>NC_053024.1:472671399-472974464 GCF_003073215.2 Triticum urartu | reverse complement strand
TCAAAAACAGAACAGTCTGTAGTAATCTGTAGCTAGCGCAAGATCTGGAACCCCAAAAATTCTAAACTAAATTGCTGGACGTTAGGAATTTATCTATTAATCATATTAAAAAAGAATTAACTAAATATCACTCTCCAAATAAAAATGAAAGCAGCGCTAAAGTTTCTGTTTTTTACAGCAAGTTCAACAAGACTCTCCCCAAGTCTTCCCAACGGTTCTACTTGGCACAGACACTAATTAAACACAAAAAAACACAACCAAAACAGAGGCTAGATAAATTATTTATTACTAAACAGGAGCAAAAAGCAATTAATAAAAATAAAATTGGGTTGCCTCCCAACAAGCGCTATCGTTTAACGCCCCTAGCTAGGCATAACAAGCAAGAATAGATCTAGGTATTGCTATCTTTGGTAGGAAATCCATAAGTGGCTCTCATAATAGATTCATAAGGTAATTTAATCTTCTTTCTAGGGAAGTGTTCCATGCCTTTCCTTAATGGAAATTGGAATCTGATATTTCCTTCCTTCATATCAATAATTGCACCAATCGTTCTAAGGAAAGGTCCACCAAGAATAATAGGACATGAAGGATTGCAATCTATGTCAAGAACAATAAAATCTATG
Source organism: Triticum urartu (assembly GCF_003073215.2). Classification (NCBI taxonomy): domain Eukaryota; kingdom Viridiplantae; phylum Streptophyta; class Magnoliopsida; order Poales; family Poaceae; genus Triticum; species Triticum urartu. Next base: position 472,973,841 of record NC_053024.1, on the reverse strand, counting down.
GGCACATAATTCCTATTTTCAACAATAAGAACATCATTAATTTGTCGGGGGACTAATCCACGAGCACCTATGGGACCGGCGGACCGAGTCCCTTTCGGTTCGGCGGGGGCGAGGGTCGCACGAAGAGCGGATCGAGGCGAAGCACACGAGCAGTTTACCCAGGTTCGGGCCGCACGGATGCGTAAAACCCTACTCCTGCTTTGTGGTTTGTATTGAGTTCTTGCTCGGGAGCGCGGAGTGCTACAGTACACCCCAGCACCTAACGAGACCGAGCGTGAGTGTTCTCTTCCTCCCCCTCCCCCTCTACGTTGCGCATGGGCCTCCTTTTATATGCTCAAGGGGTCACCGACAGGTGGCAACGTAGACAAGGGTAAAAATGGAAAGGTGTTGCGGTTGGTACAGCTACCTGCTACAGTGTATCATACCTAACCCTGACGGCAGGGGACCAGGGCATTAAATGCCCGTCTGCATCGCCTAAATAGTGCAAAAGGGACCGTCAGGGACGCCACCGCTCGCCACGATGGCAATCTTGTCAGCGCCGCTTGCCACCGTGCACCGCTGGCTGCACAGCCTCCCGCCACGTACGCCTGGAAGGGTCCCAGAGCGACACGTTGGTGGATGTGCTGGAGCGCGGACATAGAGTGGTGGCTTGCCGCGGCAAGCGCCTTGCCGCGGTCGTTGTCTTGTCACGTCCGGGAGCTTGTCGCTCACTGGGCCTTGCCGGGACGCGTGGCGCGTCGCGGCAAGTTCCTTGAGATGCCTTGGTTGGCCTTCCCGGCAAGCTCCTCTTGCCGGGGTCTTGTCTCCTTGGCTTGGATACTTTGTCCTTGAATGGCTCCAAAGGAACCACGGAGGACCTTGGCGGTCACCCGGCAAGCCTTGCCGCGGGATGCTGCGACTGCCCGTGCACAAGTTCGGGATACTAGGGTACCCCTACTCTAGTACACCGACAGGAGCCCCCGGGCCTGGGCCATACACGGTGCCGAGTGCTGTTGGGCCAGGCCCAAAACAGGGCACGGGCACGCGTGGCCTGGGTTACGCCGTATCTCTCCCCGTATCCACCGCGCCCTCCCCAAACGGCACGCGTTGAATGTGGCGTCATGGGATAGATCATGGGTGGTTTCTTTATTCGGAAAGGCGGAACGTCCGCCCCCTCCCTCTTTATAAGCATGGGAAACAGGGGTAGTTCGCCCATTCGCCGGTTGCTACTCCAATCTCGGAAACCTCCGCCGCTCCCTCGTCTTCCCAAAGCTGAAAGAGAGCAGCGCCCCGCCCCCCATCGCCACCAGCACCACCAACGCCGTCGACCTCCTCCACCACTTCCGCCATGGCTCCGAGAGCCGACAAAGGGAAGGTTGTGAAGTCGACCGAGGCGCAGCGGCTTGCGGCGCTGCGAAAGGAGCGGGCAATCTTCCCCCCAAGCTCGCCGCGAGGGAGCTGAGGGAGAATTACTACCTCTTCTGGTCGACGGAGACGCGAGCGCATCCGCGCACGAAGGTACTTCCAGCCGCCGCTTGGAAAATGGCTCCAAACGGATATCCTTTCTTCGCCTTGTTCTTCTACTGCGGGCTCTGCCCGCCCTTCTCTGAGTTTTTCTGCGATATTTCTTTTTGGGTATTTGCTTGACTTTTCTCACTTTTCCGGCCATCAGACCCATCTGCTGCGGAGCCGATGGAGACCGAGGTTGCTGCCGACGACGCCGCTGCCACTGAAGAAGCAGCCGACGCTGATGATCCCGCCGGCGACGAGGCCGCCAAAGCTGCCGCCGCAGCAGCTGGCGAGGGGTCTGGCGATCGCACTGACGGCCCTGAGGCCGCAGGAGCGCCAGGCGCTACGTCGACCGCCGACCCGTCCGCCGCTGCCGCAGCGCCAGGCTCCGAAGAGCCCCAGCCAGGCGTCTACTTGAAGGCCGGCGATGGCGTCTTCATCAACCTCCCCTGAGCGTCAAGCTCCAGGGCGCCGGTCGAGGGAGAGAGCTTTGATGGAGAGGTGCTCGCCTCCGCTGGGCTGACGCTAGTTGATGCACCGAGCAGCAGCAGCGGCGAGCCTGAGGAAGAGCGGCTGCTGCGGAAGCTGTTGTCGCTCTACCGCGCGCGGCAAGCCAAGCTGGAATCCCGCGAGGCGCTTGTCGCGAAGGCGGGAGCGGACATCGAGAAGCGCGCAGAGGAGCTCCGGGGTCTCAACCAGGAAGCTCTCCGGTCCCTGGCAGAGGAGCGGGAGCAACTCGCCGAAGAGCAGAAGGCCTTCTTCCTCGAGAAGGCCGAAGTTGAAGAGCAACAGCGGCTTGCCGCTGAGAAGCTGTCTGCGCAGGAGGGTGAGCTGGTGCAGCGGAAAGTTAACCTCGACATCCACGAGGAGGAGCTTGCCGCGCGTGAGCAAAAATTCGGCGGAGCCCTTAAGCAAGCAGAGGATGCTGCCGCAGTTGCCGAGGCCGCCAAGAAGGAGCTGGATACGAAGGTGGCGCAGCTGGAGGCCGATCTCAAGGCGAGTGGTGAAGAGCTTGCCGCGCTCAAGCGTGAGCGGGAGAAGGACGCCCACAGCAACTCAGAGCTGCAGGTTCGTCTCGCCGAGAAGGGCAAAGAGCTTAGCGCCGCCAAGGACTCCAACGCAGATCTTGAGTTGAAGCTGACCACTTTGACCAAGACGCTGGACGGCGCCAGGGAGCAGGAGGTGGCCTTGAAGGAGGAGATCAAGGCCGACAAGGCGCTGCTGGCGAGTGCTGCCGCCGCCCAGAATGCTTTTAGGGAGAATGTGGAGCACTGGACGGGGGGTCTCGTGAATGCTGCCGCAGATATCGACAGGGAGCTAGCGCAGCTGGGGGTGGAGGATCTCGGGTATCGCTCTGATGAGAACCTCCAACCCAGCGCCAAGCTCACCTTGTTCTTCAAAGGCGTGGCGACGGCCCTCCAGCGGCTCCGGGAGAAGATCCCAAAGCAGCTGGCCGACGAGTCGCGCAAGATCTGCGCGGGAGCTCTTCAAAAGGTGTTGGTGAAGGTGGCCTTCCGCAACCTGGGTCTCAACCTCACCAACGTCCTCAAGACCCTGCCGCCGGATGCTGATCTGGAGGCCCTCAAGACCCTTGTCGCACCCATTGTGGACAAGGTGAGCGGGATCAAGAGGATTGAGGGCGATCGCATAGACTAGGCCGCCCGTTTTCTTCTTTTCTTGTCGCTGCTGGTCATGTTATGAGAACAATCTGTTAGAGCCGCGACAAGCTACCTTGTAATATAACTCTATTCCGGGTAATGATTGCAATGTTATTCCCTTTACTTGATTCCTCCCTTTGTATGTTTTTGCCCTACGCTTTTAGGGAACTTGCCGGTGCAGGCACCTTAGCCGCGAGCGCTGAGTGCGGGACGTCAGCAGCCTGCTGGCGGTGCCGCTACCGACAAGAAACCTTGTCGCAACTAGTCGCAGCTCACTTAAGTTGTTGAGCGGACTCGAAACAAAGTAAGGGCGCAACTAGCTACGAGTTGGTTCCTCCGCGCACAGGTTTTCCATACAAAGTGCGGTCGTTCAAGGGGGATAACTTAAAAATTTAAAAAATCTGATTGCTCAAACTTTGGCAACTTAGCTTTTCTGTTGTTTGCTTCCCGGTAAGGCGAAACTTTCTTGAACGACGCCTGGTCCATACCATTATCTTCTCCTTTCCCCCCCGGCAAACTTGTGGGCGAGGGAACCTTCCTTTCCTTGAGAAAAAAGAAAGAGGAGAAAATAAAGATATGGAGCCTTATGGCTCGTTATTGCTTACCGGGGAGTAGGTGCTGCACAAAGTGTCAGATCACATATGCAAAAAATAGAAAGCATGAAATTGTCAAGATGTGCGGAGCATATGAGCTTTACTTATGCACGGGGTCTGCGCCCGGCTTTGTACAAAGGATTACATGCAACAGCGGCAAGACTTGTACAAAAGGTGGTTGCCGGAACAGGTTCCGGCAACCGCGCCTTACGGGTAAAACTTACGAAGATGCTCAATGTTCTAGGAATTGCTCACCGGAATGCTATCTTCTGTCTCAAGGCGGACAACACCAGGCCTAGTGACTCGTTTCACCCGGTAAGGGCCTTCCCACTTCGGCGTCAACTTGTTGGAATTCTTGGCGGACTGAACACGCCGAAGAACAAGGTCGCCTTCCTCGAGACTTCTGGCGTTAACTTTGCGGCTATGGTAGCGGCGCAAAGCTTGCTGGTAGTGAGCAGCTCGTACAACAGCCTGAAGACGGTCTTCCTCAAGGAGTAGCGCGTCATCTTGTCGCAGATGCTCTTGCTCAAGCTCATCATAAGAGAGCACTCGAGGTGACCCGTATACGAGTTTCGTGGGGAGAACTGCCTCTGCTCCATAGACTAGAGCGAAAGGTGTTTGGCCAATGGCTTGATTTGGCGTCGAGCTTCTCTTCGGCGCTCGATGCGAGTACGAGCGTCTTCTTGCTGTCGTTCGTGAAGAACTTGGCGCTGATCGCGACGAGCTCGTGGATCTGATGATGCGGTGGAGTCGCTGTCGAGGTGGATCCGGCGAGTCAGCGATCTTGGCCTTCGGGGCGGAGAGTGCATAGTGGTTGCACCCCCACCGGTCTTGTCGCCACCGGCTCGTGCCTGGCTGACTTGCCACGGCTGCGACGTGCTCGGCTGCCGTTGAGTGTCGCCGTTGGCGAAGCCGATGAGACTCTGAATGGTGGCCCTCCAGTCGTCGATCTTGTCTGCCGTTGGAGGGTAGTCCAGGAGCAGTTGAGCTCGCGCCAAAGCTTCTGCTGTAGTGGCGGGCGGCGGTGGCGAACGGTGCGAGGAGCGGGATATGCTCGGACTTCTAACTATGTTAGAAGGAGCAGTATCCCGTCCAGGCGACCGTGCCTCGCTCGCGCCAACATGTTGGCATGCATGCTGGTCTTGAGCACTCCAAGATCCACCAGCTAGATCTTGGTCCAGCAAATGCATGGTACCATGAGTACCATGACGCTGCCGGTCCCGCGCCTCCTGAGATGGGCGCGGTGCATGTACGGACGCCGAGGTCTTGGAGTGCGCCCGGTCGTTGTGGGAGCCGGCTACGCCACCGATGGGCAGCGCAGCCTTGTCCTTGGACCTGGCAGCACCGTGAGCTCCCTCGTCGATGCCCGTTCTTCCGCCGGCGTCTGGCCCATCAGCCGTTTGCTCCGGCGGTGGTGGGTTCGGCGCGGACAGAGCAGCCAGCTCTTCGTGAATGTCGATGAAGATGATGAAGATCTAGCTCGTGTGAACGCCGGATCTGGTTCACACAACCTCGACTCCCCTACCTGGCACGCCAAAGATGTCGGGGGACTAATCCACGAGCACCTATGGGACCGGCGAACCGAGTCCCTTTCGGTTCGGCGGGGGCGAGGGTCGCACGAAGAGCGGATCAAGGCGAAGCACACGAGCAGTTTACCCAGGTTCGGGCCGCACGGATGCGTAAAACCCTACTCCTGCTTTGTGGTTTGTATTGAGTTCTTGCTCGGGAGCGCGGAGTGCTATAGTACACCCCAGCAGCTAACGAGACCGAGCGTGAGTGTTCTCTTCCTCCCCCTCCCCCTCTACGTTGCGCATGGGCCTCCTTTTATATGCTCAAGGGGTCACCGACAGGTGGCAACGTAGACAAGGGTAAAAATGGAAAGGTGTTGCGGTTGGTACAGCTACCTGCTACAGTGTATCATACCTAACCCTGACGGCAGGGGACCAGGGCATTAAATGCCCATCTGCATCGCCTAAATAGTGCAAAAGGGACCGTCAGGGACGCCACCGCTCGCCACGATGGCAATCTTGTCAGCGCCGCTTGCCACCGCACACCGCTGGCTGCACAGCCTCCCGCCACGTATGCCTGGAAGGGTCCCAGAGCGACACGTTGGTGGATGTGCTGGAGCGTGGACACAGAGTGGTGGCTTGCCACGGCAAGCGCCTTGCCGCGGTCGTTGTCTTGTCGCGTCCGGGAGCTTGTCGCTCACCGGGCCTTGCCGGGACGCATGGCGCGTCGCGGCAAGTTCCTTGAGATGCCTTGGTTGGCCTTCCCGGCAAGCTCCTCTTGCCGGGGTCTTGTCTCCTTGGCTTGGATACTTTGTCCTTGAATGGCTCCAAAGGAACCACGGAGGACCTTGGCGGTCACCCGGCAAGCCTTGCCGCGGGATGCTGCGACTGCCCGTGCACAAGTTCGGGATACTAGGGTACCCCTACTCTTGTACACCGACATAATTCTTCCCATAGGTTTCTTAATAGTGGAATCCGCAAGGTGCAAGTTTAGAGAGCAATCATCAAAATCACGGAAACCTAACAAATCACACAAAGTCTTAGGAATCGTGGAAACACTAGCACCCAAATCACATAAAGCATAGCATTCATGATATTTAATTTTAATTTTAATAGTTGGTTCCCATTCATCATAAATTTTTCTAGGGATAGAAACTCCCAATTCAAGTTTTTCTTCATAAGATTGCATCAAGGCATCAACGATATGTTTAGTAAACGCTTTATTTTGACTATAAGCATGAGGAGAATTTAGCACGGATTGCAACAAGGAAATACAATCAATCAAAGAGAATTTTTCATAGTTAAATTCCTTTAAATCCATAATAGTGGGTTTAGCAACATCTAGGGTTTTAATCTCTTCAATCCCACTTTTATCAAATTTAGCATCAAGATCAACAAATTCCGAATTCTTGGAACGCCTTCTAGGTAAAGGTGGATCATATTCGGTCCCATCATTATCAAGATTCATATTGCAAAACAAAGATTTAATAGGGTACACATCAATAACTTTTAGATCTTCATCTTTATTTTCATAGGAACTAGAAGAACACGCTCTTATAAAGGCATCTTTCTTAGCACGCATCCTAGCAGTTCTTTCCTTGCACTCATCAATGGAAATTCTCATGGCTTTGAGAGACTCATTGATATCATGCTTTGTAACGCCCTTGATGCGGCTATATCTCCCACGTGTCGAAGCACGACTTAGAGGCATAACCGCATTGAAAGCAATGTCGCAAGTGAGGTAATCTTCGCAAACAACCCATGTAAGACAATAAGGGAAAAGAGATACATAGTTGTCTTACAATCGCCACTTCACACAATTACATGAATAAAGCATTACATCATCCAAATACACTCAAGGTCCGACTACGGAACCAAAATAAAAGAAGAACCCCAAATGCGACAAAGGTCCCCGATCGACCCCAACTGGGCTCCACTACTGATCAACTAGAACGAAACAACACAAAGGACAAGATCTTCATTGACCTCCTCCTGAGCTAGGTTGCGTCATCTGCACGGACTCATCGGCACCTGCAAACTGGTTTTTGGAAGTATCTGTGAGCCACGGGGACTCAGCAATCTCACACCCTCACGATCAAGACTATTTAAGCTTATGGGTAAGGTAAAGGTATGAGGTGGAGCTGCAGCAAGTGACTAGCATATATGGTGGCTAACATACGCAAATGAGAGCGAGAAGAGAAGGCAAAGCACGGTCGATAAAAGTATGATCAAGAAGTGATCCTAGACTACCTACATCAAGCATAACTCCAACAACCGTGTTCGCTTCCCGGACCCTGCCGGAAAGAGACCATCACGGTTACACACGCGGTGGATTCATTTTAATTAAGGTCAAGTTCAGGTTTTCTACAACCGGACGTTAACAAATTCCCATCTGCCCATAACCGCGGGCACGGCTTTCGAAAGTTCAAATCCCTGCAGGGGTGTCCCAACTTAGCCCATGACAAGCTCTCACGGTCAACGAAGGAATAGACCTCCACCCGAGACGTTCCGATCAGACTCGGTATCCCGGTACAACAAGACATTTCGACAGGGTAAAACTAAACCAGCAACACCGCCTGAATGTGCCGACAAATCCCGATAGGAGCTGCACATATCTCTTTCTCAGGGCACACTCAGATGAGACTAGCTACGAGTAAAACCAACCCTCAAGTTTCCCCGAGGTGGCCCCGCAGGCAGCTCAATTCGGACCAACACTCAGAGGAGCACTGGCCCCGGGGGGGGGGGGGTTAAAATAATGATGACCCTTGGGCGCGCGACTCCCAAGGGAAAAGAAACGGCTAGGTGGCAAATGGTAAAACCAATATTGGGCATTGCTGGAAAAGTTTTACTTAAGGCGAACTGTCAAGGGGTTCCCATTATAGCCCAACCGCGTAAGGGATGCAAAGTCCGGGAACATAACACCGATATGACGGAAACTAGGGCGACAAGAGTGGAACAAAACACCAGGCATAAGGCCGAGCCTTCCACCCTTTACCAAGTATATAGATGCATTAATTAAATAAGATATATAGTGATATCCCAACAAGTAAATAAATGTCCCGACAAGGAACAACATCTCCATGTTCCAACATGGAACAAACTTCAATCTTCACCTGCAACTAACAACGCTATAAGAGGGGCTGAGCAAAGCGGTAACATAGCCAATCAACGGTTTGCTAGGACATGGTGGGTTAGAGGTTCAACATGGCAATTTGGGAGGCTGACAAGCAAAAGGTAGGCATCATAGCATTGGCATAGCAAAAGAGTGAGCATCTAGCATATCAAAGATAGTAGTGATTTCAAGGGTGCGGTCATCTTGCCTGAAATCCCGCAAGGAAGAAGAAAGAGTCCATGAAGAAGATAAACGGGGCGTAGATGAACAGGTCCTCACAAACGCGATGTTATCGGAACCAACCCGAAGAAGCAACACCGGAAAGAAGCAATCAACATCGTAAACAACCAGCACATCAACATGGCATGATGCACAATCAAGTATGGTGCATGTCCGGTTTAAATATGCATGGCATGGCAAAGTGCACAAACAATCCTACAAATTAAGTGGAGCTCAATATGCAACGAGTTGCATATTGACGGAACACCACATGACTTATTTAGTTCTCTCTCGGTTATGTACCCAACAATATTAAATGTTGATTAACATGGCAAGAGAGTGAAGCAAAGTAAAACTACCTATCTAGTCAAGGTTAAATGAGGCCGGAAGCAACGAACAACAATTCCGGAAACTCCTCATGAGCATATATTAGGTTAGGTCCTGTTCTGCCCTAAACAATATTTTAGAGTTGTTAAACATGCAAGATGATGCCACCAGGTTAAACTAGGCATTTTTCTACCCCATTTACATATAAAGTTTATTAAATTTGGAGCTACGGTTAATCAGTTATGAATTAAATCATATTAGCATGGCATAGGAGCAAATTAATGCAAACAACATTTTAAACATTTTAAACATAGATGAAAGTTGGATATTATTAATCTACACAAAATTCTGAGCAAGTTTCATATATAAATCATTTTAATCCGATGCATGAATTGTGAGTTATTAATTGCATGAACATGAGGGTCTAAACTGTAAAACTGGCAAACTCTGGATAATTGGACAAAATCGCAGGACCCGAAAAAACCCATCACGGGCCGAATCTGGCTTAGTCCAGCAGCAGGAAGGAAAAAAAACAGAGGCGGCGCTGGGTGGCGGCTCACCCATGGGCCTTGGCCCAGTCGGAGGGAGAGGCAGGCCGAGGCGAGGCCGGACCTTGGCACGACTGGGCCTTGACCAACAGGCGAAGGGGAGGTGGCCCAGGCGCGGATCAACGCACGAAGTGCGCTCGTTCTCTGCTCGATGAGGGCGAGGCTGAAACAGGGTGAAGCAGGGAGGCAGCGACGCAGCTTGGAACTCCGGTGACGACGAGGCAGATGCGGACGAGGCAAGGGACTTGACGGCCCGACGATGGGGCGTCGGAGATGGACGGATCCGGGCCAGCTCGGGTCGAGGACGAAGCTCCTGGGCATCGGGGCTCCATGCCCGGCACTGGACATAGAGAGGGAGGGAGAGAGAAACTTGAGCGAGAGAGGAGAGCGGAAGGGAGAGATGGAGGGCAGGGGCGCCACAACCTGGTGGTGCTCGCCGGAAGAGATGCAGACGACGGGGACGGCGGGGATCCGGTCCAGGGCGGCGGGGTGGCGTCTCCATGGTGCTGGTTCGGGGCGTCGGTGGAGCACATCAGCGACGAGGTAAGGAGGAGGAGGTCCGGCTGGCTGCGGGAGAAGCTTCGCTCGGGGCAGAGGCGAGCGAGGTCGAGGCCTCGATCCAGCCTGGATCGAGCGCTGGCTGGCTGCGGAGGGTCTCGAGGTCGGGTGCTGCGGCTGGTGGTTGGTTGGGTGGAGAAGACGATGATGATTTGGTTCGAGGAGATGTGGTTGGCTGCGGAGATTTTGGAACGGGGAAGAAAACTGGTTGGCTTGGCGTTGAAAACAAAGGAAATGGCGGCGGCGGCTGAGAGGGATTGGATGGGACAGATCCCTAATTTCTAGGGTTGCCCATTATATACGCAGGTGGGTTAGGTTAGGGGCTACCTCATCCCTATGATCGTAAACGTACGGTCGCGAATAAAATAGTTAGGGAGCCCAAATAAGAAAACGATGACGTTTTGCAGATGTTTGGGGTTGATCCGGACACAGCGGTAACGACTGTCCGGTCGGGTCCGGGACAGCTTTCGGGCGCCCGCGAGGAGGGCCGCGGGCTGACGGGAGAGGTTAGGTTGGGCCTGGCGGTAGGTAGTGGACTGTGCAGAAGGCTTCAGGCTGAGAAAAGAGAGGAGAGGGAGGCCCGGCGATTGTTTCCGGAGACCGAAAACGTCCGACGTTTTGACCGGCTACTATTGCCGCTATATTTATCCGTTGGGGCGTCAAACGAACTCCGATTGCGATGAAACTTGACAGGCGGTCTGTCTACACTATAATAAGACCACACACCAAATTTCAACCCAATCCGAGAACATTTTCCGGCCACTTATAAAATACTATTTTGGACATGCCGTGGGCACGTGCAAGTGTGGTTGGGCTCAGAACGGACAACAGAGAGAACTCGGAGTACCCGGACGAATGCAAGTTTTGAAAACATGATGATGCAATGCATATGATGACATGACAAGATGCAACATGCAAGCGAATGACAAGGCAACAACAACAAATAACTGGGGAACACCTGGCACATCGGTCTCGGGGCGTTACAACACTCCACCACTACGAGAGGATCTCGTCCCGAGATCTAGAATGGCACCGGAGGGAAAACGGAGGAGAAAGAGAATAGGTAAAACTAAGTTGCTTCTTTGACAAACGAGTGAAACCACGAACCTTGAAAAAGGTTAAGCCATTTCGAGAAAAGAATACAACTGAGATGAATGAAGTTGAAAACACTCCGTTAGAAGAGAGGAATAAAGAACATTGCGAAAAACCTTGAGGTTGAAGGGCAAGATATATATTGAAAACACTCCGGTTAAAGAAGGGGATCAAGGAAGACCAAATTCAGGCAGCACTCCGGTTGAAAAGAAAAGGAATTGAATAATAACTTGATAAGATGAGAAGATACTTGATGAAATCACAATACACTGCCTCCGTAACTATTGAATGAATTGAAACTAGGTGTAAGAAAGATCTCGGACAGCACTCCGGTTTAAAAGAGATGAAAAACTTGGTAAAATGAAAGAGCTTGAGCAAAAGGGGACACAACACTCTGGTTAAAAGGATAAGCACGATCAAAACATGGTCCTGACAATCCGAGAAGATGGGTTGAGGAGAGCAACATCACAATGCCTCCGGAACGAAGGGAAACAAGATCTTGAGAGAGCACGGTTACAACAAATGTTAGAACGGATTTGTTGGATTAACAACAAGAAAAGAACAAGGTTGTAGTGGGCTTATGGAGACCATCTCAAACTTTATGAGGTGAAAATTCTGCCACTAACGAAAACAAAAGATTGGATTGATATGAACTAGGAGGCGAGAAACTTATTTCCCCGGGAGTATAAATGAAAACTTGGATCATTTATAAGCACCATAATAACAACCATCCTTAGGGAAGGCTTAAGGTGAAATATAACCCAAGATAACTCCAATGACGAGATTAATGGATTTAAACTAACTCATTCTTGATAACTTGTGAATCATGAAACACGAAGGGAACATTATCAAGAATAACATAATACCACCTTCAATGATATGAAGGAAGGAATTGCACTCCGGATTACAATATGAAGAAAACTTGAGCTTCTTAGAAAAGAATCTCGATGAACACCTCAAGAAAGAGTTAAATCCTTGATGAACCATCATGTAGAACCTTCATGATGAACTCCGGTAAACAAAAGAATGATCCAAACTAATTGAATGATGAAAAGAATAAGATTTAAGCCTTGCAATGATTAGATGAAGCTTAACAACGAGACAAAGAGAAAACTTGGCACTCCGGTAAAGAAAAATGAACAAATGGAAACAAGAACTTGATGAGCCTCCGGAATAAGGAATTGAACAAACTCGATGAAACAAGAATAAGAATTACATTATGTTTATCCTTCACCAATTAAATTGATGACAAACAATGGATTTGGCATACTACTTATTCTCGTATCAAGGATTAAGAGAGATATAACATAAACTTGAGAACGTCTTCAACGAACCACCGGTAGGATTTGAAAAGCACGAATGCATAGATATGATACACAAAGGAAGAAAACTCTTGAATGAACCACCGTAAGAATTTAAATGAACGAAGTAAAGATAAAGAAATATCGGGAAGAATTAGAAAATAAACGAAGATGCTAGAGAGAATTTAGATCCATGAGAACGAAGAGATCACGAGCTGATTAAAGATCACTTGAACAAAGCACCGGTAAAATTGGAGAACGAGAGTTGAAAGCTGAGAATGAATAAATCTTATTTGATGAACTCCGGATAATCAAACTGAGAAGACTCTTGAATTACTCCAGATGGGTGAAAAGAATTCCCACAATCAGAACAATTATGAGAGGATGGCCTCGAACTAGAACCACGAATCTTGAAGAGAAAAGAGCAAGATTAAGGAGAAACTCTTCTTCGGTCTTCAAACGACAACGAGAAACACCACCGTGAGTTGTTGAGGCACTCCGGAATGAATAATGGAAAGGTTTAGCCAACGATGAAAAGAATTTGAAAGGTTTTACAGGAGGACATTTGACTGATGGCAATTCATTCTTACGTCAAAACTTCGAAAAGAATTTTTGAGGATAGCTCCAGGAGAATTAGAAGAGTCAGGTAAGATCCTGGGAAAAGACCTGTGGGTTAGGGCCCACTCAAAAGAAGCACCGTTGAAATGATTTAAAGAGAGAGATTGCACCGGTTGAATTAAATGGCTAGAATGAGATCACATCCTCAAAAGAGTTTGAACGAAAACAGAGTGGAAACACGAATCTTCGAGATATCTTGAGCACTCCGGAACAAAAGAATAGCAAGCGGAGAATGATTATGAATTGCACCGGCATGAGAAAACATTGAAACGAGGAAAGGATATGATCAACACCAACAACTTGAATTGGTTCCACCCGAGAAGAAAACGAGTGATGAGAGACGAACTTGAAGCTCCGTTAGAATCTTCATGAGAATCACCAGATAAGAATATTGATAGAAAAGAATGGAGAGACCTCACATCAATAAGAAGGATACTCGATTAAGAGATCTGAATCCTTGGAGAAAAACAAAGGGAGGGAGGGTGGGAAAAACAAAGGCAACTTGGAGATGGAAGAAACAAACACCGTTGAGAAGAAGAGATAATTGATCTTACTGATGTTGAAATGATTAGATCCACTTGAAGAGAAAAACACGCCGGTTGAAAAGGATTGACAAAGCAATCTTGATGATCAAGAAGGATTGGTATTCACACCGAAGTATGAGAACACCATTTGGGGAAGGTATGGAATCAACATTTGACTTTGAAGAAACTCGAATACCACAACTCAAAACAAAACAAAGGATTGGCTTGCAAAATAAGCCGGAACAAACATATGATAGAGATTTCGTCCGAAGTTTTCGTGGTGGGGCCTACACGGGCTCGATCGTACATCACCATCATGTACAAGGCATTGCACATGACATACGAAGCATCCCCGAGTCGGCATAGCCAAGGACTCTTTAAGACACAACGAGACCACTGTAAAACCGACCGTGAATAGGCAGACCAGTAGACGTCGAACCCCAATTTCATATCATACATCCGTCGGAAAGATATCCTAAGAGCTACTTGATTTCCCACCTATGAAACTCCCGAAATTTTCCGGTTATGCAATCAGGTGTTGGGGATATAGGGGAAGCATAATATCTCACCCAAACTAGCAAATCCTACATCCAGCTGTATCCATCCTTCAACACATAACCAAGAAAACTTCGGAAACCATCTACCTCAACCTTCGAAAAACATCCGTTATACAAGTTATGGCGATACTCCCGAACTCCCGCCCCAGTACTGGGTGGCTTCGAGGTTATCTCACCAACGAAATGCATAAAAGAGATTTTCGATGTCGGCGTACTAAACTCAGGTATTCCAGAACTGCAACGATAAAATTATGACGACAACACCTCAGAGCTCAACTCCCCGGGACACTTCCACAAAACCCCTGACAGGAGGCACCAAGACAATGTTCTCATCATAAAACCATCGGAACGATTCCAAGATACCCGCGTGATCCTAAATTTTTTTTAGTGAAATTTGAGAAAAGAAGAGTCAAAACTCTACGTCAGGATGCCTTACCAGAGCGATGAGGAGACTGGGAAGTAAAAAGAATTCCAAAACTCTTCGATATATAATTCCTAAATGACTCAAAACATTTTTCTAGACACAACTCGGCCGCTAAAAACGATCAAGCAATGGGGCTCCTAAGGTCGGGAAAGGCTCTGATACCAACTTGTAACGCCCTCGATGCGGCTATATCTCCCACGTGTCGAAGCACGACTTAGAGGCATAACCGCATTGAAAGCAATGTCGCAAGTGAGGTAATCTTCGCAAACAACCCATGTAAGACAATAAGGGAGAAGAGATACATAGTTGGCTTACAATCGCCACTTCACACAATTACATGAATAAAGCATTACATCATCCAAATACACTCAAGGTCCGACTACGGAACCAAAATAAAAGAAGAACCCCAAATGCGACAAAGGTCCCCGATCGACCCCAACTGGGCTCCACTACTGATCAACTAGAACGAAACAACATAAAGGACAAGATCTTCATTGACCTCCTCCTGAGCTAGGTTGCGTCATCTGCACGGACTCATCGGCACCTGGAAACTGGTTTTGGAAGTATCTATGAGCCACGGGGACTCAGCAATCTCACACCCTCGCGATCAAGACTATTTAAGATTATGGGTAAGGTAAAGGTATGAGGTGGAGCTGCAGCAAGCGACTAGCATATATGGTGGCTAACATACGCAAATGAGAGAGAGAAGAGAAGGCAAAGCACGGTCGATAAAAGTATGATCAAGAAGTGATCCTAGACTACCTACGTCAAGCATAACTCCAACAACCATGTTCGCTTCCCGGACCCCGCCGGAAAGAGACCATCACGGTTACACACGCGGTGGTTTCATTTTAATTAAGGTCAAGTTCAGGTTTTCTACAACCGGACGTTAACAAATTCCCATCTGCCCATAACCGCGGGCACGGCTTTCGAAAGTTCAAATCCCTGCAGGGGTGTCCCAACTTAGCCCATGACAAGCTCTCACAGTCAACGAAGGAATAGACCTCCACCCGAGATGTTCTGATCAGACTCGGTATCCCGGTACAACAAGACATTTCGACAGGGTAAAACTAAACCAGCAACACCGCCCGAATGTGCCGACAAATCCCGATAGGAGCTGCACATATCTCTTTCTCAGGGCACACTCAGATGAGACTAGCTACGAGTAAAACCAACCCTCAAGTTTCCCCGAGGTGGCCCCGCAGGCAGCTCAATTCGGACCAACACTCAGAGGAGCACTGGCCCGGGGGGGGGGGGTTAAAATAATGATGACCCTTGGGCGCACGACTCCCAAGGGAAAAGAAACGGCTAGGTGGCAAATGGTAAAACCAATGTTGGGCATTGCTGGAAAAGTTTTACTTAAGGCGAACTATCAAGGGGTTCCCATTATAGCCCAACCGCGTAAGGGACGCAAAATCCGGGAACATAACACCGATATGACGGAAACTAGGGCGACAAGAGTGGAACAAAACACCAGGCATAAGGCCGAGCCTTCCACCCTTTACCAAGTATATAGATGCATTAATTAAATAAGATATATAGTGATATCCCAACAAGTAAATAAATGTCCCGACAAGGAACAACATCTCCATGTTCCAACATGGAACAAACTTCAATCTTCACCTGCAACTAACAACGCTATAAGAGGGGCTGAGCAAAGCAGTAACATAGCCAATCAACGGTTTGCTAGGACATGGTGGGTTAGAGGTTCAACATGGCAATTTGGGAGGCTGACAAGCAAAAGGTAGGCATCGTAGCATTGGCATAGCAAAAGAGCGAGCATCTAGCATAGCAAAGATAGTAGTGATTTCAAGGGTGCGGTCATCTTGCCTGAAATCCCGCAAGGAAGAAGAAAGAGTCCATGAAGAAGATAAACGGGCGTAGACGAACAGGTCCTCACAAACGCGATGTTATCGGAACCAACCCGAAGAAGCAACACCGGAAAGAAGCAATCAACATCGTAAACAACCAGCACATCAACATGGCATGATGCACAATCAAGTATGGTGCATGTCCGGTTTAAATATGCATGGCATGGCAAAGTGCACAAACAATCCTACAAATTAAGTGGAGCTCAATATGCAACGAGTTGCATATTGACGGAACACCACATGACTTATTTAGTTCTCTCTCGGTTATGTACCCAACAATATTAAATGTTGATTAACATGGCAAGAGAGTGAAGCAAAGTAAAACTACCTATCTAGTCAAGGTTAAATGAGGCCGGAAGCAACGAACAACAATTCCGGAAACTCCTCATGAGCATATATTAGGTTAGGTCCTGTTCTGCCCTAAACAATATTTTAGAGTTTCTAAACATGCAAGATGATGCCACCAGGTTAAACTAGGCATTTTTCTACCCCATTTACATATAAAGTTTATTAAATTTGGAGCTACGGTTAATCAGTTATGAATTAAATCATATTAGCATGGCATAGGAGCAAATTAATGCAAACAACATTTTAAACATTTTAAACATAGATGAAAGTTGGATATTATTAATCTACACAAAATTCTGAGCAAGTTTCATATATATAAATCATTTTAATCCGATGCATGAATTGTGAGTTATTAATTGCATGAACATGAGGGTCTAAACTGTAAAACTGGCAAACTCTGGATAATTGGACAAAATCGCAGGACCCGAAAAAAACCCATCACGGGCCGAATCTGGCTTAGTCTAGCAGCAGGAAGGAAAAAAACAGAGGCGGCGCTTTGTGGCGGCTCACCCATGGGCCTTGGCCCAATCGGAGGGAGAGGCAGGCCGAGGCGAGGCCGGACCTTGGCACGGCTGGGCCTTGACCAATAGGCGAAGGGGAGGTGGCCCAGGCGCGGGTCAACGCACGAAGTGCGCTCGTTTTCTGCTCGATGAGGGCGAGGCTGAAACAGGGCGAAGCAGGGAGGCAGCGACGCAGCTTGGAACTCCGGCGACGACGAGGAAGATGCGGACGAGGCAAGGGACTTGACGGCCCGACGATGGGGCGTCGGAGATGGACGGATCCGGGCCAGCTCGGGTCGAGGACGAAGCTCCTGGGCATCAGGGCTCCATGCCCGACGCTGGACATAGAGAGGGAGGGAGAGAGAAACATGAGCGAGAGAGGAGAGCAGAAGGGAGAGATGGAGGGCAGGGGCGCCACAACCTGGTGGTGCTCGCCGGAAGAGATGCAAACGACGGGGACGGCAGGGATCCGGTCCAGGGCGGCGGGGTGGCGTCTCCATGGTGCTGGTTCGGGGCGTCGGTGGAGCACATCAGCGACGAGGTAAGGAGGAGGAGGTCCGGTTGGCTGCGGGAGAAGCTTCGCTCGGGGCAGAGGCGAGCGAGGTCGAGGCCTCGATCCAGCCTGGATCGAGCGCTGGCTGGCTGCGGAGGGTCTCGAGGTCGGGCGCTGCGGCTGGTGGTTGGTTGGGTGGAGAAGACGATGATGATTTGGTTCGAGGAGATGTGGTTGGCTACGGAGATTTTGGAACGAGGAAGAAAACTGGTTGGCTTGGCGTTGAAAACAAAGGAAATGGCGGCGGCGGCTGAGAGGGATTGGATGGGACAGATCCCTAATTTCTAGGGTTGCCCATTATATACGCAGGTGGTTAGGTTAGGGGCTACCTCATCCCTATGATCGTAAACGTATGGTCGCGAATAAAATAGTTAGGGAGCCCAAATAAGAAAACGATGATGTTTTGCAGATGTTTGGGGTTGATCCGGACACAGCGGTAACGACTGTCCGAGTCGGGTCCGGGACAACTTTCGGGCGCGCGCGAGGAGGGCCGCGGGCTGACGGGAGAGGTTAGGTTGGGCCTGGCGGTAGGTAGTGGACTGTGCAGAAGGCCTCAGGCTGAGAAAAGAGAAGAGAGGGAGGCCCGGCGACTGTTTCCGGAGACCGAAAACGTCCGACGTTTTGACCGGCTACTATTGCCGCTATATTTATCCGTTGGGGTGTCAAACGAACTCCGATTGCGATGAAACTTGACAGGCGGTCTGTCTACACTATAATAAGACCACACACCAAATTTCAACCCAATCCGAGAACATTTTCCGGCCACTTATAAAATACTATTTCGGACATGCCGCGGGCACGTGCAAGTGTGGTTGGGCTCAGAACGGACAACAGAGAGAACTCGGAGAACCCGGACGAATGCAAGTTTTGAAAACATGATGATGCAATGCATATGATGACATGACAAGATGCAACACGCAAGCGAATGACAAGGCAACAATAACGAATAACTGGGGAACACCTGGCACATCGGTCTCGGGGCGTTACATGCTTAGGTGGAATAGATCTAAGTTTCAAAGAATCAACATCAAGAGCAATTCTATCAATGTTCCTAGCCAAATCATCAATCTTAAGCAAATTTTCTTCAATCATAGCATTAAAATTCTTTTGCGAAGTAATAAATTCTTTAATATTAGATTGAAAATCAGAGGGTATCTTATTATAATTTCAATAAGAATTGTTGTAGGAATTACCATAATTATTAGAGGGATTACTAGGGTAAGGCCTAGGATTGAAATTTCCTCTATACGCATTGTTACCAAAATTGTTCCTACCAACAAAATTCACATCCATAGATTCATTATTATTACTATCAATCAAAGTAAACAAGGGCATATCATTAGGATCAGAAGAAACACTCTTATTAGCAAATAATTTCATAAGTTCATCCATCTTTCCACTCAAAACATTAATTTCTTCTATCGCATGCACCTTTTTATTAGTAGATCTTTCAGTATGCCATTGAGAATAATTAACCATAATATTATCTAGGAGTTTAGAAGCTTCTCCTAAAGTGATTTCCATAAAAGTGCCTTCCGCGGCAGAATCTAAAAAGATTTCAAGAAGCAAAATTCAATCCGGCATAAAAGTTTTGTATAATCATCCACAAATTTAAACCATGAGTAGGGCAATTACGTATCATTAATTTCATTCTCTCCCAAGCTTGTGCAACATGTTCATGATCAAGTTGCTTAAAATTCATAATGTCGTTTCTAAGAGAGATGATCTTAGCGGGAGGAAAATACTTAGAGATAAAAGCATCTTTGCACTTATTCCATGAATCAATACTATTTTTAGGCAAAGACGAAAACCAAGCTTTAGCACGATCTCTAAGCGAAAAAGGAAATAGCTTCAATTTAACAATATCCACATATTTCTTCTTTTGCATGTCACACAAATCAACGAAGCTATTTAGATGAGTTGCGACATCTTCACTAGGAAGGCCGAAGAACGGATCTTTCATGACAAGATTCAGCAAAGCAGCATTAATTTTACAAGATTCAGCATCGGTAAGAGGATCAATTGGAGTGCTAATAAAATCATTGTTGTTGGTGAAGTCACACAATTTAGTATTATCTTGAGCCATCATGACAAGAAAACAAACTGACACACAAGCAAACAAAAAGCAAGCGGGCAAAAAGAGGCAAATAGAGAGGGAGGATAGAGAGAGAGGGCGAATAAAACGGCAAGGATGAAGTGGGGGAGAGGAAAACGAGAGGCAAATGGCAAATAATGTAATGCGGGAGATAAGGGTATGTGATGGGTACTTGGTATGTTGACTTTTGCGTAGACCTCCCCGGCAACGGTGCCAGAAATCCTTCTTGCTACCTCTTGAGCACTGCGTTGGTTTTCCCTGAAGAGGAAGGGATGATGCAGCAAGTAGCGTAAGTATTTCCCTCAGTTTTTGAGAACCAAGGTATCAATCCAGTAGGAGGCTACACGCGAGTCCCTCGCACCTGCACAAAACAAATAAATCCTCGCAACCAACGCAAATAGGGGTTGTTAATCCCTATAGGGCCACTTACGAGAGTGAGATCTGATAGATATGATAAGATAATATTTTTGGTAGTTTTATGATAAATGATGCAAAGTAAAATAAAGGCAAAGTAAATAGCAAAGGAAATAACTAAGTACTAGAAGATCAATATGATAAAGATAGACCCGGGGGCCATAGGTTTCACTAGTGGCTTCTCTCAAGAGCATAAGTATTCTACGGTGGGTGAACAAATTATTGTTGAGCAATTGACAGAATTGAGCATAGTTATGAGAATATCTAGGTATGATCATGTATATAGGCATCACGTCCGAGACAAGTAGACCGACTCCTGCCTGCATCTACTACTATTACTCCACTCATCGACCGCTATCCAGCATGCATCTAGAGTATTAAGTTAAAAACAGAGTAACGCCTTAAGCAAGATGACATGATGTAGAGGGATAGACTCATGCAATATGAAGAAAACCCCATCTTGTTATCCTCGATGGAAACAATACAATACGTGCCTTGTTGCCCCTACTGTCACCGGGAAAGGACACTGCAAGATTGAACCCAAAGCTAAGCACTTCTCCCATTGCAAGAAAGATCAATCTAGTAGGCCAAACCAAACTGATAATTCGAAGAGACTTGCAAAGGTAACCAATCATACATAAAAGAATTCAGAGAAGATTTAAATATTATTCATAGATAGACTTGATCATAAACGCACTATTTATCGGTCTCAACAAACACACCGGAAAAAGAAGATTACATCGAATAGATCTCCACAAGAGAGGGGGAGAACATTGTATCGAGATCCAAAAAGAGAGAAGAAGCCATCTAGCTACTAACTATGGACCCGTAGGTCTGAGGTGAACTACTCACACTTCATCAGAGGGGCTATGGTGTTGATGTAGAAGCCCTCCGTGATCGATGCCCCCTCCGGCGGAGCTCCGGAACAGGCCGCAAGATGGGATCTCGTGGATACAGAAAGTTACGGTGGTGGAATTAGGGTTTTGGCTCCTGTTATGATCGTTTGGGGGTACGTGGATATATATATAGGAGGAAGGAGTACGTCGGTGGAGCAACAGGGGGCCCACGAGAGTGGAGGGCGCGCCTGGTGGGGGTGGGCGCGGCCCCCTACCTCGTGGCCTCCTGTTTTATTTCTTGACGTGGTTCTAAGTCTCTCTGATCTTATTCGTTGAGAAAATCACGTTCCCGAAGGTTTCATTCTGTTTGGACTCCGTTTGATATTCCTTTTCTTCAAAAACAGGCAAAAAACAACAATTCTGGGCCGGGCCTCCGGTTAATAGGTTAGTCCCAACAATAATATAAAAATGGATAATAAAGCCCAATAATGTCCAAAACAGTAGATAATATAGCATGGAGCAATCAAAAATTATAGATACGTTGGATACGTATCAGAGATCCATATGATGTAACTCTTTTGCGGTGTGTTTGTTAGGATCGATGAACTTCGAGTTTATGATCAGATCTATGTTTTTATATCCATGAAAGTATTTGAGTTTCTTTGATCTCTTTTATGCATGATCTCTTATAGCCTCGTATTTCTTCTCCGATATTTGGGTTTTGTCTGGCCAACTCGATCTATTTATCTTGCAATGGGAAGAGGTGCCTGGTAGTGGGTTCGATCTTACGGTGCCTGATCCCAGTAACAGAAAGGGAACCGACACGTATGTATCGTTGCTACTAAGGATAGAAAGACGAGATCTATATCTACCTCCATATAGATAAATGGTTCTTGTCTACATCATGTCATCGTTCTTATTACATTACTCCGTTTTCCATGAACTTAATACACTAGATGCATGCTGGATAGCGGTCGATGTGTGGAGTAATAGTAGTAGATGCAGGCAGGAGTCGGTCTACTAATATTGGACGTGATGCCTATGTAATGATCATAATTATTTGATGTTCTATCAATTGCCCAACAATAATTTATTTAGCCACCGTTTGCTATTTTCCTCAAGAGAAGCCACTAGTGAAACCTACGACCCCCGGGTCTTATTTCTCATATATTTGCCTTTGCGATCTACTTTTTCCTTGCTTTTATTTTCAGATCTATTAAACCAAAAATCCAAAAAATACTTTGCTACACTTTATTTTATTTGTGATCTATTTATCTAATCTATTACAACCTTTCTCCCGTCACACGCCAATTTCTGGCGCCGTTACCCGAAAGGGATTGACAACCCCTTTAACTCGTCGAGTTGCGAGTTGTTATTTGTGTGCAGGGGCTGTTTACGTTCTGTTGCTTGGTTCTCCTACTGGTTCGATATCTTGGTTTAATAACTAAGGGAAATACTCTACCGTCGCTGTGCTACATCATCCCTCCCTCTCCGGGGAAATACCGACGTAGTTCCAGCTGCCATTAGGGGGGATTTCTTTTGTCCCCCTGTGTTCGGTGGGTGAGGCTCCTCACCATCCTCGCTTGGCGGCCCTTTCCCCTTATGTTTGGTATTTAACTTACCGGCCTGTTTAAAGACCCAACAATTTCTGTTGGAATGATTGAGGGGATTGTCAGGGGTTCCATGAATCTGGAAAGGCCGATCGAGTATTTTGTCCAAATTGGATGGACCATCTTTATTTCCTTTGAATGGCTTCTTCCGCTGACCAGATTTAGAGCCACTAAATCCGGCGTTAATAATTGTGTCTTTAGTTTCTTCATTGTTGTTTCGACGCTTATGTTTATTGCGTCGTGGCCTGCCATTTCCATCCCTGGATTCCGAGGTGCCAGGGTCGCTGGTACTGTTGCTTCTACGGGCCAACCAGCTGTCTTCTCCTGCACAGAAGCGGGTCATGAGTGCGGTAAGAGATGCCATAGACTTCGGTTTTTCCTGACCGAGGTGTTGGGCGAGCCATTCATCGCGGACATTTTGTTTAAAGGCCGCGAGGGCTTCAGCATCCGGACAATCGATGATTTGGTTCTTTTTAATTAAAAACCTAGTCCAGAGTTTGCGGGCTGACTCTCCGGGTTGCTGGACTATGTGACCGAGGTCATCGGCTTCCAGAGGCCAGACATAGGTACGTTGGAAGTTGTCTCTAAAGGCATCCTCCAGATCTTCCCAGCTACCAATGGAGTTCTCTAGGAGGCTGTTTAACCAGTGCCGTGCAGGTCCCTTCAACTTTAGGGGAAGGTATTTGATGGCGTGGAGATCGTCACCGTGAGCCATGTGAATATGGAGAAGAAAATCCTCAGTCCATACCGCGGGATCTGTCGTTCCATCGTATGATTCAATGTTTACGGGTTTAAACCCTTCCGAAAACTAGTGCTGCATTACCTCGTCGGTAAAGCATAAGGGGTGTGTGGCGCCTCTGTATCGGGCAATGTCAGGACGGAGTTCGGATGACATCCGCATTCGATTTTCAGCCCAGGTGAGGTTATGCCTATCACGCCAAGCTTGATGGCCGTCATATCGCGTTGGGGCATGCCCCCTTGATCCATAGATTGATCTAGCCTGACCGGCTCTATTATCCAGGTCCTGGCGTAAGTCGTAGGTGTATCTGGGAGCCGTGCCTTTTTGCCTCTACGGCGAGGTGGTGCGGGTTGGTGTTCGACGTAAGCAGCCGCTTTGTCTCGCTCACGTGGTGGTTGGTCCGGTTCATCAGCATGGTCATATCTTGACGGTATTGGCTCCAGGGCCTCGTCGTCGAGTTGTGGCAGTAGCCGACGCTTCAGATAACTCTTTGTTGGGCCCTCAAGGCCGTATTCCTCGGCGGCTAGGACCTGGGTCCATCTGTCATTAAGCGTATCATGTTCGTCCTGAAGCTTTTGCTATTTCTTTTTTAGGCTCCTCGCAGTTGCGATGACCCGTTGCTTGAAGCGTTCCTACTCAAGGGGTTCCTCTGGAACGATGAAGTCTTTGTCGCCGAAGCTAACTTCCTCCTCGGTGGTTGGTAGATAGTTACTATCCTCCGAATCCTCATTCTCGGCAAGTTTGTCTGGATTGACTTGTCCGTCTTCCCGATCATCCTGCTCTATGGCGGGCTCGATGGGTGGTCAGAGTCTTCAGCATTCTCCGGAGTGTCATTGTCTCAGGTGCCGGTATTACTTTCCTTTTCGCGACGTGACTTTGAGCGGCATCGCTGACGTTGATGTTTTGGTGATGCCTTAGTAGGTTTGTCCTCAATTGGGTTCTTACTACCGCCGCCGTCATTGTCTTTTTTAGGTGTATCCACCATATACACATCGTATGTGGAGGTGGCCGTCCAACGCCAGTGATGGGTGGATTCTGGCCTGGTTCGTCTCTTGCATCGTCGTCCATACCGTCAATGTCTTCGAAGGTGTAATCTAGCATGTCGGTCAAGTCCTCGACAGTGGCTATTAAGTGGGTGGTAGGTGGGATGTAAAATTCCCTGCTCTCAGCCCCAAGTCCGGGCAGGGTGTAGTTCGAACATGACACTTCCGTAATAGCGGGAGATCGCATTAAGTCCAGGGCCTCGTTTAAGAGCGAAGGCGGGACAAGGAACTGAGGTCCCGCGGAGCTAGGCATGGTATATGACACCTGGCCATTCTCAATGAGCACAGTCCTTGATAGTTCGGAGCTAGCCTCCAGGGGTGAGTTCCGTTCTCCGATGATAGGAAGAGTCCTACTTGATTCCTGGCTTGCCGACGATATGGTCTCCTCTGGATCTCCGGCAGAGGGCTCCATAGTTGAAGAGAGTCCGGTGGGTTTAAAGCTCCCATCTTTGGACGAGGTGGTCCGCCCTGGATCTAGGGCCAGAGCAGGGATGATGGTTGGTCTTTGGACGGTGCCTGATGGTGAATGCGATGGGTTTCCTTCCTGGAGATGAGGAGTAGTAGCCGAGGCCGTGAACCCTTCGAAGATCAAGTCTCCTCGGATATCATCGACATAATTCAGGCTCCCGAATCTGATCTGATGACCAGGGGCGTAGCTATCAATCTGTTCGAGGTGACCAATCGAATTGGCCCTCAGAGTGAAGTCGCCGAACACGAAAAGCTGACCAGGGAGAAAAGTTTCCCCGGAGACAGCACCGTTGCTGTCGATCGCACCTTCTGTTGATGACATAGTGGAACTCGCAATGAAAGCACCAATGTTGATGTCAAGACCGGCCGATCTCGGGTAGGGGGCCCCGAACTGTGCGTCTGAGGATCGAAGGTAACAAGGGACATAGGGAACATGATGTTTACCCAGGTTTGGGCCCTCTTAATGGAGGTAAAACCCTACGTCCTGCTTGATTGTATCTGATGAGTATAGGGGTCACAAAAGTCGATCTAGCTCGAGATCGTAATGGCTAAACCCTAGATGTCTAGCCTATATGAATTCTGATAGCCTCTATGGACTAAACCCTCCAGTTTATATAGACACCGGAGGGGCCTAGGGTTGTACAGAGTCGGTTTATAGAGGAAGGAAATTATACACCCGGACGCCAATCTTGCCATCCACGCAAAGGAGAGCCCTATCCGGACACGAGGGAAGGCCTTCTGCCTTGTATCTTCATGGCCCATTAGTCTGGCCCATATCACACAGCCCGGACACTCGAGGACCCCTTAATCTAGGACTCCCTTAATTGCTCCTTGTAGTTGATGCTAGTTGGTTTATTTGGTGGAAGATCATATGTTCTGATCCTTGATGCTACCCAATACCCTTCTGATTATGAACATGAATATGCTTTGTGAGTAGTTACGTTTGTTCCCGAGGACATGGGAGAAGTCTTGTTATAAGTAATCATGTGAATTTGGTATTCGTTCGATATTTTGATGAGATGTATGTTGTCTTTCCTCTAGTGGTGTTATGTGAACGTCAACTACACGACACTTCACCATGATTTGGGCATAGGGGAAGGGATTGGGAAGTAATAAGTAGATGATGGGTTGCTAGAGTGACAGAAGCTTAAACCCTAGTTTATGCATTGCTTCATAAGGGGCTGATTTGGATCCATATGTTTCATGCTATGGTTAGATTTATCTTAATTCTTCCTTTGTAGTTGCGGATGCTTGCGAGATAGGTTAATCATAAGTGGGAGGCTTGTCCAAGTAAGAACAACACCCAAGCACCAGTCCACCCACATATCAAATTATCAAAGTAATGAACGCAAATCATATGAGCATGATGAAAACTAACTTGACAGTAATTCCCATGTGTCCTCGGGAGCACTTTGATTTATATAAGAGTTCGTACAGGCTTATCCTTTGCTACAAAAATGATTGGATCACCTTGCCGCACCTTTGTTACACTTGTTACTTGTTACCCGTTATGAATTATCTCATCACAAAACTATCTGGTATCGATAATTTCAATGTCTGTAGAAAATACCTTCACTACAAAAAAATACACTTCCGTGATGATACATGTTTGTCACAGTAGGTCATGTTTTCTGTCATGCATGTACATCCATGACGATTTTATGACAGAATCAAGATAGTCATACCTGTGCTGTTGTAGAAGTGTTCCATGACAATACCAAAATTATCGTCACAGAAGTGTCCACTTCCATGACGATAAATGGTGTGTCATAGAAGTGTTTTCTTCAAGGGTAACCGACACGTGGAATCCACCGTAATGGGTCGCCGTTAAGCTATCGGGTCCCGGTTTGGATCTGATAACCTGTTAACAACCTCGACCAATGGGGATTTTCCACGTGTAAAATTCTCAGCACATCGTTGGGAGAGATGTCATCCCTACAATGGACGGAAGACGCCCATGATATGTCGACAGTGGCACAGCCCAACAGAGGCTCATTTAAGGTAAAAAGGCCGGCCCAGCTAAAGGCCCACCATATTTTTTCAGACACTAGTGGGCCGACCCGTTAACAGCCTGCCATGTTTTGGGGTCAAATTAAGGCCCATATCAGATCTGGCTCATTCACAGCCTGTCGTGTTTTGGGCTAAATTACGACCCATATCAGATCAGGCCCGTTAACAGGCCACTATTTTTTGGGCCCATTCTAAGCCGAGTTTGTATTTCAGCCTGTTAAATGCCTGTTTACCAGTTCAGCCCGATAATAGTTTCGGCCTGTTAGTGGCCCGTGGTGCATCTGGGCTGTTGTCGGCCTGGTTTCACTTTAGGACATTTAACGGACCGTGCTGAAACTGGCTATTCCTTGTCAGAAGTGACTTTAGGCCTCTTAACGACCCGTAATCTTCGTGGATAAATTTCAGCCCAACGTGCCTATCGGCCTGTTAATGGTCCATATAATAGTTGGGCCTAATTACAACCCGCTTTGAATCCGGCCTGCTTACAGCCCATCTGTTAATGGCCCGTGACACAGTTGGGCCTATGACCCGCGTTGATACTGGCCTACTTAAAACCCATAATTTTATTGGGCCAAACAAAGCCCGGGATATATTTTGGCATGTTAACGACTCGTTTGCTATTTGGGCCAAATATGGGCCTAAGACAGTTTCGGCCTGTGTTGGCCCGTGAATTTTTTGGCTCAATGCTAGGCCAGTCTAGTTTTTAGCCTGTTAAAAGCCCATGGTATTCTCTGGCCCAGCTGGCCTGAACTTTACTTGGCATGTTAAAGGCGGAAAACTACTATACGTTTACACCTGCTAATGGCCCAAGATGATTATAGGCCCACGTTTCGGCCCGTACATAGCGAGTTATGGGTCGGCCTAAAGGTCGACAACATCGAGATCCATTGAAGCTTCCGGCCTAAATTATAGCATACCAAATAATAATAAACCTAGACTATACAATAAAGTAATTACGACATATTACATCCACTGGGAATCAAAGTTCACCACTAGTGATAATAAAGCGCAATGAGACCGCGGATAACATACACTGGGCATCGAAGGTCGCCACCAGTGCATATAAACGCGCCGACAGAAGAATATACAAAACATATAGCACTTCAGAAGGCATTAGGCCTACCCTCGAAGTGCACCACAAGTATCAGAACAAGTTGATGAGACCTCAGTTGTCTCAACGATAGATGCTCTAACCCTAGCCGCATATCAAGAAAGCGCGCATGGCTGTCCTCTGAGGTCTTTCTTACATCATTGACATCAAGTCAGAGCTGAGCTAAAGCAAGCCTTTCCGCTTTGAGTTGAGACTGAAGAAGTCGAATTGATTGAGGCAACAACTGCACAGAGGTTGCCTCACAGCTACTAGTGAGTAGCTTCAACTCACTGTCTTCATCAAGACATCACCTTGGGGTCATCTCGATGTCTTCAAGATGGTTTGGCTCACTATCTTCCCTAAAGTTCTGCCTGGCATGAGAGATATGACTCTGAAAGAGAAACAAGGAGGCACGTAACATGTATCACAAATATATAATCAAATAATAAATGGATATGTCCTTCATAAGGAACATGTTTTCACAACTACAATTTAAAACTGGTAGTTGTTGCAAACATCCAATTAGATGTAAAAACCAAAGTAAACAATAGTGGAGGAAATGATGCCTATCCAAATCTATACTAGAGCAAAGTTTGAAGGCTTGAGAAGGATGAACTTACATTACATGTTAACACGGGCTGGACAAAGCCCTTCTCCATGTTAATGGAAGGATAATTATGGAAATTCCCCAAAGAAACTTCTTTACAAGAGTTGCCTTTATTCTACATTTTGTAAAGACTAAATATAGATCAAATAATATTGGAAGAAACAGAGGATAATGAAGATCATGTGCAGAGTGATGGTACATAATCAAATAGCTATTAATTAAGCACATCATTACAAGGCAAAATGTACTGGCAAGAGGAATGCAGACATCAACGTGTGCAGTGGCACTGGCTTTATTCAACATTTGGTAAGAGTAAATGTAGATATGATAATTTGGGGAAAGTGGAGGGCAGGGCAGATAAGTTGCAGAGTAATGTTAGATAATCAACTATCTCGCAATACAAGTACAATAATACTACCACCATCCGTTATTACTTGTCGCTCAAATGGATGTATCTAGCACTATTAAGTTCTAAATACATCCAATTGAGCAACAATTAATTCGATACGGAGGGAGTACATGACAACATATACTTACATGAGCAATCCAGAACTTCATAACCATTGTGTCAATTCTACATATCTAAGAGTAAATATAGGTCTTATCATTTCGAGCAAAGGGAGGATAAGGAAGCGAACATTTATAGTGATGCTACATAATCAAACAACAATGAGTATGCTGACAAAGGACAAGAGGTACTGACAAGAGCAATGCAGTGCCCAGTATTGTTGTGATATCCTACAGTCCTTGCCCCCTGCTGCGCGACCGCGCACGCCTCCTCCCCTGCTGCTGCTCTTGCCACCCGCTGCCTTCGGCTGGTGCTGCCACGGCTTCCAGCGCCGCTGCTGCTTGCTATTCCCGGCGCCCGCCCACTGCGCGTCTGCTCGCGTCGTCCGCCCGCCGCGTGCACCCCGTGCTCGCGATGCTCACCGCGCCCCGCTTGCCGAGCTGCTGCACCGCCGCTCGCCTACTCCCGCGCGTCGCCCCGTTTCCCCACCTCCGGTAGGGCGAGCCCGCCTCGCCGTGGCCTCACCCGTGTCGCCTCAAGTGATGGCCTCGCCCCGCTCCCCCTCGGGCTGGCTCGGCCCCGTGCAGTTGCGCCCGCTGCCCGCCTGCCCGCTCACCCCCTGACCCTATGACAAGGGGGCCCCACCCCCAAAACATTTTTGTTAAAGAAGTTATTAATTAAACTAAATAAAATAAAATAAAATATTAATTAATTAATTAACTAAAAAATTAATTATTTAATTCTGTTTAAATTAACTAATTAAGATTAATTAACCTAATTAACTAATGTTAATTAGCTAAACAGTCCCTGACAGGTGGGACCCACCTGTCAGGTTGACCAAGTCAACAGTCAACGTTGACTGCTGATGTCATGCTGATTCATTAATTAATTTTCAAATTTAATTAATTTATTAAATCCAGAAAATTGATTAAATCTTTAAAATTAATATAAAATAAACTGTAACTCAGATGAAAATACTTTGTACATGAAAGTTGCTCAGAGCAACGAGACGAATCTAGATACATAGCCCGTTCATCTGCCACACATCCTTAGCATAGCAATACACAACCCCCTCCAGTTCATTTGTCCGAAAACGCGAAACACCGGGGATACTTTCCCGGATGTTTCCCCCCTTCGCCGGTATGACCTCCTACTGTGTTAGAGCACACCTGGCACTGTTACTTGTCATGTCATGCATTGATATGCATATGTTTACAATGTATTCATTGTTTCTTCCCCCTCTTCTCTCCGGTAGACTATGAGACTGACGCCGCTACTGGTGCCCTGATTGACTACATTGTTGACGACCCCTCCTTGCCAGAGCAACCGGGCAAGCCCCCCTTGATCAACCCGATATCGCCTATTCCATCTCTCTACTGCTTGCATTAGAGTAGTGTAGCATTTTACTGCTTTTGGTTAATCCTATTCTATTGCATATCATGTCATTGTTGCTACAGTTGTTGATACCTTACCTGCAATCCTAAATGCTTAGTATAGGATGCTAGTATTCCATCAGTGGCCCTACATTCTTATCCGTCTGCCATGCTATACTATCGGGCCGTTATCACTAGGGAGGTGATCATAGGTATATACTTACATACATATTATATGATACATGTGGTGACTAAAGTCGGGTCGGCTCGTAGAGTACCCGCAAGTGATTCCGATGTGGGGGCTGAAGGGGCTGGTGGTTCCATCTAGGTAGTGGTGGGCCTGGGTTCCCGATGGCCCCCGACTGTTACTTTGTGGCGGAGCGACAGGGCAGGTTGTGACCACCTAGGTGAGAGGTGGGCCTGGCCCTGGTCGGCGTCTGTGGTTACATCAATTAACACGCTTAACGAGATCTTGGTATTTGATCTGACTTTGGCCACTGGCCTATACGCACCAACCAACTACACGGGAACGGTTATGGGCACTCGACGTCGTGGTATCAGCTGAAGCCTTCTTGACGTTAGCGACTGAGTGGCGCATGCCGGATTGGACCGTAAGCCCGCGCTTGTATTAAGGGGGCTAGGTCTACTTCCGGCCGCGTACGCAATGTGCATGTGTGCAATGGGCGATGGGCCCAGACCCCTGCACGCTTAGGATTTAGATCGGTGTGCTGACCTCTCTGTTGTGCCTAGGTAGGGCTGCGACGTGTTGATCTTCCAAGGCCGTGCATGACCCAGGAAAGTGTGTTCGGCCAGAGGGATCGAGTGTGTTGGGTAATGTGGTGCACCCATGCAAGGAAGTTTATCTATTTGAATAGCCGTGTCCCTCAATAAAAGGACGACCGGAGTTGTACCTTGACCTTATGACAACTAGAACCGGATACTTAATAAAACACACCCTTTCAAGTGCCAGATACAACCTAGTGACTGCTCTCTCATAGGGCGACGAGGAGAGGATCGCCGGGTAGGATTATGCTATGAGATGATACTTGGTTAACTTACCATCTACTCTCTTCTACTTCTTCAAGATGGAGGTTGCCAGAAGCGTAGTCTTCGATAGGACTAGCTATCCCCCTCTTATTCTGGCACTCTGTAGTTCAGTCCACATATACTACCCATTTCATTGGTACCAATGCATTTGTAGTGTAGATCCTTGCTTGCGAGTACTTTGGATGAGTACTCACGGTTGCTTTGCTCCCTCTTTTCCCCCCTTTTCCATTTTTCTCAGATGTCACAACCAGATGATGGAGTCCATGTGCTAGAGGATCCCGAGGATGTTTGTACGTGGAGTTCGACTTCAAGGAGTAGTTAGGAGGTCCCAGGCAGGAGGCCTTGCCTTTTCGATCGTTGCTACTTTTGTGCTAGGCTTCTTAAGGCAAACTTGTTTAAGTTATGTCTGTACTCAGATATTATTGCTTCCGCTGACTCTTGTGTATTTGAGCTTATGTATTCGAGCCCTCGAGGCCCCTGGCTTGTAATATAAAGCTTGTATTATTTTAATTTGTGTCTAGAGTTGTGTTGTGATATCTTCCCGTGAGTCCTTGACCTTGATTGTACACATTTGCGTGTATGATTAGTGTAGAATTGAATCGGGGGCGTCACAAGTTGGTATCAGAGCCGACTGCCTGTAGGAATCCCCCTTTCCAACTCCTTGGCCGAAGTTGAGTCTAGTCAAGGAAAACTGTTTTAGTAACATGGTTGTGCGGCCCATGGGCCCACGTCGCCATTGGGTGGTATTAGGATCTTTTATTCCTCATCTATAATCTGGGACTCTGGTCTCTCTTCTATTCGGGTTAAATGATTTTTGCTAAATCTAACATTAGGATCTCGTGATCACTTTCACCTGAAGGGCAGCTTATTACCGATGATCGACTGCTGCACTAGAAGATTCTGAGGATACTCTATGATGTTCTCTCGAGACTTTGTGCCCATTGCTTTTTCAATTCCCTACCATCGAAATGTCCCTATGGATAAATACATACACTTGTCGTTCTTACTTTTGTTCAGTTGATCTTGTTATTACAAGATACCTCGAAATTCTCTCTATTGATCCGAGAATACCTTGTGCCTACTGCCTTGCAGTTCTTTACCGCATGAATACCCCTACAAATAATTACTCGCACTTATCGAGTATTCATCCATCCCTAGTTGTTCATATGTTTCATATGATACTTTGAAATACTATAAGATCTTCCGAGAATCCTCTTTAAACTATTACTCTGCATATACTTGTCTGCTCGCATTATGGATGCTTCCCATAGGTCTAGCAATATTCATTACTCTCCTTTGACATCGTCATTTTGATCCTATTGATTCAACATGAGTGTGAATGCACGCAATCATCGGTTGATCCTTTTAAAATTATCTTTCTGGCTCAGATGTCATTTTGGACATGAGCTGGTCATCGACCAATCAAATTGTCGTCGATTGTACCCCTAAGTATATTCAACTTATCCATTCTTAATCAGACCATAGGCTTCTGATCCCTTGATTTGGAAATGATAATTCATTTGCATTTGAGCTTTGAATTAGTCATTTATTTCTATAATATGATCTCCTTGCATTCTTTCTTCCTCTGGTTGAGTACTGGTGCTCACATTAGATCCCTTGAGGACCACCAGATCCTTTATTGGATTTTATCTGACAACATCCTTCTTATTCAATCACTTTGGAAGTTCTTTCCATGATACATAATGCCATTGGTAAATCCTATTCCTTGACTTGACCAACCATGCTTTGCTTCCGAGCTAGTGATATTTACTTTTGAAACTTGTGGTATATGTTTCTAAGATGCCCCTATAGGTTGAACCTATGCCTTCCCCAAACCGTATAAACCCAAAAGTTTTCACGAGTCATACTCTTCTGTTGCTTCGCCAAATAAAATTTCAACACTACAACTTTTTCGAAAACGAGAAGTGAATGAAAGGTTATGCATTGAAGAAGTGGGAGTCGACCTTGAACCTTGTGTTCATGTCCATGGACACGTTGTAGATCTTATCATGGAAGCTTCTCTTAAATTAAGTATTCCCTTGGTATAAGTTCATATTATATTTGGGATTTGGTCTTTTGCAATCGTGGTTTCGACCATATTTTCTTTCTTTGATCCC
The DNA here is from genome assembly GCF_003073215.2 of Triticum urartu. Lineage (NCBI taxonomy): Eukaryota > Viridiplantae > Streptophyta > Magnoliopsida > Poales > Poaceae > Triticum > Triticum urartu. Next base: position 472,940,085 of record NC_053024.1, on the reverse strand, counting down.
ATTTCTCGGATGAGTAAAATACTTGCCTTCTCAGATCAGTACGCCTGCCCAACCTCTATTTTGGTCTGCCTTCGAGTAATACCCCTGGTATCTCAAGGATATCACCCCATTGCACTACATGTTTTGAATTTCTGATGAAGTATTAGCTTTCCCCGTCATAGTCACTCCACGGGCTCTGGGTTGTCGTCAACCGAGAACACCGATTAGTGAACCGAATCAACACTGTGATTCAATACTCCTAGTACTTTGTTGTTGAGACGTTTAGTACTCCATCACGTCACTCCTAGCCTCATTGGCTATATCAGTATCATGATGATTTTAACTGTGCTACCTGGTCCTTATTCCCGGAGCACCACTTTTGGAAATGAGATAAGCTTACATCGATCTTCCTTGTCTTATCGTTTCACCTCGAACAGCAAGCTTGATTCTGAGTTGGTGTCATATCCGTGGTTCCAGTAATCTTTCGCTGCATTAGTCCTATTGCTTGATGTAGCCGTTGTTCAATTGCTTCTTTGTGGAGCCTCTCGACAAAATTTGTCATGATCATCATTAGCATTCTGAGCTCTGCCATGATATCAATTGAATTCATGATGAGAAACACCATCCTTACCCTCGATGAATTGTGTTATCATCGACCACTTTATTGCCTTCTGTTCAACACAAACTTGTTCGTGTTTTGTGTATACCTTGAGGTCCTTGCTATCTAGCATTTGTTCTCCTTTACCTTGGAGTATTACCATCTTTTATGTCTAGAATGTCGTGAGAATTTCACCACCTCTTAAGAATTCTTGATACAGGTGATACTTCTTGCCATATCCGTTCATTCCTTGGTCCCCATCTTGTTTCTAACCAGAAAACCGACAATTGAAATATGTTGTGCGAATTCAAAACTTCTAGCAACCCTATTGCTTTGAAGTTAATGGTCGATATTTCATTCTTGGACCATTGGTTATCGAATCACCTTTCTAACATTGATCATGCTACCTAAGCCCATATTTTGTGTGCCCCTTTCAACCAATGTTTAACTGTGTATGTTTTCCTTGAGCATACCTCATTATATCATTTGATCTGACAAATGTTATCTCCTTGTTCACATAAGTGTGGAAATCCATCTTTTGAAAATCTCAATGAATTGTCGCTGAGTCAATCAACCACCTCCTCACCTCTCCTTGATTTAATGATGAACTCTTGTTTTAGAACTTGCTTCCATAGTTCAATTCCCGAGAATCTTACAATGTCATCTTGACAATTCGTGTTGCATCTTTCTTCTCAGGCATCCTGAGTCTGAGTTATCCTGACACCAATCAGATCTGAATCTCGGTCATATATGATGGTTGGAACATATTTCCAAGAGTTATCACATGTTGGAAATATGCCCTAGAGGAAATATTAAAATGGTTATTATTATATTTCCTTATTCATGATAATTGTCTATTGTTCATGCTATAATTGTATTAACAGAAAACCGTAATATATGTGTGAATACAGAGATCGTAATATGTCCCTAGTAAGCCTCTAGTTGACTAGCTCGTTGATCAATAGATGATCATGGTTTCCTAACCATGGACATTGGATGTCATTGATAACGGGATCACATCATTAGGAGAATGATGTGATGGACAAGACCCAATCTTAAGCGTAGCACAAGATCGTGTAGTTCATTTGCTAAAGCTTTTCTAATGTCAAGTATCATTTCCTTAGACCATGAGATTGTGCAACTCCCGGATACCGTAGGAATGCTTTGGGTGTACCAAATGTCACAACGTAACTGGGTGGCTATAAAGGTGCACTACAGGTATCTCCGAAAGTGTCTGTTGGGTTGGCACGAATTGAGACTGGGATTAGTCACTCTGTATGACGGAGAGGTATCTCTGGGCCCACTCGGTAATGCATCATCATAATGAGCTCAATGTGACTAAGGAGTTAGCCACGGGATCATGCGTTACTGAACGAGTAAAGAGACTTGCCAGTAACAGGATTGAACGAGGTATGGGGATACCGACGATCAAATCTCGGGCAAGTAACATATCGATAGACAAAGGGAATTGTATACGGGATTGATTGAATCCCCGACATCGTGGTTCATCCGATGATATCATCGTGGAACATGTGGGAGCCAATATGTGTATCCAGATCCCGCTATTGGTTATTGGACGGAGAGATGTCTCGGTCATGTCTGCATGGTTCCCGAACCCGTAGGGTCTACACACTTAAGGTTTGGTGACGCTAGAGTTGTTATGGGAAATAGTATGTGGTTACCGAAGGTTGTTCGGAGTCCCGGATGAGATCCCGGACATGACGAGGAGTTCTGGAATGGTCCAGAGGTGAAGATCGATATATTGGACGAAGGGTATTGGAGTACGGAATTGTTCCGGGGTACCGGTGACGACCAGCGTGTCCGAAAGGGGTTTCGGAGGCCCCGGCAAGCGTTGGGGGGTCTTATGGGCCAAGGGGAGGGGGCACATCAGCCCACTAAGGGGCTGAGCGCCCCTCCCACCCCATCTCACTTAACCTGGAGAGGTGGGGGCCCTCCCCTAGGGCAGCCACCCCTCCCGGCTTGGGGGGCAAGTTTCCTAGGGGTGGGGGCGCCCAAACCCATCTAGGGTTTCCCCTGTGGCCGCCGCCCTACCCTAGGGAAACCCTAGGGCACCTCCTCCTCCCCCCTTCCCCCTATATATAGTGAGGGAGAGAGAGGGCAGCTGCACCCTTCCCCTGGTGCAGCCCCTCCCCCTCTCCTACACCTCCTCCTCCTCCGTAGCGCTTGGCGAAGCCCTGCCGGAGAACCACGAGCTCCATCACCACCATGCCGTCGTGCTGTCGGAGTTCTCCCTCAACTTCTCCTCTCCCCTTGATGGATCAAGAAGGAGGAGATGTTCCCGGGCTATACGTGTGTTGAACGCGGAGGCGCCGTTGTTCGGCGCTTAGATCGGAATCGACCGCGATCTGAATCGCTGCGTGTACGACTCCACCAACCGCGTTCTTGTAACGCTTCCGCTTAGCGATCTTCAAGGGTATGAAGATGCACCCCCTCTCTCTCATTGCTACTATCTCCTAGATTGATCTTGGTGACACGTAGGAAAATTTTGAATTATTGCTACGTTACCCAATAGTGGCATCATGAGCTAGGTCTATGCGTAGATTCTATGCACGAGTAGAACACAAAGTAGTTGTGGGCGATGATTTGTTCAATTTGCTTACCGTCGGTGTCAAAACTGGTGGATCTCGGGTAGGGGGTCCCGAACTGTGCGTCTAAGGTTGATGGTAACAGGAGACAGGGGACATGATGTTTACCCAGGTTCGGGCCCTCTCTATGCATGTAATACCCTACTTCCTGCTTGATTGATCTTGATGAATATGAGTATTACAAGAGTTGATCTACCACGAGATCGTAATGGCTAAACCCTAGAAGTCTAGCCTGTATGACTACGGTATTGAGTATCTATCCTTTCCGGACTACACCCTCTGGTTTATATAGACACCGGGGGTCTAGGGTTGCATAGAGTCGGTAACATAAGACGGAATCTTCATAGTTGTTTGCCAAGCTTGCCTTCCACGCCAAGGAGAGTCCCATCCGGACATGGGTATAGTCTTCGGTTTTCATATCTTCACAGCCCATTAGTCCGGCCCATAGATAACAGGCCGGACGCCCGAGGACCCCTTAGTCCAGGACTCCCTCGGTAGCCCCTGAACCTGGCTTCAATGACAAGGTATCCGACGCGTAGTGCTGTCTTCGGCATTGCAAGGCGGGTTCCTCCTTCTGAACTCCCGAATAGTCCCCAGACGAATTGATCATGTCCGGGCCTGTAACACACACCGCACACAACCGCAGAGAGAATATAATAACACACAAGTCCAATCCGCTGACAACTTTAGTAATGTGATGTCACGCCTGTCCGGTCATAATTTCGAACCGTTTTTTGCCCCCATGTTTCGAGATGCAGTTGTCATTGACATGTCTTGTCAAAGCAGAGATCGCGTCCCCTTATTACGGGATTTTCATCAATACGAGCGTGGGTAACCCAACCGTCCTGCGAGAAAGATTCCTTAGGAATAGGCAGGTTCTTAGGCTTAGGAGGAGACGTTCAATACTAGAGGTGTTTATAAAGGAACCAAGGGCCGTCTTTTTATGCCAAACCTCTCCTAAGCCTCCCCAACCCCGAGTTCCAGCACCCAAGGTTCGACTCCACTACTTTCAGCCTTGCCATCATGTCCGGATCCAGCTCCCAAGGCCGATGGGTGGCTTCCTCCATTACAGAGGAGGATATCACAAAGCTTCGGGCGGCTAGATATCTGACCACAAAGATCCACCACCAGCTTCCTGCTCAAGGACAAGTTATTCCGACCCCCAGATCCGGCGAGAGGGTGGTATTCGTCTCCCGCTTCCTCAGGGGGTTAGGGTTTGCTCTTCACCCCTTTGTCCGAGGGCTAATGTTTTATTACAGACTAGATTTTCACGATCTTGCCCCGGACTCTATCCTCCATGTCTCGGCATTTATCATTACATGCGAGGCCTTCCTTCGAATCCCCCACACTTCGGCTTATGGCTCAAGACCTTTAGTGTGAAGCCGAAAGTAGTCGACGGGGAACATGCGGAGTGCGGCGGTGCTACAATCAGCCAACTCGCCAACACTCCCTGGCCAAAAGATTCTTTTACCGAGGCCTCCAATTACTGGAAGCGGGAGTGGTTTTATATTACAGAGCCCCGCAGTGCTAAATGGGTAGCTGCCCCCACCTTCCGTCCCGGCCCACCGTTACAGCTCTCGTCATGTGTCAACAAGGGGCTAGACTGGGGATTAGTGGATGAAGTGCGGACCTTACAAAGCCGCATCCGAACCCTCCTCGAGAGAGATATCGATCTCGTTAGTGTGATCCAAGTGATGTTAGTTTGCTGAATCCTACCCTGGCAGCGTAGGCCTCACTGCATGTGGGAGTTTAATCCAGAAGGACCACAAACCCACCAACACTTCTTCAGCGCCACACACGAAGGGATGTGGAAGTTATTTTTCAGGAAGCGGAAACATTGGCCGGATACTGTTGATGGCGCTGGCCTTAACTGTAATCGTCCGGATACCCCGATAAGCACTTGGCTTTCGAATACTTTGTGGTCATGCATACAGTAATATGGTACTGAGCAGGCTATCTATTTCCAGGGCTGGATAAAGAAGGCGGAACTGATTATGTGTTCGGCCCTTCTACCCGAGGGTCCAGCGAATCCTGTCCTAACAAGGATGCTGGCCCCAGCACCATACCAGATGCCAGAGAAGGAGGACGATGCAGAGGGCAAGAGGACCAAGGATGGCCCCTATTCCAGGAAACCTCAGACTTTGTGTATGTAGGAATAAAAATCCCCTCATCCGAAGACAAAAGTGAAGGGGGGGGCACTATCTCCTTCCCTCCCAGGAAGAAGAGGGCCCCCTCCGAAGATTGGGAGAAGCAGGCTCCTAAGCGAGGCAAGATGCCTTTGGGGGGCAGCCCGGGCCTGGAGGACGTCGAAGCACAGTCTCATGACGAGGACAAGCCTCCAGCCAAATCGTAAGTGAACAAGGCTGTTTTAAACATATCCCGTTCTTTTCTTATGATGCCTGGAATATATATTTTTTGCAGCTCAGCGCGCAGTCCCCTTCAACAATCCTCTTCCTCGGGTGTAGCGACCCGACCTCAGATGGTCAAGTCTCTATGCTTCAGTGTCATCCCTGGATCGGTAATGCTGACACACACAGTACTTGAAGGATTTATAACAGAGTGGCAATCACACACCTATTACATCGAATGTCTCAAGAGAGAACTTATTACAATAACATGGCTTAAGGCCATCTAATACGATAACAGTGGAAGGCTTGGAAGATAAAGTGAGTCCATCAACTCCAACAGCATAGCTGAGCTGCACGGCAACGACCTAACGAACCTTACTCCTCATCTGAAAAGTCTGCAACATCATACGTTGCAGCCCGAAAACGGGTCAGCACATGGAATATGCTGGCAATGTAACACGGTAGAGCAAGAACAGAATAATGCTATCACTACATGCATATTTGGCTGGTGGAAAGCTCTATGGTTATAGTTTTTGCGAAAAGCCAATTTTTCCCTACAACAAAGGAATAGATTTTAATTTTAACTATCATGGTAGTTGAAACATCATTGAGAAGGTTCCTCCAACTCAATCCCAATTAAAGTGATTAACATCCCAACAGTATTAATTAAGAATGGTGAGATACATGTGATAATCCAAATACTACATACTCAAGAATTGTCCATAACCAGGGACACGGCTAACCATGATTAGATTATACACTTTGCAGAGGATTGCACACTTTTCCCCACAAGACTTGATCGCCTCCGTTGGATTTCTTGCACTACACGGTGTTTGAGAAACGGATGACCGAGACACAGTCTTTCAGAAACATTAACTCTCTACTCCGGACAGACCATACCAAACCTACATCCCCCTACCTGCTGATCTGCCTCTTCAAGAGGTTCACGTCACTTACTCAACTATGCTAGAGCCCATAATAGCTTGTGGCTGCACACAGAAGTTTCTAGCATGAATCACCTCAGTTCCCTTTGAGCCTGGGTGGCGGTCCATAGGAAGATCACATGGGTACTCCGGGATTTCCAAAAAAATACAGGCAACACTGGGTTCCCCAGGTGCCTCAATCCACCCAGATGTTAAATTAAGTTGCCACCTTAAGTTGAACCCTTAATTAACAATCTCACAACTGTCATGGATTTCACTCAAACCCAAACCACGTCTACGAGCATAGCATAGCATAGCATAGTAATATAAGCAGCGTAGAAGTAACTCCCAGGGTTTGATTGTAACAGGGTAATAGGTTCTACCTCAACAACTACTTCCCAACCCACATGTTAATTACATCCTAATCATGCAATGTGTGAGGATTGGATCTAATGCATAAAACTGGGTGATAAAAGGGATATGATCAAAGTGTTACTTGCCTTGCTGACGGTCTGCGAAACCTAGGGACTCGTAGTAGCACGCTTCGCACTCCGGGTGTTCTATCGCAAACAAACAATAACATACATAAGCAACAAGCAAGAGATGCACAAGCAAAACTCAAATAAAAGAGATTGACCAGAAGGTTCAACTTAAGAACTCCGGTTCGCGAAAAGAATCAAATCAAATGGAGCAACGAAACTCAAACGGTGAAAAAGAGAAGCTTCGTTTACTAATCTGAACCTAGGTCAAATTTTCGAGTAGCAAAAACTTATTTGAGTTGGTTAAACGGAAAGAGGGTTTCGAGACGAAGATCTAGGCGCTTGAATCGCCTGATTCCGACTAACAAGCGAAAAGATAAACATAAACTAAGATCGGATCAGAAATCACGATCGAGAAAAACTCGCGGAATAAATCCGATAAAAGAAATCTGACGAACAGACTAACGAACGAGCGTTCGTTAGCTGTAACTAACGGGCGAAAACCCGTTCGTTAAAACGAACGTACGGACGAACGTCCGCTGACTAGAAGAACCGGGAAAAACCGGCGATCTGAAAAAACGAATCTAGGGTTTTCTAAAAAAACCGAACGGTTTTAGAAAGAAAACCGGCGGCGGATCCGGCGGCTACCTCCGGCGGGGCTCCGGCGAGGCGAGGGCGGTGGCGGCTCGCGGCGGCCGTGGCAGGCGGCGGCGGACGGTGCGGGCGGCGTGGTGGTGGCTGAGGGGCGGCTGCGGTGGTGGTGGGGGGGGGGCTCGGCGGCGGGCTTTAGAGGGGGGGGGGGCGACGGCTTGGTTGGGCGAGGGGGCGCCCGGGGAGGAGTTCGAGCCGGACTCTCCTCGGCGTCCGTGCCGGGCACGGCGGCGCGGGCGAGGGAGGCGGTGGCGCGGGCGGGCCGGCCTGGCTCGGCTGGGCCTTAGGTTCAGTCGGGCGCGAGAACTTTTTTTAAAAAAAATTCGCCGATCAAAATAAAATCCTAGAAAAATAAATAAAAATCTAAAAATGCCAAAACAAATTTTCACCGTCTAAATAAAATATTTAGAATGGGATGAACATTTTCTTGGCCCTAAAATACAATTTTGAAATCGTGCAAATTTTTTTCTTGTGCAAATAAAATCCAAATAAAATCAAATAAATGATTTTAACATTTTTCCTCAAATATTTCAATTATTTTGGAGAAGTCATATTATCTCCTCTCATTTATTTTAATGTGAAATATTTTCCGGAGAGAAAAATAATTAAAATAAAAAATCCTCGTTTCAATATTTGATAAAAATCAAATATGAAAACAAGGAAATCCCCAACTCTCTCCGAGGGTCCTGGAGTTGCTTAGGATTTTCGAGGATCACGAGACGAAAAGCATATGAAATATGATATGCATGGATAACTATGTATAACATTCCAAATTGGAAATTTGGGATGTTACAAACCTACCCCCCTTAAGATGAATCTCGCCCTCGAGATTCGGGTTGGCTAGAAAATAGGTGTGGGTGTTCTTTGCGAAGATCATCCTCTCGTTCCCAGGTGGCTTCATCCTCGGTGTGGTGGCTCCACTGAACCTTGCAAAACTTGATAACCTTACTGCGGGTGACTCTGCTGGCAAAATCAAGAATCTTTACTGGCTTTTCCTCGTAGGTCAAATCACTGTCCAACTGAATTGCCTCCAAGGGTACTGTATCTCTTAACGGTATATCGGCCATCTCAGCATGACACTTCTTCAGCTGTGAAACGTGAAACACATCATGAACTCCTGACAATCCTTCGGGTAATTCCAACTTGTAGGCAACTTCTCCCATCCGTTCCAAAACACGATACGGTCCTACAAATCTCGGAGCTAATTTTCCCTTAACTCCAAAACGTTTCACTCCTCGCAAGGGAGATACTCGCAGATATACTCTATCTCCAATTTCATAGGTTACCTCTTTGCGTTTGGAGTCCGCATAACTCTTCTGTCTAGACTGAGCAATCTTCAATCTATCATGAATCAATTTGACCTTCTCTTTAGACTCCTTGATCAAGTCTGGTCCAAACAATTGTCGGTCTCCTACCTCGTCCCACATCAAAGGTGTTCTGCACATGCGTCCATACAAGGCTTCAAACGGTGCCATCTTCAAACTGGCTTGGTAGCTATTGTTGTATGAGAACTCTGCGTAAGGCAAATTGTCATCCCAACTAGATCCATAGTCTAGCGCACAGGCTCTCAACATATCCTCCAAAATTTGGTTCACTCTCTCGGTTTGTCCATCTGTCTGTGGGTGAAAAGTTGTACTAAACTCTAACCTTGTTCCCAAAGTCTGATGTAACTGATGCCACAACTTTGAAGTAAACTGTGTTCCTCTATCTGATACGATGGTCCTCGGAACTCCATGCAGACATGCGATCCTGGACATATAAATCTTGGCCAACTTTGCACTGGTATAAGTGGTCTTCACTGGGATGAAGTGAGCCACTTTGGTCAAGCGATCAACTACTACCCATATGGAATCATATCCTGCTTTAGTCCTGGGCAATCCGGTGATAAAGTCCATGCCAAGTTTATCCCACTTCCATTCGGGTATCGGCATAGGCTGTAACAGTCATGCTGGCTTTTGATGTTCTGCCTTCACTCTCTGACATACATCACATACGACTACATACTCGGCAATATCCTTCTTCATACCGGTCCACCAGAAACATTCCTTCAAATCTAGATACATCTTGGTGTTTCCGGGGTGTATCGAGTATGGTGAGTCGTGAGCCTCTTGAAGTATTAACTTCCTGATTTCCTGGTTATTGGGCACATAGACTCGGTCCTCAAACCATAGGGTATCGTGCTCATCTTCACGAAAACCTTTGGCCTTTCCTTTGCTCATCTTCTCCTTTATCTGGGCAATCTCCTTGTCCTCCTTCTAAGCTTCCCGAATCTCGTCCAGCAATGTCGACTGGACCTCCATTATTGCAACGGATCCTCTAGGAACAATCTCCAATCGAAGTTCCATGATATTCTCTACTAACTCCTTCGGCAATCCCTTACTTTCAAGGATATTAGCATAACTCTTCCTGCTCAAGGCATCTGCTACAACATTGGCCTTTCCTGGATGATAGTGTAGCTTCATGTCATAATCCTTTATAAGCTCCAACCATCTCCTCTGTCTAAGGTTCAGTTCCTTCTGGGTGAAAATGTACTTCAAACTCTTGTGGTCCGTGTATACATCACATCGGTTTCCAATAAGGTAATGTCTCCAGGTCTTCAATGCATGCACTACGGCTGCTAATTCCAAATCATTGTGGCATAGTTCAACTCATGAGGTTTTAGTTGTCGTGAGGCATACGAAACAACTCTTCCATCCTGCATAAGTACACATCCAAGCCCTAAGCGAGAGGCGTCGCAATACACTTGGAATTCCTTATGTATATCCGGCAGTGTTAGCACTGGTGCTGTAGTCAACTGTTTCTTCAACTCCTGGAAACTTGCCTCGCAATCTTCTGTCCATTTAAACTTAGTATCCTTCTTTAACAGTTCAGTCATTGGCTTCGCAATCTTGGAAAAGTCTCAATGAATCTCCGATAGTAACGCGAGTCCAAGGAAACTGCGGATCTCGCTAACTGAGGTGGGTGCCAACCATTCAGTGACTGACTGAATTTTGCTGGGGTCTACTCCTATACCTTCTCCTGATATAACATGTCCAAGGAATCTGACTTCCTTCAACCAAAACTCGCATTTGCTAAACTTAGCATACAGCTGGTGTTCCCTGAGTTTCTCGAGAACTAAGCGCAAATGCTCCTTGTGCTCCTCCTCGTTCTTCGAGTATACCATAATATCATCAATAAACACCACCACAAACTTGTCCAAATATTCCATGAACACCTTGTTCATCATGCTCATGAAATAAGCAGGGGCATTAGTCAGTCCAAATGACATGACCGTGTACTCGTACAATCCATACCGCGTCGTGAATGCTGTCTTTGGTATATCCTTCTCCCGTATCTTCAACTGATGGTATCCTGATCGCAGATCGATCTTCGAAAACACCTTAGCTCCTTGCAACTGATCAAACAGATCGTTGATCATCGGCACTGGGTACTTGTTCTTGATCGTCACTTCATTCAAGGCTCGATAATCAACAACCATCCTTAGGGATTTATCCTTCTTCTCAACCAAAAGCACTGGGGCTCCCCAAGGTGATGAACTTCTTCGAATGTATCCTTTCTCCAATAACTCCTTGATCTGTTTCTTAATTTCCTCCAGATCATTTGCGGGCATCCGATAGGGTCTCTTGGATATTGGTCCTGTTCCTGGCAACAGCTCTATCAAAAACTCAATGTCTCTATCCGGTGGCATGCCTGGTAACTCCTCTGGAAAGACATCCGGATAATCCTTTACTACAGGCACTTCCTCCTGAACAACTCCCGTGAGGGTATTCACTTGGCTCCTCCTAGGCACATGCCTAGACACATACTTAATCCTTTTTCCCTCCGGGCTGGTAAGATAAATCGACTTACTAGCACAGTCAATATTCCCTCCAAACTTTGACATCCAGTCCATACCTAATATCACATCCAATCCTTGTGACTCCAAGATAATTAGGTCGGATGAAAACATGTGTGCCAATGGTTAAGGGTACCTGGTCGCACCATCGGCTAGCCATGTATTCTGCTCCGGGCGAGCTCACTAAGAGAGGGGTCCTAAGGGTTTGGGTTGGTAGTTTAAACTTATCCACAAATCCCCTTGATATATATGAATGCGATGCACCGCAGTATTGAAAAGAACAAGAGCGGTAAATGACTTAAACCAAAAACTTACCTATTATCGTGTCCGGCTGCTCTTCAACCTCCTCCATGTTAATATGGGGTTCACTTGTCCTTTGTTTAATGGATTAGGCTTCTTCCCAGCGCTCCCATTTCCGTTTCCATTCTTTCCTTCAGGGCACTCCGTGGCGTAGTGTCTAGTCTTCCCACACTTGAAGCAAGTAACGTGACTTAGATCCCTTTTGGTGGGTGTGGCTGGATTGGGGGCAGTTCTGATTGATTGTTGGCTCCATTCCCATTCCCATTCTTAGCGCCATGTGTGATTTATGAGATCCTCCTCCAGTGTGGTTGTGACCTCCATGGTTATGGACAAGTCCTCCCTGAATTCGGGGTTAGGCGAGGCCTCTGCTGACTCCTGAGTTATACTTCCCTTATCCATACTTTCTCTTGCGGCTCTCAATCTGCTGCTGCTTCCCTTCGATCATAAGAGCCTTATCTACCAACTCCCGGTAGTTGTTGAAGGTTTGCTACCATCAACTGTATAGCTCATCTCATCATTCAGCCCTTTGATAAACTTCTCCTGCTTTGCGGCATCTGTGGCCACATCATCAGGGGCATAGCGAGATAACTTGCTAAACTCATCCACGTCTATGCCACAGTATGGTTCCCTTGAACGTAGGTTGCGAAACTCCCCGCTTCTTCATACTCATAGCTCCAGTTGAGACATGGGCCGTGCGAAAAGCTTGCTGAAACTGGTCCCATGTGACCGTGGCTATGGGGAAAGTGGCTGGTAATTCTCCCACCATACAGGCTGCAGGTCCATCCAATTGATGTGCGGCAAAGGCGCACCCTCTCAGCATCCGTGCAACCTGTGTGTCAACTCCGCTTCCAATACGGCGTAGCCAGTCATCTGCACCTATAGGCTCGGTGCTACTAAGAAAACCATTGGCGGCTGTAACCTTAGAAAACGGGCTAGGTTGTTCACTGGGGCGGGCTTGTTGTTGTTGTTGTTGTTGCCCTGATTCTGAACTAGCAATTGCATCAAAGTATTCTGCTACTTGGATCAACTGGGTGAGCTCCGATGGGAAAACAAAACCGGGGTCACGTCTCGGAGGCATCTGATGGGTTTAGATGGAAGAGATCAGAATAGAAAAGGGGTCTAATGAGAAAACACTACCCATATGCACATGAGACAAACACAAACATTTCACTCAATCAATCAAGCAAGGGCATACAAACGGTCTAGGACTATCACAAAGTGCTTCATCTAACACTAATTACATGGGGGAATGCTACTAATATTTGGTGGTCATCTAGAAATTTTGATCGGTGGAAGACTCCATGATGTCTGCTCCAGCTTCGTCTTCAAAGTCATCATCACTAGGATCGGAATCGGTGTGTCGATGATGATGTAGTCCTCGGGGCGTATCTCCTTGGGTTCTTCTTCTTCCTTTCTATTGGTGCTGGTCCTCCCATGAATACTCCGATCTTCTTGACTAAGTCGTCATTCTTCTCCAGTAGTGTCTTGATTTCCTCCTCATATCCATGCGTGTAAACTTGAGTTCTTCCTCCAGCTCGATGATCTAGTCTTCGCCTTCTTCAAGTCCATCATGTCCCACATCTGGTTCTCCTGACGTCGAATGTGCTGGTTTAACTCCTGGATGAAAGCTGCAATGGATCTATCCTTCTTGGTGCTGATTACTTCCCATTGCTCGTCTCACGCCCACATATTTGGTAGATAGTGTCCTTGAGTTCCTGTTGTAGACTTCTCCAATGCGTCCCATGGTAATGTGGGCTGCCATGCTCTTGCCTAGACTCCAGGTGGGTGCTTCAAAAGAAAACTCTATGGGTTTAGACGTTGTAAAACGACGGCCAGTGAATTGTAATACGACTCACTATAGGGCGAATTCGAGCTCGGTACCCGGGGATCCTCTAGAGTCGACCTGCAGGCATGCAAGCTTGGTATTCCAATGTTCAAATACCTAGTGACTTCCTTCAAGTGGCGTCCAAAAGGTGTGTCTTCATCCAGTTGCGCAAACTTGTTCTTCATCTCCGCCATCCTAAAGAGTAGAAAATGGAGAGAAGTCATAAATGAGAAGAGAAGTATGGCCTAGGGTTTATCTTAATGGTCGTGTCCTACACTCAGCGTGTGCTCTGATACCATCTTGTAGAGACCCGACCTCAGATGGTCAAGTCTCTATGCTTCAGTGTCATCCCTGGATCGGTAATGCTGACACACACAGTACTCGAAGGATTTATAACAGAGTGGCAATCACACACCTATTACATCGAATGTCTCAAGAGAGAACTTATTACAATAACATGGCTTAAGGCCATCTAATACGATAATAACGGAAGGCTTGGAAGATAAATTGAGTCCATCAACTCCAACGGCATAGCTAAGCTGCACGGCAACGACCTAACAAACCTTACTCCTCATCTGAAAAGTCTGCAACATCATACGTTGCAGCCCGAAAATGGGTCAACACATGGAATATGCTGGCAATGTAACACAGTAGAGCAAGAACAGAATAATGCTATCACTACATGCATATTTGGTTGGTGGAAAGCTCTATGGTTATAGTTTTTGCGAAAAGCCAATTTTCCCTACAACAAATGAATAGATTTTAATTTTAACTATCATGGTAGTTGAAACATCATTGAGAAGGTTCCTCCAACTCAATCCCAATTAAAGTGATTAACATCCCAACAGTATTAATTAAGAATGGTGAGATACATGTGATAATCCAAATACTAGATACTCAAGAATTGTCCATAACCGGGGACACGACTAACCATGATTAGATTATACACTCTGCAGAGGTTTGCGCACTTTTCCCCACAAGACTCGATCACCTCCGTTGGATTTCTCGCACTACATGATGTTTGAGAAACGGATGACCGAGACACAGTCTTTCAGAAACATTAACTCTCTACTCCGGATAGACCATACCAAACCTACATCCCACTACCTGCTGATCTGCCTCTTCAAGAGCTTCACATCACTTACTCAACTATGCTAGAGCCCATAATAGCTTGTGGCTGCACATAGAAGTTTCTAGCATGAATCACCTCAGTTCCCTTTGAGCCTAGGTGGCGGTCCATAGGAAGATCACACGGGTACTCCGGGATTTCCAAAAAAATACAGGCAACACTGGGTTCCCCAGGTGCCTCAATCCACCCAGATGTTAAATTAAGTTGCCACCTTAAGTTGAACCCTTAATTAACAATCTCACAACTGTCATGGATTTCACTCAAACCCAAACCACGTCTACGAGCATAGCATAGCATAGTAATATAAGCAGCGTAGAAGTAACTCCCAGGGTTTGAATGTAACAGGGTAATAGGTTCTACCTCAACAACTACTTCCCAACCCACATATTAATGACATCCTAATCATGCAATGTGTGAGGATTGGATCTAATGCATAAAACTGGGTGATAAAAGGGATATGATCAAAGTGTTACTTGCCTTACTGACGGTCTGCGAAACCTAGGGACTCGTAGTAGCACGCTTCGCACTCCGGGTGTTCTGTCGCAAACAAACAATAACATACATAAGCAACAAGCAAGAGATGCACAAGCAAAACTCAAATAAAAGAGATTGACTAGAAGGTTCAACTTAAGAACTCCGGTTCGAAAAAAGAATCAAATCAAACAGAGCAACGAAACTCAAACGGCGAAAAAGAGAAGCTTCGTTTACTAATCTGAACCTAGGTCAAATTTTCGAGTAGAAAAAACTTATTTGAGTTGGTTAAACAGAAAGAGGGTTTCGAGACAAAGATCTAGGCGCTTGAATCGCCTAATTCTGACTAACGAGCGAAAAGATAAACATAAACTAAGATCGGATCACAAATCGCGATCGAGAAAAACTCGTGGAATAAATCCGATAAAAGAAATCTGACGAACAGACTAACGAATGAGCGTTCGTTAGCTGTAACTAACGGGCGAAAACCCGTTCGTTAAAACGAACGTACGGACGAATGTTTGCTGACTAGAAGAACCGAGAAAAACTGGCGATCCGAAAAAAACGAATCTAGGGTTTTCTAAAAAAACGAACGGTTTTAGAAAGAAAAACCGGCGGCGAATCCGGCGGCTACCTCCGGCGAGGCGAGGGCGGCGGCTCGCGGCGGCGGACGGTGCGGTGGTGGTTGCGGGGCGGCTGCGGTGGTGGTGGTGGGGGGCTCGGCGGCGGGCTTTAAAGGGGGGGGGCTTGCTTGGGCGAGGGGGCGCCCGGGGAGGAGTCCGAGCCGGACTCTCCTCGGCGTCCGTGCCGGGCACGACGGCGCGGGCGAGGGAGGCGGTGGCACGGGCAGGCCGGCCTGGCTCGGCTGGGCCTTAGGCCCAGTCGGGCGCGAGAACTTTTTTTTTAATTTTTTTTTCGCCGATCGAAATAAAATCCTAGAAAAATAAATAAAAAATCTAAAAATGCCAAAACAAAATTTCACCGTCTAAATAAAATATTTAGAACGGGATGAACATTTTCTTGGCCCTAATATACAATTTTGAAAACGTGCAATTTTTTTCTAGTGCAAATAAAATCCGAATAAAAATCAAATAAATGGTTTTAATATTTTTCCTCGAATATTTCAATTATTTTGGAGAAGTCATATTATCTCCTCTCATTTATTTTAATGTGAAATATTATCCAGAGAGAAAAATAATTAAAATAAAAAAAATCCTCATTTCAATATTTGATAAAAATCAAATATGAAAACAGGGAAATCCCCAACTCTCTCCGAGGGTCCTGGAGTTGCTTAGGATTTTCGAGGATCGCGAGACGAAAAGCATATGAAATATGATATGGATGGATGACTATGTATAACATTCCAAATTGGAAATTTGGGATGTTACATCGGGGGACCTTCTCCCGGAGATGATGGAAAGCGAGACGCCTCCACCGGCTTCTCCATCCAATAGGGCAGACGACCTTGAGGTGTCGTCGTGGAGGGTCTCCCCCGACCAAAAAGTGGTTCAAGGGATGACGAAGACGCTACACGAAGGTGATACTTCGGCGGCCCAGGGTCCGGGAACAACAATGAAGACCCCGAACAATCCGGAATGCGGTCAGATACAAATAAATGGATCCCTTCAAAGGGTGACCGTACTCCCGCAGCTGCCTCTGGAGACCCAGAGGCGCCGGATATCTTGACGAACATGTTGCGGCAGGCGTCTGTTTCATAGGAACATCGTACCTTGATGGGTATGGTGGTTAAAATGGTCCTATCCGCCAAGAGCGGATTGAATGAGGCCTTTGCGAGTCTGCTGAGAGGCTTCGAGGTTTGTACTGTAATATGTGCGATTTTGTTTTATTCAGAAAATACACCTGTATATAGACAGTAGCCCCTGAGACTCAGGTTGGCTTCCCATAGGAAGCGAATGGAGGATCAAAAGAAATATCCGAGGACTAATCTGATTAAGTTTGAACACAGGCCGCTTCCCCTGGCTACTTCCCAGACTATGGATATTGCCGAGTTGCAACGGAAGCTTGATGTAGCCGGGGATGACATTACGTTGATCAATATGCGTCTTGACGAGTTGCAAGGTATGAATTCGGAGCAGTCCCTGCACATACATTTTTGTGATATAAGCATGACGCTGAAAGTTGTGCCTGGCTGCAGATGGTGTTGCCTCCGTTGAAATTCTTTAGGCGGAGCTAGCCCGGGCCAAGGAGCAGGCCCGATGTAGTAATGCGAGTGCCGAGAAGGCATCAACTGAGTTAAAAGTCGAACGAGCTGCTCGGCGTCAAGACAAGGAGAAGATATCCACGATGGCGCTCGAGCTAAAAAGTGCTGCTAGCCGGTGTGAACTCCTTGAGAAGGAGAATGAAGCCAAAACGGCTGAAATTGACAAGGCCCTATGAGAGGCAAGAGAAGCGCGGTGTGAATCCAGAGCAGCCCGTGAGGAGATCTGGCAAGCTGGGGAGATTGCAGCTGGTAAGCCATTTTTGCTACAGGCTAAGTTCGGCGATCCGAACTATGCTCAGCTTAACCAATTGTGGAGTTCTCCGGACGAGTTTTTAGACTTGCCGAAGAGTTCTTCTGATGTGGCGCAGTATTATCAGGCGCGAGACGGGTACGCAATGGAGAAGCTTTTCTGGTCACAATTCGGCGCCTCGAAGCGCCCCCTGTTGCTGAATGAGCAGATGTCCCAGTGGGCCGAGCTTCATGGGATATCGGTGCTGCCATGAAGAACGTCATAATCCGGTTATGGCCAACTGAGCCTGTTCTGAATAGTTACTTCGGCTTGGTGCAGCGGCTTGTTGACGCAGTGCCGCGTATCAATGCTGTGAAGTGATCGGTGTGCATCGAGGGTGCACGGATGGCTTTTGCCCGAGTCAAGACGTTCTGGGGGAATATGAAGGCTATCGACGTTGCGGTGAAGAGTCCACCCAAGGGCAAGGACCACCATGAACCGGAGCATTATTTTGAAGAGGTCCTTGTAGCCAGCCGCTTGATAGAGGGTCAATGCTCGAAAGACATAATGTTGGAGTGAAGTGTATGAGAATTGTATGAGACAATTTTATAGTAAATCTATTTGTATATTTTGCTCGAAATCTTGTGTTCCTCCCGTGCGGCCATTTTAATATAATCTGAAAGTTTTCCAGTCGTCGGCTTCAACCCCCTTGTAGGAAGTACATGGGTGTTCGAAAAAGCATCTGATCACTCTTGACCCAACGTCTTGGTCCGTGAAGGAGGTGTCAATGCGGCGAACCAGGCAACCAGACGATAGGGCGTTAACACTTTCACTTAGCCATAGGAGTTTTATGGTTGGTCTACGACATAGCCCCTAGTATGTATGCAGCTTACTCATACGATGCGTTTACATAATTGACCGGAAAAGAGGTCCTTCGTGTGACATGGAGGAATCACTAGAGATTCCGATAAGTCATCGAGTGGTTGACCAGCTCTCGCCGCATCATGACAGTCAGTTTTCGGCTTCTCTACTGAGTTGCGTCACCGGGTGAACCGGTAGCACAATCGCATTAGTTCTCCCTTTACTACCCTTAGCCGATAGAGCAGAACGTAGGATAGCAAGCACAGGAGCCGGGTAACCCAACTATTGACCCAAGACATGATTCAGAGCTGATGCATATAAGGCCAAACTCGCGACGCCGAAGTATGTTGTAGAAGCTATTCGGACTTTGTTGGCAACTCAATTGTTCCCATACCGAGCCCCTGGCAAGTTTAAGCCGGGGTATATTTGTGAAACAACCATAGGAGGCGTATTAATTTGCGGAAAGACGGGGATGATTAATTCGGGTGAACTGGGACCTGAGCAATATGCCAAAGATTACTTGATATATATAAAGGCCATGACCCCAGCTATTTGATATGCCCTGGGTCGAAGGCAGAGGAAAAAGGCATGTTACAGGCTCGAAAAAGAGTGCGGTCTACAAAAAGTACGTTGTAAAAGCTGTTCGGACTTTGTTGGCAACTCATTTGTTCCCATACGGAGCCCCTGGCAAGTTAAGCCGGGGTATATCTATGAAACAACCATAGGAGGCATATTCATTTTGTGAAAAGATGATACGTCTCCAACGTATCTATAATTTTTGATTGCTTTATGCTATATTATATTCTGTTTTGGATGATTAATGGGCTTTGTTATACACTTTTATATTATTTTTGGGACTAACCTATTAACCAGAGGCCCAGCCCAGAATTGCTGTTTTTTGCCTATTTCAGAGTTTAGCAGAAAAAGAATATCAAATGGAGTCCAAACGGAATGAAACCTTCGGGAACGTGATTTTTGGAACGAACGTGATCCAGAGGACTTGGACCCTACGTCAAGAAAGCTACCAGGAAGGCACGAGGTAGGGGGGGCGCGCCTACCCCCCCAGGCGCGCCCTCCACCCTCATGGGGCCCACGTTGCTCCACCGACGTACTTCTTCCTCCTATATATACCTACGTACCCCCAAACTACCAGATACGGAGCCAAAAACCTAATTCCACCGCCGCAACCTTCTGTACCCGTGAGATCCCATCTTGGGGCCTTTTCCGGAGCTCCGCTGGAGGGGGCATCGATCACGGAGGGCTTCTACATCAACACCATAGCCTCTCCGATGATGTGTGAGTAGTTTACCTCAGACCTTCAGGTCCATAGTTATTAGCTAGATGGCTTCTTCTCTATTTTTGGATCTCAATACAAAGTTCTCCACGATTCTCGTGGATATCTATTCAATGTAATCTTCTTTTGCGGTGTCTTTGTTGAGACCGATGAATTGTGGGTTTATGATCAAGTTTATCTATGAACAATATTTGAATCTTCTCTGAATTCTTTTATGTATGATTGGTTATCTTTGCAAGTCTCTTCAAATTATCAGTTAGGTTTGGCCTACTAGATTGATCTTTCTTGCAATGGGAGAAGTGCTTAGTGTCGGTGTCAAAACCGGCGGATCTCAGGTAGGGGGTCCCAAACTGTGCATCTAGGCCGGATGATAACAGGAGGCAGGGGACACGATGTTTTACCCAGGTTCGGGCCCTCTCGATGGAGGTAAAACCCTACGTCCTGCTTGATTAATATTGATGATATGGGTAGTACAAGAGTAGATCTACCACGAGATCAGAGAGGCTAAACCCTAGAAGCTAGCCTATGGTATGATTGTATGTTATTATTGTTGTCCTACGGACTAAAACCCTTCGGTTTATATAGACACCGGAGAGGGTTAGGGTTACACAAGGTCGGTTACAAAGGAGGAGATATCCATATCCGTATTGCCTAGCTTGCCTTCCACGCCAAGTAGAGTCCCATCCGGACACGAGACGAAGTCTTCAATCTTGTATCTTCATAGTCTAACAGTCCGGCCAATGGAGATAGTCCGACTGTTCAGAGACCCCCTAATCCAGGACTCCCTCAGTAGCCCCTGAACCAGGCTTCAATGACGATGAGTCCGACGCGCATTATTGTCTTCGGCATTGCAAGGCGGGTTCCTTCTCTGAATACATCACAAAAGAATTTGAATACGAGGATAGTGTCCGACCCTGCAAAATAAGTTCCACATTCCACCGCAGAGAGAATAATATTTTCGCAGATCTAATTTGCTAGCTCGTTTTGGGAGCATGACGTTACGTCATGGCCCGGTGATTATTCAAACCGTTTCTTTTAACCATCCCCGCACATAACGCGATGCAGTTTTTCGACACGTCTTGTCAAAGCAGAGATCGTGCCCCCTTATTACGAGATTCTCATGAATACGGGCGTGGGTAACCCAACTGTGCCATCAATTGCGGCGCTTGGGGGATAAGCGAGTTTTACCAGGCAAGTGGGGACGCTTAGCTTAGTCCGCCCATATAAAGGGATAAGGATTCACCTTTCTATCCACGCCTTCTTCCTTCTTTGCTCATCCGTCTTTGCACACTCGAGCTCTAGCGCCCAAGTCCGCACTTCCCACCTCGACCTTCTCCAATCATGTCCGGAGCGGGAGGCAAGTGGATGGTCTCCTCCGTCACGGAGGAAGACATCAAGAAACTGAGGAGAGCCGGATACCTGCCCGACGACATCGCGCACCGGCTCCCAGATGAGGGGCAGCTCATCCCCACTCCCAGGCCCCATGAGAGGGTAGTATTCCTCCACCACTTCCTCCGCGGACTAGGGTTTCCCCTCCATCCATTCGTCCATGGTCTCATGTTCTACTACGGGGTGGACTTTCATGATCTGGCCCCGAACTTCATCCTCAACATCTCGGCGTTCATCGTCGTGTGTGAGGCTTTCCTCCGCATCCGGCCCCACTTCGGCATGTGGTTAAAGACCTTCAATATCAAGCCGAAGGTGGTATGAGGCCAACAAGCAGAATGCGGCGGAGCCATGGTGGGTAAGATACCCAACGTCATATGGCTCGAAGGCTCCTTCATGGAGACAATAAAGGGATAGCAGTCGGCGTGGTTCTACATCACCGAGCTGCGCGACGCCAAATGGGCGGCAGCCCCCGCGTTTCGATCCAGATTCCCCACATGGCTCACTTCCTGGAAAGAGAAGGGCTTGTCGTGGGGTTCATCGGTGGAACTGGACGGACTCCAGAAATGTATCCGGAGTATGGCAAGCAAGAAGCTCAAGCTTGTCAACGTAGTCCAAGTTATGCTCATCCGCCGGATCCTCTCGTGTCAACAACGGGATTTTACCTTATGGGAGTTCGACCCGGCCCAGCACCAGACTCTGAGCGAGCTCTTTGATACGACACACAAGGACGTCTGGAAGGTGCTGTTCAAGGGTGCCGAGGTCCCTCCTTCTCTTGCCGAGGACCGCGGACTAAGCGCAAAGCGCCTAGCCCGTTCGGTGAGTTTAATACATCCCGTAAGATATTTATTTTTCCCAGCTTAATTATGTGCGGGGTCTAATCTCCATGCCTTTGATAGGACTGGGTGGAGATGGCGAGGCAGATTAACTGTCCGGCCCCTTTGCCCGAAGACACTGCGAGTGCTCTCCTGGCGGAGATGCTGGCTCCGGCTCCTTACAAGGTGCCGGAGAAGACCAAGAAGGCCAAGGGAGCCCGAAAGAGTTCCCGACGCCAGGTGTTATCAGACTCATCATCCGATAACTCTGCGGCACACTCTTCCCCTGTGTCACAGCTCTAGTTTAGCCTTTGCTTGTCCTTGCATGATCATCATGTCTAAATTTTGAAATTTGAATTGAGGAATTTTCAAAGCCTCAGAAAAACCTCTAAAAATAATCAACATTTAAATCTCATCAAATGAGTCCAAAGAAATGTTCCTGTTACTCTGTGAAAATATTGGTAAGGGGTAAAATCCAAACCAATATTTTCAGAATCACAGAAATATTTATTTTGGGACTTTGACTTAAATCAATGACATATTTGAGTTGAATTTATTCCTGTTATATAAGAAATAAAGTTCAAATATTTTTGTAAATTGCAGGTGACCTTGGACTAGTTCTGAGCTTACACAGCAATATACAGAAAGTTCAAAAAATGATTTGATGTTTTAAATCAAATCAAAACAAATTGCAGAAAATAGAAAACATTAATAAATAGAAAAGCAGAGAGAGAGAAGAACTTACCTGGCCTTACCTGAAGCCGGCCCAACTGGCAGCCCAGCTCGCTGGCCCAGCCCATCTGGCGCCTCCTGTCGTCTTCCTCCTGCCGCCAGTAGGAGCAGCTGCGTGCCAGGCATGCCGCAGCCGAGTAGCGCCACCTCCTGCTTGGCCTCCCCGTGCCGATCCCCTCGCCCTGGACCGCCCGCGACCCCCTGCACCTCTCCCCTCTCTCCCTGGACCTCTTTTGCCTCCTCTGCTCTCTCTCTCTCATGGCTGCCCGAACGAGCCGGAGCACGTCGCCGCAAAACACCGTGCTCACCGCCACCCCCTCACCTCTCTGACGCGGCCCCGAGCTCCGCCGTGCCTCCCTCGTCCTCCACGTTGTCTCACGCGACCGGAAGAGCCCCTACGCGTCGCCATCGTCGTCATCATCACCGACGGCCACCGGAGATCTCCATCGCCGATTCGACACCTCCGAGTGTCCCCGAGCCCGCTAACCTTCCCTACGGCACCGCTCTGAGCTCCGCCACCGTTTTCCCCTTACCCCGTGGTCTGTCTCTCGCCGTAGCCGTCGCCCCCTTGCAGACCGTAGCACGCCGCCGCCTGAGCTCGCCATCAACGCAGTTCCGGTGACCATTGGTCACCCCGGTGACTCCAACGCATTCGCGGCATCCCGTAGAGCGTTCCTAGCGCAAATAACCGCCCGTTTGCAGGATGCAGCAGCTAACCCGTGCCCACCCGAACTCCGGTGGCCGCAACCGAGCTCGTCGCCGTCGACCCCGGCCAACCCAGGCCCAACCGCGGCCACAAACGGACGCGACGTTGCGCCAGCTACCCGTAGAGCCCAACCCCGCCTCCTCTCGTCGCCGGAATCGCCGGAACGAGCGACGCTGCCGCGTCTGTGTGTCACCGGCGGTTAGCCGCCGGCGTGGCCACTTAGTTAAAGGCTAATCACCCACTAATTAACCTCCCAATACACTGACAGCGGGCCCCATCCCTTAATTAACCACAGGACTTAGATTTAACTTAATCTCGGTGGCCCCACGTGTCATCTTTGACCATGCTGACATGGCCGTTAACTGGGTCCACACGCCAGCGACCCTAATCAGCACTCTGACACTGACCAGTGGGACCCACTGGTCAGGTTTGACCTGGACCACCGAGTTGACCTGATGACGTCATAGTGACATCATGCTGACATAGTAATATGTTTTCTGGATTTTAAATAAATCAGAAATGATTTATTTAATTCAGAAAATGTCCAAAACTTCCAAAAATCATAGAAATTCAACCGTAACTCCAAATGAAATAATTTATATATGAAAAATTATCAGAAAAATCCAATCTATCCATTTATGCTACTTTCATGCATGTTCAACCAACTTATACCCACTGTATAAGTGAAAACATGATAATGGCATTTAAAATGCTAAATATGGAGTTTGCATGTGAACCCTTGGTCCATATGGACTCCATTTAACTTGTTGCTAGTTGCATTAGCTCAATCAACGGCATATTGCCATGTCATGATCATGCATCATATTGTTGAATCGCATTGATTGTGTTCTTCCTTGTTTGCCGGTAAATGTCCCCTCTCGGTAGACGCTGCTCCGACGCTGTGATCGATGACACCGAATGAAGAACTATACTATCTTCAGAAGTGCCAGGCAAGCAAAACCCCCTTGTTCATCCGATACAATCCCACTCTCTCACTCCTGCTCTCTTTTACTACATTAGGACAACACGATTCTCTATTACATTGGTGCGGATAGTGAACCCCTTTCCTCTGCATGACCTGTCATTGCCACAGTAAATAGATGAAACCCACTAGCATGAGTAGGAGTTGTTTGAGCCCTGATGTGCCTACTCATTCATGCTTGTTTGTCATGCCTGCTACTGCTTCAGAGTTGAGTCAGGTCTGATTCATCGGGGATGAATCGGAGGTGTGTAAACATGTCCTACTGTTGAGAGCTAAGTGTGTGAACACGATTTGGTAAAGGTAGCGGTGAGAGGCCATGTAGGAGTACATGGTGGGTTGTCTCATTGAAGCCGTCCTTCAGGAACTGAGTTCTGTGTTTGTGATCCATGAACAGTTACTACCACGCATTGGGATCCTTAATTGACCCTCTCGGCTTCTTAATCACCCTAGTACTCTGTCCAGGAGTTGCAACTAGTTTCTGGTGTTTGTAGATTATGTGTTGGCGGCCGTGCGTAGCGCTGACCCTAGGGGTGGGCTATGTTGCGGTAGATACACCGTGGCACGGTGTACCGGGCGCCCGTTTGGTGACTCGAGAACCCTATTCACATTGTTCGGGGCCGTATGTGGAAACCTCGGCTGGACTCCATGCGAATGGAACCTAGATAGGCGATAAACCTGGACTAGAGACTTAAGTGTTTAGGTAGGCCGTGGCCGACACCCTCGCCAGGCTTCCACTTGAAGGTTGCCGAGATACATGACGTGTATATGGTGGTAAGTGGTGGGAGCGTGTGTGAAGAAGTACACCCCTGCAGGGTTATCATTATCTATTCGAATAGCCGGATTCCTCGGATATGGAAACTTGGACCCCTTGCATAGTTCATAGACAAGTGAAAGTGGATACTCTAAAACTCACAAGATAAGTGTGAGTGCTATGGATGGCATTCTCGTAGGGAGACGGGAGCGGATCCATAGTGGTGTATTGATATGGTGAATATGTGGACTCGTGTGCGCCATCTCAAAAGTGTTACTTGAAGTCATAGTTTAAGATAGCCACCGAGTCAAAGCTGGCTTGCTGCAGTTAAACTCCACCACCCCCCTTTGTTGATACCGATGCATATGTAGCTAGTTCTGATGTAAGTCTTGCTGAGTACTTTTGTACTCACGTTTGCTTAATTTATGTTTTGCAGAGAGACTCCAGTCTCGCTAGTAGTTTTACATGGACTTCGATGTTAGCTTGATACCTCAGCTATGATCTTGTGCCCTCGGCAGGATCTGGTAGATAGTCAGGCTTCTTAGCCTTTTTCATTTGTACATGTCTGTACTCAGACATGTTAAGCTTCCGCTTGTGCCTTGATTTGTATGCTATGTTTGTTGGGTCATGAGACCCATGTTTGTAATTTCTCGCTCCTCGGAGTCTAACGAATAAATACTTAAGTCATAGAGTTATGTTGTGATGCCATGTTGTATTTACACATATCGAGCATATTGTGTGTATGATTGAAATGCTTGGTATGTGTGGGATCCGACAATCTAGTTGTTTATCCTTGGCAACCTCTCTTATGGGGAAATGTAGTCTAGTGCTTCCATGAGCCATAGTAGTCCGCTACAGCCCGGTTCACCGGAGTCCTGCTAGCCCAGCACTACTGCTCAAGACACTTGACTGGCCGGCATGTGTTTCACTTCGTTCCTGTGTCTGTCCCTTCGGGGAAATGTCACGCGGTGACATCCGGAGTCCTGCCTAGCCTGCTACAGCCCAGGTTCCCGGAGTCCTGTTAGCCCAGTGCTATAGCCCGGATTCACACGCTGCTGACCGACATGCTCGATGTGATTCATGTATGCCTGTCCCCATAGGTTAGTGCCGCTTTGGGTTCACGACTAGCCATGTCGGCCCGGGTTCTCTGTCATATGGATGCTAGCGACACTATCATATACGTGAGCTAAAAGGCGCATATGGTCCCGGGCCATGGTAAGGCGACACCCATGGGAATACCGTGTGTGAGGCCGCAAAGTGATATGAGGTGTTACCGACTAGATCGACGTGACTTGGAATCCGGGTCCTGATAGCGTTGGTATCAGAGCCTGACTGCCTGTAGGATTACCGAGCCAAACTGGTCGAAGTCGAGTCTAGAAATGCTTTAGCTATGTAAGGGAATTGATTGTGGAGGGGAACGTCAGGCTCTTTTTACTCCTTTACCTTATGTCCTTCTGATCTGAGTCAACCTCTTCTTTTCTACGGGGATTAAGAACTAGGCCTTCTCATCTATCTATCAGGATGACGTGTTACTAAACCGTAGTTGCCTAGGATTGTTGAGTTTAAGCCCGAGTTCGGTTCCTACTACTTCCATGTGTTCTTAGTTGATCTCAGAACATTGATATTGTGATGTTGAGTGGTTATGCCACCATTTTGCAGGATGTCTCAAATCTTTTTAAGCATTTACAGCCGTTATGCTGTCCGAGTCGCCCTAGGTTTCTAAACAATCTGATGCATTTGCAAATCCTTTCTTTCTGTTCCTTATGTCCTTTTTGGTTAAAATAAGCACACTAATCGGTGAGTTGAGGTACTCTGTTGCCTCGACATATATGTTGGAGTTATTATTATGACCCTAGGTGTCTTAGGGGATCACCTAGTAATCTAGCCATGTTTTGTGTTCCCAGTGTGATGATTCTGGCCACCATTCTCGAAAGCATCCCGTGATGCCATTTAGTAGTGGGTATTCTACTCTTGGGCTTTTGAACCCGAGATTCACTCTACTTACCCCATGTTGATAGTGTTTGCTAGTTCCTTTATGATATTAGTAACCTTGCCTTAGTTCTCGAGGTCCGTGGTATTTCCTTCTTCCAAATACTATGAACCACTTATGGCAGAAGTTTGTTGGATCAGAAGCTCACAACAAGAGTGCTCTCGATGAGTTCCCCATTCTATATTGTGATTCTGCCAGTCCTACCTCTCTGCATGGGTTATCCGGAAGAAACCTGTTGAATTTGGTTCGACATACTAATCTATGCATCCACAACTCAGAAAGTTATATGTTCCTTGAGTTGACCCTCCACAGCTGTATTCAGACCCTAGTCTATCAATTGATAGTCAGGAATAGTTGTGCATTCACGTTCATCGATGCCTATTTTTCTTGTGGTTCGTCAAGCCATTCTATTCCGGAATGACTAGGAGAAACAAACTACAGAACCTCAACCATATCTAGGATTGGGTCAAAGCAATTGTATTCCGTGGATCAAAATGCCAATCCAGCTTTTGCTCCGCTCTCTCTTGGAGTGTTACCATCTTTATGTCAAGAGTGCCATGAGAATTGAACCACCTCTTATGAATTCTTGACACAGTAATACTTCTTGCCATCATTGTTCATTCCTCGTTTCCTGTGTTATTGTAACCTGAATACCGACAAGTGAACCATGATGTGTGAAATCAATACTCCTAGCAACCGTGTTGCTTGGTAGTTAATGGGCATTAACATCATCCTTAGCGTGTTGGTTATTGAATCATCATCCTAGGACTGATCGTGCTACCTAGTCCATTTTTGTTGAGGCACCCTTCGATCAATGAGTTAGGATTGTGTCAATCCCTCACTCTTTTGATCATATCATCTTGCCCTGAAAAGCAAGGTTGATCTCGAGCTTAGTAACATATCGGTGGTTCATGATTTTCCGAATATCTTCTCGGAAGTATTACCTGGTTGTCACCTGACCGCTATGTTGAGTTCGTGATCAAGTTGATTTTCTTATAAATCACTCCTTCTCCAGGAATCTGTGTTGGATATCCCTGAGCTAGTTGGTTGAGCTAGACAACAACTTGGAGAGTTGGAAGATAAAAGCTTGTCTGACTTAGTTCATGTCAAGGGATATCTTTTTGTGTGTGTGTGTGTTGAAGAAAGATGATATCTCCATCGATTGGTCCTCGTGATCAGTTGTTGGATCTATTGCCTTGTCAAAACTTTGACTTGAGTATGGGCTATCGTCAAGTCAAATCAGAACCAGCGATGTTCGTAATGGTGTCTTACCCGTGGTTGATCCCTCGGGCATACACCATTATATCTTTTGGTCTGACCAATGCTATCACCGTGTTCACATGATGGTGGAAGTCCAGTGATATGGAAATTCCGATGAGTCGTTGTTAAGCCCATCAGCAGCATTTTGTCTCCCCATGATTCATGCTGAACATCAACCTAATGTTGAAAATTTTATAAGCAATGCCTTCGTGTTCCGTTCATGAAGCTTATGCTTGGATGGAAGAAGTGACTTCCTCGAATTCATGTGCATTTGGTGCAAGTTACCGCCGTGAGTTCGAGAAAGACTATTTTTGTTTCCCCTGGAATCATCCCAAGTCAGTCATGCATATGTGCAAAGTATTCTGTGGTCTGGAGACTTGCAACCTTCATTCTATATGTATCCCTAGCACACCAAGCCACTGATTGCATTGTTCAAGGAGAAGAAGTTCCTTCTTAAGAGCATGCCTTATACATGGACTTCAATATCCTCGTTGATGGTTCCCAACCAGAACTGGGTAGTGTTTCATTGTAAGACTACCATGTGGTCATGCTTGTCTGGGACAGCGTGTTCACATGTTTGTAGTGAAACCCGCTCATGTTTTGGAGCATGCTATCGTAGTTCATCTCCCGAGATTCTCGCAATATCATCTCGTCGATTTGTGTTGCAAACTTTCTTTCCAGACATGCCGATGTCTGAAGTGTCCTGTTACCAACCAGATCTGAATCTCAGGCAGATATGATGGTTGGAAAAATCCCCAACATTTGCATTTTGTTCCCAGCTTGCACCACCATTGTGCCATTTTTCCCATGGACTACCCTTCCCGGTAACCTCTGGTCAGGATCCTCTTCAAAAGTGGTCCTACCATGGGTCCCATCCATTTCCGATGATAGGCAAAAATCATCCATTGCGTTGTCTTCAACAAGGTAGTCCACACCATCCATTCTAGTCCGGGTATGCCATCCCTTCGTACTCCGCCAAATGATTGTTGTGGTTTGCCTTAGGCTGGTATAAAGAGTTTCAATGATCTCTGAATCAAAAGTAATCCTTTTTGCCATTTAAGGGAATAGTTCTTCGAGTCACCTTTTCCAAAGTGCCCCGTTACGGGATCATGGCAATTATTTCCTCGCCACCTTGACACCATCCACCATCTTTCTAAGCGTGGAATTGTTGCCCATCAAATCAAACCCCGTCGTTTGTTCTCCCATCCCTCTCGATGTGTTTTGTGTCTCAACTCGAGATGTTTCAACATCTCATTCCGCGAGTTGAGATTGTATAGCTCGATCTTCGAGAAGATCAATCCTAGTATAGTTTCTTTCTGTCGTCATCGCGTGGAAGAAGATCTCAAAAGCGAGGATGTCAAGATCAACGTATGCAACGAATCAACAACCTTATGAGGTGCAACCTGGATCGTGAAGATTGTGTTAGTTTGTGTCCCGTCTGTCTTCTTACCTCACGTCTCGAATCTCGGGACGAGATTCTTGTTTAGTGGGGGTGAGTTGTCACAGCTCTAGTTTAGCCTTTGCTTGTCCTTGCATGATCATCATGTCTAAATTTTGAAATTTGAATTGAGGAATTTTCAAAGCCTCAGAAAAACCTCTAAAAATAATCAACATTTAAATCTCATCAAATGAGTCCAAAGAAATGTTCCTGTTACTCTGTGAAAATATTGGTAAGGGGTAAAATCCAAACCAATATTTTCAGAATCACAGAAATATTTATTTTGGGCCTTTGACTTAAATCAATGACATATTTGAGTTGAATTTATTCCTGTTATATAAGAAATAAAGTTCAAATATTTTTGTAAATTGCAGGTGACCTTGGACTGGTTCTGAGCTTACATAGCAATATATAGAAAGTTGAAAAAATGATTTGATGTTTTAAATCAAATCAAAACAAATTGCAAAAAATAGAAAACATTAATAAATAGAAAAGCAGAGAGAGAGAAGAACTTACCTGGCCTTACCTGAAGCCAGCCCAACTGGCAGCCCAGCTCGCTGGCCCAGCCCATCTGGCGCCTCCTGTCGTCTTCCTCCTGCCGCCAGTAGGAGCAGCTGCGTGCCAGGCATGCCGCAGCCGAGCAGCGCCACCTCCTGCTTGGCCTCCCCGTGCCGATCCCCTCGCTCTGGACCGCCTGCGACCCCCTGCACCTCTCCCCTCTCTCCCTGGACCTCTTTCGCCTCCTCTGCTCTCTCTCCCACGGCTGCCCGAACGAGCCGGAGCACGTCGCCACAAAACACCATGCTCACCGCCACCCCCTCACCTCTCCAACGCGGCCCCGAGCTCCGCCGTGCCTCCCTCGTCCTCCACGTCGTCTCACACGACCGGAAGAGCCCCTATGCGTCGCCATCGTTGTCATCATCATCGACGGCCACCAGAGATCTCCACCGCCGATTCGACACCTCCGAGCGTCCCCGAGCCCGCTAACCATCCCTACGGCACCGCTGTGAGCTCCGCCACCGTTTTCCCCTTACCCCGTGGTCTGTCTCTCGCCGTAGCCGTCGCCCCTTGCAGACCGTAGCACGCCGCCGCCTGAGCTCGCCATCAACGCAGCTCTGGTGACCATTGGTCACCCCGGGGACTCCAACGCGTTCGCGGCATCACGTAGAGCGTTCCTAGCGCAAGCAACCGCCTGTTTGCAGGCTGCAGTAGCTAACCCGTGCCCACCCGAACTCCGGCGGCCGCAACCGAGCTCGCCGCCATCGACCTCGGCCACCCCAGGCCCAACCACGGCCACCAACGGACGCGACGTTGCGCCAGCTACCCGTAGAGCCCAACCCCGCCTCCTCTCGTCTCCGGAATCGCCGGAACGAGCGACGCCGCCGCGTCTGTGTGTCACCGGCAGTTAGCCGCCGGCGTGGCCACTTAGTTAAAGGCTAATCACCCGCTAATTAACCTCCCAAGACACTGACAGCGGGCCCTGTCCCTTAATTAACCACATGACTTAGATTTAACTTAATCTTGGTGGCCCCACGTGTCATCTTTGACCGTGCTGACATGGCCGTTGACTGGGTCCACACGTCAGCGACCCTAACCAGCACTCTGACACTGACCAGTGGGACCCACTGGTCAGGTTTGACCTGGACCACCGAGTTGACCTGATGACGTCATAGTGACATCATGCTGACATAGTAATATGTTTTCTGGATTTTAAATAAATCAGAAATGATTTATTTAATTCAGAAAATGTCCAAAACTTCCAAAAATCATAGAAATTCAACCGTAACTCCAAATGAAATAATTTATATATGAAAAATTATCAGAAAAATCCAATCTATCCATTTATGCTACTTTCTTGCATGTTCAACCAACTTATACCCACTGTATAAGTGAAAACATGATAATGGCATTTAAAATGCTAAATATGGAGTTTGCATGTGAACCCTTGGTCCATATGGACTCCATTTAACTTGTTGCTAGTTGCATTAGCTCAATCAACGGCATATTGCCATGTCATGATCATGCATCATATTGTTGAATCGCATTGATTGTGTTCTTCCTTGTTTGCCGGTAAATGTCCCCTCTCGGTAGACGCTGCTCCGACGCTGTGATCGATGACACCGATGAAGAACTATATTGTCTTCAGAAGTGCCAGGCAAGCAAAACCCCCCTTGTTCATTCCGATACAATCCCACTCTCGCTCCTGCTCTCTTTTACTGCATTAGGACAATAACGATTCAACTGTTACATGTTGCGGTAGTTGAACCCATTTCCTCTGCATGACCTGTCATTGCCACAGTAAATAGATGAAACCCACTAGCATGAGTAGGAGTTGTTTGAGCCCTGATGTGCCTACTCGTTCATGCTTGTTTGCCATGCCTGCTATTGCATAGAGTTGTGTCAGGTCTGATTCATCGGGAATGAATCGGAGGTGTGTGAACATGTCCTACTATGTGTGAGCTAAGTGTGTGAACATGTTTTGGTAAAGGTAGCGGTGAGAGGCCATGTAGGAGTACATGGTGGGTTGTCTCATTGAAACCGTCCTCAGGAACTGAGTTCTGTGTCTGTGATCCATGAACAGCTACTACCACTCATTGGGATCCTTAATTGACCCTCTCGGCTTCTTAATCACCCTAGTACTCTGTCCAGGAGTTGCAACTAGTTTCTGGTGTTTGTAGGTTATGCGTTGGCGGCCGCGCGTAGCGCTGACCCTAGGGGTGGGCTATGTTGCGGTAGATACACCGTGGCACGGTGTACCGGGCGCTCGTTTGGTGACTCGGGAACCCTGTTCACATCGTTCGGGGCCGTATGTGGAAACCTCGGCTGGACTCCCTGCGGACGGAACCTGGATAGGCGATAAACCTGGACTAGAGACTTAAGTGTTTAGGTAGGCCGTGGCCGACACCCTCGCCAGGCTTCCGCTTGAAGGTGTCCGAGATACATGACGTGTATATGGTGGTAAGTGGTGGGAGCGTGTGTGAAGAAGTACACCCCTACAGGGTTATCATTATCTATTCGAATAGCCGGATTCCTCGGATATGGAAACTTGGACCCCTTGCATAGTTCATAGACAAGTGAAAGTGGATACTCTAAAACTCGCAAGATAAGTGTGAGTGCTATGGATGGCGTTCTTGTAGGGAGACAGGAGCGGATCCATAGTGGTGTATTGATATGGTGAATATGTGGACTCGTGTGCGCCATCTCAAAAGTGTTACTTGAAGTCGTAGTTTAAGATAGCCACCGAGTCAAAGCTGGCTTGCTGCAGTTAAACTCCACCACCCCCCCTTTGTTGGTACCGATGCATATGTAGCTAGTTCTGATGTAAGTCTTGCTGAGTACTTTTGTACTCACGTTTGCTTAATTTATGTTTTGCAGAGAGACTCCAGTCTCTCTAGTAGTTTCGCGTGGACTTCGACGTTAGCTTGATACCCCAGCTACGATCTTGTGCCCTCTGCAGGATCTGGTAGATAGTCAGGCTTCTTAGCCTTTTTCATTTGTACATGTCTGTACTCAGACATGTTAAGCTTCCGCTTGTGCCTTGATTTGTATGCTATGTTTGTTGGGTCATGAGACCCATGTTTGTAATTTCTCGCTCCTCGGAGTCTAATGAATAAATACTTAAGTCGTAGAGTTATGTTGTGATGCCATGTTGTATTTACACATATCGAGCATATTGTGTGTATGATTGAAATGCTTGGTATGTGTGGGATCCGACAATCTAGTTGTTTATCCTTGGCAGCCTCTCTTATGGGGAAATGTAGTCTAGTGCTTCCATGAGCCATAGTAGTCCGCTGTAGCCCGGTTCACCGGAGTCCTGCTAGCCCAGCATTACTGCTCAGGACACTTGACTGACCGGCATGTGTTTCACTTCGTTCCTGTGTCTGTCCCTTCGGGGAAATGTCAGGCGGTGACATCCAAAGTCCTGCCTAGCCTGCTACAGCCCAGGTTCCCAAAGTCCTGTTAGCCCAGTGCTACAGCCCGGATTCACACGCTGCTGACCGACATGCTCGATGTGATTCATGTATGCCTGTCCCCATAGGTTAGTGCCGCTTTGGGTTCACGACTAGCCATGTCGGCCCGGGTTCTCTATCATATGGATGCTAGCGACACTATCATATACGTGAGCCAAAAGGCGCAAACGGTCCCGGGCCATGGTAAGGCGACACCCGTGGGAATACCGTGCGTGAGGCCGCAAAGTGATATGAGATGTTACCGGCTAGATCGATGTGACTTGGAATCAGGGTCCTGACACTGGAGGGGTTTGTTGTTTTCTTCGGTGCTATCTGGAGTTTTATTATCTCCTATGCCGGTGTCACCACTTTTGCTTTGGCGGGACTTAGAACGGCACCGCTGACGTCGGCGTTTGGGTTGCTTCTTGGAGGGGTCATCCTCCGCTATCCCGTCGCCATTGCCTTCTTTGGGTGTATCCACCATGTATATGTCGTATGACAAGGTGGCTTTCCAGTGCCCTATAGGTGCTGGTTCATGTTCGTCTCCAACATTGCCGTCTATACCGTCGATGTCTTCGGAGTCGAAGTCGAGCATGTCGGTTAAATCATCGACAGTGGCTACGAAGTGGGTGGTGGGTGGGTGTCGAATTTCTTCGTCGTCCGCATCCCAATCCTGTTGGCCATAATTCGGCCAGGGCTCTCCTGACAAAGAGAGAGACCTTAGTGAATTCAGAATGTCACTGAGGGGCGAGTGCTGAAAGATATCCGCGGCAGTGAATTCCATGATCGGCGCCCAATCGGATTCGATTGGCAGGGGTGCAGATGGTTCGGAGTCCGGAAAGGAGTCCGGCGCCTTGGAGTCACGGGCTACGCAGAGGTTTAGGCTGGTGCTCGGCTCGATCGCCGTTGATACTGTAGCCCCTGAGGCGGTGTCTAACCACCCGTCCTCAACTGGCATAGTTGGCTCCGAGCTGAGGGTCAGAGCTGATGCGGGCGCAGCCTCTGGGTACTGTTCGGCGGCAGAGCTAGGTCATACCCATCGCGACAGTGCGGCGCGCCCGGCTGCGGCTCGAATCCGTCGAAGATCAAGTCTCCGCGGATGTCGGCCATGTAATTCAAACTTCCAAATCTGACCTGATGGCCAGGGGCGTAGCTTTCAATCTGCTCCAGACGGCAAAGTGAATTAGCCCACAGTGCAAAGCCGCCGAATATGAAGATCTGTCCGGGGAGAAAAGTCTCACCCTGGACCGCATCGCTATCGATGATAATAGGAGCCATCAAGCCTAACAGCGACGACACAGAGGAACTCTCAATGAAAACACCAATGTCGGTGTCAAAACCGGCGGATCTCGGGTAGGGGGTCCCGAACTGTGCGTCTAGGCCGGATGGTAATAGGAGGTAGGGGACACGATGTTTTACCCAGGTTCGGGCCCTCTCGATGGAGGTAAAACCCTATGTCCTGCTTGATTAATATTGATGATATGGGTAGTGCAAGAGTAGATCTACCACGAGATCAGAGAGGCTAAACCCTAGAAGCTAGCCTATGGTATGATTGTATGTTATTATTGTTGTCCTACGGACTAAAACCCTTCGGTTTATATAGACACCGGAGAGGGTTAGGGTTACACAAGGTCGGTTACAAAGGAGGAGATATCCATATCCGTATTGCCTAGCTTGCCTTCCACGCCAAGTAGAGTCCCATCCGGACACGAGACGAAGTCTTCATAGTCCGGCTGTCCGGCCAATGGAGATAGTCCGGCTGTCCGGAGACCCCCTAATCCAGGACTCCCTCACTTAGCTTTGGGTTCTATCTTGCGGTGTCCTTTCCCAGTGACAATAGGGGCAGCCAGGCACGTATTGTATTGTTGCCATCGAGGATAACAAGATGGGGTTTATATCATATTGCATGAGTTTATCCCTCTACATCATGTCATCTTACTTAAAGCATTATTCTATTCTTTTGAACTTAATACTCTAGATGCATGCTGGATAGCGGTCGATGTGTGGAGTAATAGTAGTAGATGTAGGCAGGAGTCGGCCTACTTGTCTCGGACGTGATGCCTATATACATGATCATACCTAGATATTCTCATAACTATGCTCAATTCTGTCAATTGCTCAATAGTAATTTGTTTACCCACCGTAATACTTATGCTCTCGAGAGAAGCCACTAGTGAAACCTATGGCCCCAGGGTCTATTTTCCATCATATTAATCTCCCGTTAACAAGCTATTTCTGGTGCCATTTTTATTTCGCTTTATTTACTTTGCATCTTTATCAGAAAAATACCAAAAGTATTATCTTATCATATCTATCCGATCTCACTTTCGTAAGTGACCGTGAAGGGATTGACAGATCCTTTATTGCGTTGGTTGCGAGGATTTTATTTGGTTGTGTAGGTGCGAGGGACTCGTGCGTGGCCTCCTACTGGATTGATACCTTGGTTCTCAAAAACTGAGGGAAATACTTACGCTACTTTGCTGCATCACCCTTTCCTCTTCAAGGGAAAACCAACGCAGTGCTCAAGAAGTAGCAAGAAGGATTTCTGGCGCCGTTGTCGGG
This sequence comes from Triticum urartu, assembly GCF_003073215.2. Classification (NCBI taxonomy): domain Eukaryota; kingdom Viridiplantae; phylum Streptophyta; class Magnoliopsida; order Poales; family Poaceae; genus Triticum; species Triticum urartu. The sequence goes on along the minus strand of NC_053024.1, from coordinate 472,903,764 downwards.
GAGTCTACGCAAAAGTCAACATACCAAGTACCCATCACAAACCCTTATCGCCCGCATTACATTATTTGCCATTTGCCTCTCGTTTTCCTCTCCCCCACTTCACCCTTGCCGTTTTATTTGCCCTCTCTCTCCGTCCTCCTTCTCTTTCCCTATTTGCCTCTTTTTGTCTGTTTCTTGTTTGCTTGTGTGTTGGATTGCTTGCCTGTCACGATGGCTCAAGATAATACCTAATTGTGTGACTTTACGAATACCAACAACAATGATTTTATTAGCACTCCGATTGCTCCTCTTACCGATGCTGAATCTTGTGAAATTAATGCTCCTTTGCCGAATCTTGTCATGAAAGATCTATTTTCCGGCCTTCCTAGTGAAGATTCCGCTACCCATCTAAACAACTTTGTTGATTTGCCTGATATGTAAAAGAATAAATATGTGGATAATGATATTGTTAAATTGAAGCTATTCCCGTTTTCTCTTAGAGGTCGTGCTAAAGCTTGGTTTTCGTCTTTGCCTAAAAATAGTATTGATTCATGGAATAAGTTCAAAGATGATTTTATCTCTAAGTATTTTCCTCCCGCTAAGATCATCTCTCTTAGAAACGTTATTATTAATTTTAAGCAACTTGATCATGAACATGTTGCACAATCTTGGGAGAGGATGAAATTAATGATACATAATTGCCCTACACATGGTTTGAATCTTTGGATGATTATACAAAACTTTTATGCCGGATTGAATTTTGCTTCTAGAAATCTTTATGTTCGGCCGCGGGAGGCACTTTTATGTAAATCACTTTAGGAGAAGCTACTAAACTCCTAGATAATATTATGGTTAATTATTCTCAATGGCACACTGAAAGATCTACTAATAAGAAAGTGCATGCGATAGAAGAAATTAATGTTTTGAGGTGAAAGATGGATGAACTTATGAAATTATTTGCTAATAAAAGTGTTTCTTCTGATCCTAATGATATGCCTTTGTCTACTTTGATTTAGAATAATAATGAATCTATGGATGTGAATTTTGTTGGTAGGAATAATTTTGGTAACAACGCGTATAGAGGAAACTTTAATCCTAGGCCATTTCCTAGTAATTCCTCTAATAATTATGGTAATTCCTACAAAAATTATTATGGAAATTTTAATAACATGCCCTCTGAATTTGAGACTAGTGTTAAGGAGTTTATGAATTCGCAAAAGAATCTCAATGCTTTGCTTGAAGAAAAAATGCTTAAAGTTGATGAATTGGCTAGGAACATTGATAGAATTTCTCTTGATGTTGATTCTTTGAAACTTAGATCTATTCCACCTAAGCATGATATCAATGAGTCTCTCAAGGCCATGAGAATTTCCATTGATGAGTGCAAAGAAAGAACCGCTAGGATGCGTGCTAAGAAAGATTGTTTTGTGAAAGCGTGTTCTTCTAGTTTCTATGAAAATAAATATGAAGATCTAAAAGGTATTGATGTGTCCCCTATTAAATCTTTGTTTTGCAATAGGAATCTTGATAATTATGGGACTGCATATGATCCACCTTTACCTAGAAGGCGTTCCAAAAATCTGGAGTTTTTAGATCTTGATGCAAAAATTGGTAAAAGTGGGATTGAAGAGATCAAAACTTTAAATATCAATGAACCCACAATTTTGGATTTAATTATGATAATTGCTCTTTGATAGATTTTATTTCTTTGTTGCAATCCGTGCTAAATTCTCCACATGCTTATAGTCAAATAAAGCCTTTACCAAACATATCGTTGATGCTTTGATGCAATCTTATGAAGAAAAACTTGAATTGGAAGTTTCTATCCCTAGAAAACTTTATGATGAGTGGGAACCTACTATTAAAATTAAAATTAAAGATCATGAATGCTATGCTTTGTGTGATTTGGGTGCTAGTGTTTCCACGATTCCAAAGACTTTGTGTGATTTGCTAGGTTTCCGTGATTTTGATGATTGCTCTTTAAACTTACACCTTGTGGATTCCACCATTAAGAAACCTATGGGAAGAACTAATGATGTTCTTATTGTTGCAAATAGGAATTATGTGCCCATAGATTTTATTGTTCTTGATTGCAATCCTTCATGTCCTATTATTCTTGGTAGACCTTTCCTTAGAACGATTGGTGCAATTATTGATATGAAGGAAGGGAATATTAGATTCCAATTTCCGTTAAGGAAAGGCATGGAACACTTCCCTAGAAAGAAAATTAAATTACCATATGAATCTATTAATAGAGCCACTTATGGATTGCCTACCAAAGATGGCAATACCTAGATCTATCTTCGCTTTTATGCCTAGCTAGGGGCGTTAAACGATAGCGCTTGTTGGGAGGCAACCCAATTTTATTTTTACTCCTTGATTTTTGCTCCTATTTAGTAATAAATAATTTATCTAGCCTCTGCTTTGGTTGTGTTTTTTGTGTTTAATTAGTGTTTGTGCCAAGTAGAACCGTTGGGAAGATTTGGGGAAAGTCTTTTTGATCTTACTGTAAAAAACGAAAACTTTAGCGCTCACGAGAATTGCTGCCATTTTTATTTGGATATTGATATTTAGTTAATTCATTTTGCATATGATTAATAGATAAATTTATCACATCCAGAAATTTATTTTAGAATTTTGGGGTTCCAGAAGTTTGCGTTAGCTACAGATTACTATAGACTGTTCTGTTTTTTGACAGATTCTGTTTTTCATGTGTTGTTTGCTTGTTTTGATGAATCTATGGATAGTAAAAGAGTTTATAAACCATATAAAAGTTGGAATACAGTAGGTTTAACACCAATATAAATAAATAATGGGTTCATTACAGTACCTTTAAGTGGTGTTTTGTTTTCTTTCGCTAATGGAGCTCACGAGATTTTCTGTAGTTTTGTGTTGTGAAGTTTTGAAGTTTTGGGTAAAAGATTTTATGGATTATGGAACAATGAGTGGCAATAGCCTAAGATTGGGGATGCCCGTGGCACCCCAAGATAATCTAAGGACACCTAAAAGCCAAAGCTTGGGGATGCCCCAGAAGGCATCCCCTCTTTCGTCTACTTCCATCGGAAACTTTACTTGGAGCTATATTTTTTATTCACCACATGATATGTGTTTTGCTTGGAGCGTCTTGTATTATTTGAGTCTTTATTTGTTAGTTTAACACAATAATCTTTGCTGTAAAATCCTTTTGAGAGAAACACACATGATTTGGAATTTATTAGAATACTCTATGCGCTTCACTTATATCTTTTGAGCTATATAGTTTTTGCTCTAGTGCTTCACTTATATCTTTTAGAGCACAGTGGTGGATTTGTTTTATAGAAACTATTATTCTCTCATGCTTCACTTATATTACTTTTAGATTCTTAAGCAGCATGGTAATTTGCTTAAATTGGGAAATTAAACCTAATATGCTAAGCATTCGAGACTAGTAAAAAACTTTCTTATGAGTGTGCTGAATACTAAGAGAAGTTTGATGATTGATGATTGTTTTGAGATATGTAGGTAGTGATATTAAATTTGTGCTAGTTGAGTAGTTGTGAAATTGAGAAATACTTGTGTTGAAGTTTGCAAGTCTCGTAGCATGCACGTACGGTAAACATTATGTAACAAATTCGAAACATGAGGTGTTCTTTGATTGTCTTCCTTGTGAGTGGCGGTCGGGGACGAGCGATAGTCTTTTCCTACCAATCTATCCCCCTAGGAGCATGCGTGTAGTGCTTGGTTTTTTATGACTTGTAGATTTTTGCAATAAGTATATGAGTTCTTTATGACTAATGTTGAGTCCATGGATTATACGCACTCTTACCCTTCCATCATTGCTAGCCTCTTCGGTCCCGTGCATTGCCCTTTCTCACATTGAGAGTTGGTGCAAACTTCGCCGGTGCATCCAAACACCATGATATGATACACTCTTTCACACATAAACCTCCTTATATCTTCCTCAAAACAGCCACCATATCTACCTATTATGGCATTTCCATAGCCATTCCGCGATATATTGTCATGCAACTTTGTACCGTTCCGATTATCATGACACGTTCATCATTGTCATATTGCTTTGCATAATCATGTAGTTGACATCATATTTTTGGCAAAGCCACTGTTCATAATTTTTCATACATGTCACTCTTGATTCATTACTATCCCGGTATACCGCCGGAGGCATTCATATAGTCATACTTTGTTCTAGTATCGAGTTGTAATCATTGAGTTGTAAATAAATAGAAGTGTGACGATCATCATTCATAGAGTATTGTCCCCCAAAAAAGAAAGGCCAAATAAAAAAAGGGAGTCCAAAAAAAGGGACAATGCTACTATCCTTTTTTCCACACTTGTGCTTCAAAGTAGCACCATGATTTTCATGACAGAGAGTCTCTTGTTTTGTCACTTTCATATACTAGTGGGAATTTTTCATTATAGAACTTGGCTTGTATATTCCAACAATGGGCTTCCTCAAATGCCCTAGGTCTTCGTGAGCAAGCAAGTTGGATCCACGCCCACTTAGTTTCTTTTGTTGGGCTTTCATGCATTTATATAGCTCTAGTGCATCCGTTGCATGGCAATCCCTACTCCTTACATTAACATCAATCGATGGGCATCTCCATAGCCCGTTGATTAGCCGCATTGATGTGAGACTTTGTAATTTTTTGTCTTCTCCACATAACCCCCATCAGTATATTCTATTCCACCCATAGTGCTATATTCATGGCTCGCGCTCATGTATTGTGTGAAGGTTGAAAAAGTTTAAGATTACTAAAGTATGAAACAATTGCTTGGCTTGTCATCGGGGTTGTACATGATGAGAGAATTCTTGTGTGACGAAAATGGAGCATGACTAAACTGTATGATTTTGTAGGGATGAACTTTCTTTGGCCATGTTATTTTGAGAAGACATAATTGCTTAGTTAGTATGCTTGAAGTATTATTGCTTTTATGTCAATATTAAACTTTTATCTTGAATCTTTCGGATCTGAATATTCATACCACAATTAAGAGGGTTACATTAAAAAAATTATACCAAGTAGCATTCCGCATCAAAAATTATGTTTTTATCATTTACCTACTCGAGGACGAGCAGGAATTAAGCTTGGGGATGCTTGATACGTCTCCAACGTATCTATAATTTTTGATTGCTTCATGCTATATTAAATTCTGTTTTGGATGATTAATGGGCTTTGTTATACACTTTTATATTATTTTTGGGACTAACCTATTAACCGGAGGCCCAACCCAGAATTGCTGTTTTTTGCCCATTTCAGAGTTTCGCAGAAAAAGAATATCAAACGGAGTCCAAACGGAATGAAACCTTTGGGAACGTGATTTTTGGAACGAATGTGATCCATAGGACTTGGAACCTACATCAAGAAAGCTACCAGGAAGGCACGAGGTAGGGGGAAGCACCTACCCCCAGGCGCGGCCTCCACCCTCGTGGGGCCCATGTTGCTCCACCGACGTACTTCTTCCTCCTATATACACCTACGTACCCCCAAACTACCAGATACGGAGCCAAAAACCTAATTCCACTGGAGGGGGCATCGATCACGAAGGGCTTCTACATCAACACCATAGCCTCTCCGATGATGTGTGAGTAGTTTACCTCAGACCTTCGGGTCCATAGTTATTAGCTAGATGGCTTCTTCTCTCTTTTTGGATCTCAATACAAAGTTCTCCACGATTCTCATGGAGATCTATTCGATGCAATCTTCTTTTTCGATGTGTTTGTTGGGACCGATGAATTGTGGGTTTATGATCAAGTTTATCTATGAACAATATTTGAATCTTCTCTGAATTCTTTTATGTATGATTGGTTATCTTTGCAAGTCTCTTCAAATTATCAATTTGGTTTGGCCTACTAGATTGATCTTTCTTGCAATGGGAGAAGTGCTTAGCTTTAGGTTCAATCTTGTGGTGTCCTTTCCCAGTGACAGTAGGCGCAGCAAGGCACGTATTGTATTGTTGCCATCGAGGATAACAAGATGGGGTTTATATCATATTGCATGAGTTTATCCCTCTACATCATGTCATCTTACTTAAAGCGTTACTCTATTCTTTTGAACTTAATACTCTAGATGCATGCTGGATAGCGGTCGATGTGTGGAGTAATAGTAGTAGATGCAGGCAGGAGTCGGTCTACTTGTCTCGGACGTGATGCCTATATACATGATCATACCTAGATATTCTCATAACTATGCTCAATTCTGCCAATTGCTCAACAGTAATTTGTTTACCCACTGTAATACTTATGCTCTCAAGAGAAGCTACTAGTGAAACCTATGGCCCATGGGTCTATTTTCCATCATATTAATCTCCCGTTAACAAGCTATTTCTGGTGCCATTTTTATTTCGCTTTATTTACTTTGCATCTTTATCATAAAAATACCAAAAATATTATCTTATCATATCTATCAGATCTCACTTTCGTAAGTGACCGTGAAGGGATTGACAACCCCTTTATTGCGTTGGTTGCGAGGATTTTATTTGTTTGTGTAGGTACGAGGGACTCGTGCGTGGCCTCCTACTGGATTGATACCTTGGTTCTCAAAAATTGAGGGAAATACTTACGCTACTTTGCTGCATCACCCTTTCCTCTTCAAGGGAAAACCAACGTAGTGCTCAAGAGGTAGCAAAAGACGCGAGTGATTAATTCGGATAATTTGAACTGGGACATGAGTGATATGCCAATGGTTACTTGATATACATAAAGGCCACGACCCCGGCAATTTGATATGCCCTGGGTCGAAGGCAGAGGAAAAAGGCATGTTACAGGCTCGAAAAGAGAGTGCGATCTACAAAAAGTTATTTTGGACCTCCTGTCGCACGTCTGCGCCCCCTGTCCTCAGCAAGGGGAATCCTTGAAGGGAGTAGCCCCGTAGGCGAGTGTACGGATCCGAACTCCTATGGGGTCGGTCGTAGGTGTTTCCCCTTTGCGCCACCTGCTTTTAAGAGATAATGAAACAAAAGAAAATAGGAAAGCGGTTAAAGAATGACACCAGAGTGCCTGCAGACTTGTCCGTATTGTGCTTCCATCAATGCCCATGGTATCTCGAGTGCGTAATTATGTATGCGCGGTATAGTTTTAACGGGTATACGAGATGGGCAGCGGAAGCCGAACTGCTATTTCTGTTCCGGATTTGATCGATCTTCAGGGGGAAATTGCTCCTGCCCTCGGCATTTAGCTGGTGAGCCGCTCTGTTGTCCCAATTGCCTAGTGGGGCATTTCCATTGTGTCCGGCGTTGAGCCTGCCGGCCTGCTTGAGGACCCAACAGCTTCTGTTGGTGTGATTAGTTGGTTTATTGGGGTGGCCATGAATCTAGCAGGGCCGGTCGAATATCCTATCTAGTTTGGATGGTCCGTCTCTGTTTGCCTTGAATGTCTTTCTCTGTTGACCTGGCCTGGGATTGCTAAATCAGGCGTTAACCCCTGTGTCGCGTGATCTTTCATTATCATTGCGACTGTTGTGTGTGCTTCATCGTGGCTTGCCATTGCCGTCTTGGATTTTAGAAGTGCCTGAGTCGCTGGCGCTGTTGCTTCTACGAGCGAGCCAGCTGTCTTCTCCCGCGCAAAAGCGGGTCATTAGAGTGGTAAGGGCTGTCATGGATCTAGGTCCTTCTTGACCAAGGTGGCGTGCAAGCCATTCATCCTAGACACTATGTTTAAAGGCCGCAAGGGCCTCCGCATCTGGACAGTCGGCGATTTGGTTCTTTTTAACTAGGAACCTGGTCCAGAGCTTCCTGGCTGACTCTCCGGGCTGCTGGACAATGTTACTTAAGTCATCGGCGTCCGGCGGCCGGACATATGTTCCTTGGAAGTTGTTGTGAAAGGCGTCCTCTAAATCCTCCCAGCTACCGATAGAATTTTCCAGCAGACTGTTTAACCAGTACCGAGCTAGTCCTTTGAGTTTTAGTGGTAGGTATTTGATGGCATGAAGGTCGTCTCCACGGGCCGTGTGGATATGGAGGAGGAAGTCATCGATCCATACCGCGGGATCCGTTGTTCCATCGTGTGATTCGATATTCATGGGTTTGAACCTGTCTAGGAATTCATGCTCCATTACTTCATTTGTGAAGCAAATAGGGTGTGCATCGCCTCTATGTTGGGCCACACTGCGGCGTATCTCCGACAGAGTCCATTTGTGGTTTTCAGCCCGGGTGTGGCTAGGTTTGTCATGTCCGAATAGGTGGCTGTCATCATGTGTCGAGGTATGTCCTTGCGATCTGTAGATCCCTCTTGAGTGTCCTGCTTTGCTACCCAAGTCTTGTTGACGGTCGTATGTATAACCCCGAGTTGTTTTGTTCTTGCTTTTACTGCGAGGTGGGGCGGTCTGGTGTTTGACTTGAGTTGCCACTTTACCTGGGCCTAGCTGTGGTCAACCTGCCGCATTGTGTGATGATGGTACGGGCTCCAGCGCCTTATCGTCACCCTGGGGTAGCAATCTATGCTTCGGGTAGATTTTGGATGGTCCACTAAGGCCGTATTCTTCGGCGGCTAGGACTTCGGTCCATCTATCATTGAGCAGATCTTGGTCAGCTTGAAGCTGCTGGTGCTTCTTTTTCAGGCTCCTTGCGGTGGCTATTAGTTGGCGCTTAAAGCACTCCTGCTGACGAGGTTCCTCAAGCACGATGAAATCCTCAGTGCCGAGGCCCACCTCATCCTCAGAGAGCGGAAGGTAATTATTGTCCTCCAAATCTTCGTGTGTGGCCTGTTTAGCACGGCTAACCTGCCCATCTTCCCGTTCATCTTGTTCATTAGTTGTATCAACAGGGTCTTTGTTGTCATCAGCATTATTGTCCATGCCGTCGATATTCTTGGAGTCGTAATCAAGTGTATCGGTCGAATCCTCGACCGTGGCTATGAAGTGGGTGGTGGGTGGGGAGCACAATTCCCCGCCGTCAACCCCTGGTTCGAGCCGGATATAGTTTGGCTATGAGTCCTTCGCCGAGGACAGGTTCTTTAAGGAATTTAACACATCGCCCAAACGCGAGTGCTGGAAGATGTCTGCGGCACTAAATTCAAAGATCGATAAACGATCAAGCTCGGCGTCCGCTGGCTCACGTGGTTCGGAACTTACGGCCGGAGACGAGTCCGGAGTTCTATGACAAAGACGCCATGAGAAGTTAAGTCTGTGTGTGGCTCCGACGCCGAGGAATCTGCAGCCTCCGCGGTGGGGTTGATCCTCCCGTCCTTGGACGGCGTTGCTTGCTCCGGATCTAGGGCTAGAGCATTTACAGGAGCGATCTCCTGGATGCGGCCCGATGACAGATTTAGGTCTTGATCATCAGGGTGACCGGGAGCGACTACCGCGGTCACGAATCCGACAAAGATCAAGTCTCCATGGATGTCTGCGACGTAGTTCAAGCTCCCGAATCTGACCTGATGGTCAGGGACGTAGCTTTCGATCTGCTCCAGATGGCCAAACGAGTTGGCCCGCAGTGCGAAGCCGCTGGACACGAAGATCTGTCCGGGGAGGAAAGTTTCTCCGTAGACAGCGTTATTATTGATGATTGAAGGGGCCATCGAACCTTTTGGTAACAGCACAGAGAACTCTCAATGAAAGCACCAATGTCGGTGTCAAAACCGGTGGATCTCGGGTAGGGGGTCCCGAACTGTGCGTCTAAGGTTGATGGTAACAGGAGACAGGGGACACGATGTTTACCCAGGTTCGGGCCCTCTCTATGGAGGTAATACCCTACCTCCTGCTTGATTGATCTTGATGAATATGAGTATTACAAGAGTTGATCTACCAAGAGATCGTAATGGCTAAACCCTAGAAGTCTAGCATGTATGACTATGGTATTGAGTATCTATCCTTTCTAGACTACACCCTCCGGTTTATATAGACACCGGGGGGATCTAGGGTTACACAGAGTCGATTACATAAGACGGAATCTTCATAGTTGTTCGCCAAGCTTGCCTTCCACGCCAAGGAGAGTCCCATCCGGACACGGGTACAGTCTTCAGTTTTCATATCTTCACAGCCCATCAGTCTGGCCCATAGATAATAGGCCGGACGCCCGAGGACCCCTTAGTCCAGGACTCCCTCACTTACCGTTACTAGTATTATCTTGATCCGGTAGCATTGTGGGATGAAGCGGCCCGGACCGACCTTACACGTACGCTTACGTGAGACTGGTTCCACCGATTAACATGCACTTGATGCATAAGGTGGCTGGCGGGTGTCTGTCTCTCCCACTTTAGTCGGATCGGATTCGATGAAAAGGGTCCTTATGAAGGGTAAATAGCAATTGGCATATCACTGTTGTGGTTTTGCGTAGGTAAGAAACGTTCTTGCTAGAAACCCATAGCAGCCACGTAAAACATGCAACAACAATTAGAGGACGTCTAACTTGTTTTTGCAGGGTTTGCTATGTGATGTGATATGGCCAAAAGGATGTGATGAATGATATATGTGATGTATGAGATTGATCATGTTCTTGTAATAGGAATCACGACTTGCATGTCGATGAGTATGACAACCGGCAGGAGCCATAGGAGTTGTCTTAATTTATTTATGACCTGCATGTCAATGAAAACGCCATGTAATTACTTTACTTTATCGCTGACCATTAGCCATAGTAGTAGAAGTAATAGTTGGCGAGGCAACTTCATGAAGACACGATGATGGAGATCATGGTGTCATGCCGGTGACGATGGTGTTCATACCGTGCCTCGAAGGTGGAGATCAAAGGCGCAAGATGATATTGGCCATATCATGTCACTTTATGATTTGCATGTGATGTTTGTCATGTTTACATCTTATTTGCTTAGAACGACGATAGCATAAATAAGATGATCCCTCTCTAAAATTTCAAGAAAGTGTCCCCCCTAACTGTGCACCGTTGTGAAGGTTCGTTGTTTCGAAGCACCACGTGATGATCGGGTGTGATAGATTCTAACGTTCGAATACAACGGGTGTAAGCCAGATTTACATATGAAAAACACTTAGGTTGACTTGACGAGCCTAGCTTGTACAGACATGGCCTCGGAACACGAGAGACCGAAAGGTCGAACATGAGTCGTATAGTAGATACGATCAACATGGAGATGTTCACCGTTGATGACTAGTCTGTCTCATGTGTTGATCGGACACGGCCTAGTCGATTCGGATCATGTATCACTTAGATGACTAGAGGGATGTCTATCTGAGTGGGAGTTCATTGAATAATTTGATTAGATGAACTTAATTATCATGAACATAGTCTAAATTGTCTTTGCAAATTATGTTGTGGATTAATAGCTCGCGCTTTATCTCTTTGTTTTAATACATTCCTAGAGAAAGGCTAAGTTGAATGATATTGTAAGCAATTGTGCGGACTAGGGCCGTAGTTTGAGGATTGTCCTCACTGCTACACAAAAGAATTCTGTCCTTGATGCACCGCTCGGTGTGCCAACCCCTCTGGCATCGTCTATGGATGTTGTGAACATCTGGTAGACACGTTCAGATGACTAACCGATAGTTTAGTGCGCCATGCCTTATGGCTTAGAGTCGAGGCTCCAAAAGCATTTTGAACGCCATAGAACATATGAGATGTTCGAAGAGCTGAAATTGGTATTTCAGGCTCATGTCCGTGTTGAGAGGTTGAGACCTCTGACAAGACCTTTACCTACAAGATGGAGGAGAATAGCCCAGCCAGTGAGCATGTGCTCGGAATGTCTGGGTACTTCAATCACTTAAATCAAGTGGGAGTTAATCTACTAGATAAGAGAGTGATTGACAAAAGTTCTCAAGTCGCTATCACCAAGCTACTAGAGTTTCGTGATGAAATATAACATGCAAGGGAAGATAATCCCGGAGCTGTTCGTCGTGATTAAGGCCGTAAAGGTAGAAATCAAGAAGGAGCATCAAGTGTTGATGGTTAACAAGAGCACTGAAGGGCAAGAGCAAGAAGGGAAACTTCTTGAATGGCAAGCCAGTTGCCGCTCCAGTGAAGAAACCCAAGAACCCAAACCCGAGACAAAGTGCTTCTATTAGGGGAACGGTCACTGGTAGCGGAACTGCCTCAAATACTTGGTAGATAAGAAGGTTGTCAACTTCAACAAAGTATATTTGATATATGTGTGTTATTGATGTGTACCTTACTAGTACTCCTAGTAGCACCTGTGTATTAGATACCGGTTCAGTTGCTAATATTGGTAACTCGAAACAAAAGCTACGGAATTAACGGAGACTAGCTAAGGGCGAGGTGACAATGTGTGTTGGAAGTGTTTCCAAGGTCGATGCGATCACCATCGCACGCTCCCTCTACCTTTGGGATTAGTGTTGAACCTAGATAAATGTTGTTTGCATTGGTGTCTGCGTTGAGCATGAACATGATTAGATCATGTTTATTGCAATACAGTTATTCATTTAAGTCAGAGAATAATGGTTATTCTGTTTACATGAATAATACCTTCTATGGTCATGCACCCAATGTGAATGGTTTATTGAATCCCGGTCGTAGTTATACACATGTTCATAACATTGATGCCAAAAGATGTAGAGTTGATAATTATAGTACCACTTTCATGTGGCACTGCCGCTTAGGTCATATTGGTGTAAAGCGCATGAAAGAACCTCCATGCTAATGGACTTTTGAAGTCACTTGATTTTGAATCACTTGACACATGCGAATCATGCCTCTTTGGCAAGATGACTAAAACCCCGTTCTTTGGAACAATGGAACGGGCAAGTGACTTGTTGGAAATCATACATGCTGATGTGTGCGGTCCGATGAGTGTTGATGCACGCGGTGGATATCGTTATTTTCTCACCTTCACCGGTGAATTGAATAGATATTGGTATATTCACTTAATGAAGCATAAGTCTGAAATGTTTGAAAAGTTCAAGCAATTTCAGAGTGAAGTTGAGAATCATCGTAACAAGAAGATCAAGTTCCTTTGATCTGATCAAAGGGAAAGTATCTGAGTTATGAGTCTGGCAATCACTAAAGACAAGGTGGAATCGTTTCACAGTTGACACCACCTGGAACACCATAGCATGATGGTGTGTCCGAACGTCGTAATCGAACCTTATTGGATATGGTGTATGATGTCTCTTACCAATCTACCGCTATTTTTGGGGGTTATGCATTAAAGACAATTACATTCACTTTAAATAGGGCACCCTCTAAGTCCATAGAGACGACACTGTATGAACTATGGTTTCGCAAGAAACCAAAGTTGTTGTTTCTTAAGGTTTGGGGCTACGATGCTTATGTCGATAGGCTTCGGTCGGAAAAGCTCGAACCCAAAGCAGAAAATTGTGTCTTCATAGAATACCCGAACAAGATGATTGGGTATACCTTCTATCTCATATTTGAGGGCAAAGTGTTTGTCGCTAAGAACAAGTCCTTTCTCGAGAAAGAGTTTCTCTCGAAAGCATTGAGTGGGAGGAAGATAGAACTTGATGAGGTTGTTGAAACTTCACTTCAACCAGAGAGTAGCGCATCACAGAAAGATGTTTTTGTGGCACTTACGTCAGTTGAGGAGAAAGCTAATGATGATGATCATGAAGCTTCAGATCAAATTACTATCAAACATCGTAGGTCGACAAGGGTGTGTAAAACTTCTGAGTGGTAACCCTGTCTTAAAGGTCATGTTGTTCGACAACGATGAACCTATGAGATATGAAGAAGCGATGGTGGGCCCGGATTCCAACAAATGGCTAGAAGCCATGAAATCCGAGATAAGATCCATGTATGAGAACAAAGTATGGACTTTGGTGGACTTGCTCGATGAACGGAAAACCCATTGAGAATAAATGGATCTTTAAGAAGAAGACAGATGCCGATGGTAATGTCACCATTTGTGAAGCTCGACTTGTCTCAAAGAAGTTTCCGACAAGTTCAAGGAGTTGACTATGATGAGACTCTCTCAATCATAGTGATGCTAAAGCCTGTTAGAACTATGTTAGCAGTTGCTGCATTTTCATTTACGAAATCAGGCAGATGGATGTCAAAACAAAGTTTCCTTGACGGTTTCTGTGAGGAAAGGTTGTATGTGATACAGCCAAAAGGTTTTTGTCAATCCTAAGGATGCTAAAAGGTATGCAAACTCCAGCGATCCTTCTATGGACTGGAGAAAGCATCTCGGAGTTGGAACATATGCTTTGATGAGGCGATCAAATCATTTGGGTTTATACAAAGTTTGCAAGAAACTTGTATTTGCAAGAAAGTGAGTGGGAGCACTACAACATTTTTGATAGGTATATGTCGAGGACATATTGTTGATCGGAAATGATGTAGAATTTCTAGAAAGCATAAAGGGTTGTTTGAATGGAGTTTTTCAAAGGAAGACCTGTGTAAAACTGCTTACATGTTGGGTATCAAGATCTATAGAGATAGATCAAGACGCATGATAAGACTTTCACAAAGCACATACCTTGACATGATCTTGAAGGAGTTCAAGATGGATCAGTCAAACAAGGAGTTCTTGCCTGAGTTGTGAGGTGTGAAGATTAAGACTTGAAGCTCGACCACGGCAGAAGAAAGAGAAAGGACGAAAGTCATCCCCTATGCCTTAGCCATAGGCTCTATACGATATGCCATGATGTGTACCGCGATGTGCCTTTCCATGTGTCTAGCAAGGGGGTACAAGAGTGATCCAGGAGTGGATCATTGGACAGCAGTCAAAATTGTCCTTAGGAATGAGGAAATGTTTCTCGGTTATGGAGGTGATAAAGAGTTCAGCATGAAGGGATACGTCAATGCAAGCTTTAACACCTATCCGGGTGACTCTGAGTAGCAAACCGGATACATATAGTGGATCAACCATTTGGAATAGCTCCAAGTGGAGCATAGTAGCGATATCTACAATATGAAATCGAGATTTGCGAAGAACATACGGATCTAAATGTTGCAGACCCGTTGACTGACACTTCTCTCGTAAGCATAACATGATCAAACCCTAGAACTCATTGAGTGTTAATCACATGGTGATGTGAACTATATTATTGACTCTAGTAAACTCTTGGGTGTTAATCACATGGCGATGTGAACTAGATTATTTGCTCTAGTAAACTCTTCGGGTGTTAGTCACATGGCTATGTCAACTATGAGTGTTAATCACATAACAATGTGAACTAGATTATTGACTCTAGTGCAAGTGGGGGACTGTTGGAAATATGCCCTAGAGGCAATAATAAAATGGTTATTATTATATTTCCTTGTTCATGATAATTTTCTATTGTTCATGCTATAATTGTATTAACGGGAAACCGTAATACATGTGTGAATACATAGATCGTAATATGTCCCTAGTAAGCCTCTAGTTGACTAGCTCGTTGATCAATAGATGGTCATGGTTTCCTGACCATGGACATTGGATGTCATTGATAATGGGATCACATCATTAGGAGAATGATGTGATGGACAAGACCCAATCTTAAGCGTAGCACAAGATCATGTAGTTCGTTTGCTAAAGCTTTTCTAATGTCAAGTATCATTTCCTTAGACCATGAGATTGTGCAACTCGAGGATACCATAGGAATGCTTTGGGTGTACCAAACGTCACAACGTAACTGGGTGGCTATAAAGGTGCACTACAGGTATCTCTGAAAGTGTCTGTTAGGTTGGCATGAATCGAGACTGGGATTTGTCACTCTGTATGACAGAGAGGTATCTCTGGGCCCACTCGGTAATGCATCATCATAATGAGCTCAATGTGACTAAGGAGTTAGCCACAGGATCATGCGTTACGGAACGAGTAAAGAGACTTGCCAGTAACAAGATTGAACGAGGTATGGGGATACCGACGATCGAATCTCGGGCAAGTAACATACCGATAGACAAAGGGAATTGTATACATTATTGATTGAATCCCCGACATCATGGTTCATCCAATGAGATCATCGTGGAACATGTGGGAGACAATATGGGTATCCAGATCCCGCTATTGATTATTGGCCGGAGAGATGTCTTGGTCATGTCTGCATGGTTCCCGAACCCGTAGGGTCTACACACTTAAGGTTCGGTGACGCTAGAGTTGTTATGGGAAATAGTATGTGGTTACCGAAGGTTGTCCGGAGTCCTGGATGAGATCCCGGATGTGATGAGGAGTTCCAAAATGGTCCGAAGGTGAAGATCGATATATTGGACGAAGGGTATTGGAGTCCGGAATTGTCCGAAAGGGGTTTCGGAGGCCCTGGCAAGCGTTGGGGGGCCTTATGGGCCAAGGGGAGGGGGCACATCAGCCCACTAAGGGGCTGAGCGCCCCTCCCACCCCATCTCACGTAACCTGGAGAGGTGGGGGCGCCTCCCTAGGGCAGCCACCCCTCCCGGCTTGGGGGGCATGTTTCCTAGGGGTGGGGGCGCCCAACCCATCTAGGGTTTCCCCTGTGGCCGCCGCTCCTACCCTAGGTAAACCCTAGGGCACCTCCTCCTCCCCCTTCCCCCTATATATAGTGAGGGAGAGAGAGGGCAGCCGCACCCTTCCCCTGGCGCCGCCCCTCTCCTCTGCTACACCTCCTCCTCCTCCGTAGCGCTTGGTGAAGCCCTGCCAGAGAACCACGAGCTCCATCACCACCACGCCGTCGTGTTGTCAGAGTTCTCCCTCAACTTCTCCTCTCCCCTTGCTGTATCAAGAAGGAGGAGACTTTCCCGGGCTGTACGTGTGTTGAACGCAGAGGCGCCGTTGTTCGGCGCTTAGATCGGGATCGACCGCGATCTGAATCGCTGCGTGTACGACTCCACCAACCACGTTCTTGTAACGCTTCCGCTCAACGATCTTCAAGGGTATGAAGATGCACTCCCTCTCTCTCGTTGCTAGTATCTCCTAGATTGATCTTGGTGACATGTAGGAAATTTTTGAATTATTGCTACGTTCCCCAACATCACATTGGTCTTTATGTGACCCAGTAAGGTGATGCCGTGCCTAGCACACCTGGCCCGAGGACCTGTTGTTATAGATTCCTTTTCAGCAAGGTTATTATCGGTGTCAAAACCGGCGTATCTCGGGTAGGGGGTCTCGAACTGTGCGTCTAAGGCGGATGGTAATAGGAGGCAGGTGACACAATGTTTTACCCAGGTTCGGGCCCTCTTGATGGAGGTAAAACCCTACGTCCTGCTTGATTTATTCTTGATGATATGGGTATTACAAGAGTTGATTTACCACGATATCGGGGAGGCTAAACCCTAAAAGCTAGCCTATGGTATGATTGTATGTTGTCCTACGGACTAAAACCCTCCGGTTTATATAGACACCGAAGAGGGTTAGGGTTACACAAGGTCGGTTACAAAGGAGGAGATATCCATATCCGTACTGCCTAGCTTGCTTTCCATGCCAAGTAGAGTCCCATCCGGACACGAGACGAAGTCTTCAATTTTGTATCTGCATAGTCCAACAGTCCGGCCAAAGGATAGAGTCCGGCTGTCCGGAGACCCCCTAATCCCGGACTCCCTCAGTAGCCCCTAAACCAGGCTTCAATGACGACGAGTCCGGCACGCAGTGTTGTCTTCGGCATTGCTAGGCGGGTTCCTCCTCCGGATATACCACAGAAGAGTTCAAATAAAAGGATAGTGTCCGACCCTGCAAAATAAGTTCCACATACCACCGTAGAGAGAATAATATTTCCACAAATCTAATCCGCTGACACGTTTAGGCAACATGACATCATGCCATGGCTCGGCGATTATTCGAATCGTTTTTCTTTAACTAGCCTCGCACATAACGCGAGGCAGTTTCTTGACACGTCTTGTCAAAGCAGAGATCGTGTTCCCCTTATTATGGGATTGTCATCAATATGGGCATGGGTAACCCAACCGTGCCTAGGACTCCTAGATTTTAGGCAAGTCCCAAATGGCTACGGGGAGGACGCTTGATATTCACCCTCTTTATAAAGGGACAAGGCTTTTACTTTTTTCCTCCCGCGCTCAATCGAATCCTTCCCCCGCCTCGAGTTCTAACACCCAAAGCCTAGGTCAGGTGCTTGGGATCTTCAATCATGTCCGGATCCAGCCTCCAGGGCTGGTGGATGCCCTCCTCCGTCACGGAAGAGGATATCAAGAAGTTGAGGGAGGCAAGATACCTGACCGCCGAAGTCTCACATCGGTTGCCCGCCCGAGGGAAGGTCATCCCTACTCCTGAACCCAACGAAGACGTCGTGTTCATCTCCCACTTCCTCCGAGGACTAGGCCTCGCTCTGGATCCCTTCGTAAGGGGTTTGATGTTCTATTACGGGCTTGATTTCCACGATCTTGCCCCGGACTCCTTTCTCCACATCTCGGCATTTATTGTTGTATGTGAGGCCTTCCTCCGCATTACCCCTCACTTCGGTCTATGGCTCCAGACCTTTGATGTGAAGCCGAAGACGATCGAGGGGCAGTATGCAGCGTGCGGAGGCGCATTCATAAGAAAGATTGCATGAGCTCCATGGCCAAAAGGGTCCTTTCCAGAGGTGTCCAAATTATGGCAACGGGAGTGGTTCTACATCACCGCTCCTAGAAGTGCCAAGTGGGTAGCTTCCCCCGCCTTTCGCTTGGGCCCTCCACCACAACTGATGTCATGGATCAGCAGGGGGCTGAGCTGGGGTCTAGCCAAGGATGTGCCCATATTGCAGAGCCGCATCCGAGATCTCTTCGAGGGAGATTTTAGTTTGGTTATGGTAGTGCAAGTCATGCTGGTTCATCGAGTCCAGCCATGCAAACGCCGGTCCCTCCGCTTGTGGGAATTCAACCCAGAAGGACCGCGCGCTATTCAGAGTTTCCTCGGCCTGACGCATGAGGAGATGTATAAATCATTCTTCGGACCTCAAATAGAGTGTCCGGATACTACCGAGGATGTGGGCCTGAGCAGCAACCTTACCGCCGACCAAGTAAGTAATCCTCTAGCCGAACACAAAGTCTTTCATTTATCATGACGTCATTCTGAGAAATCGCTCTTCGACCAGGACTGGCTAACAAAGGCGAAGATGATTCGGTGTTCGGCCCCCCTTCCTGAGGGTTTGGACAATTCGGAACTGGAAAAGATGCTCGAGCTAGCACCTTGCCCGGAGCCCTCAAAGGAAGATAAAGGAGGGAATAATGAGGGCGAAAGCGGTCCCCCATCGCTACCAATTCCAACCTTGGGAATGAGCGCCTCCATGAAGGAGGATAACCAAGGGGAAGATTCTGACCTTCTGTCGCTCCGGGGAAGGAAGAGGACTGCCTCTGAGGATCCGGAAACCAAGGCTTCCAAACGGGAGAAGAAGTCTCCAACAGAGGGTCCTGCCATGGGGGTGCCCTTGCCACACAAAGTCTGCGCGGGGATCAGCCCTCTAACGAGCCGTAAGTGATCAAAAATTACTTAATAGTAAAGATATTCTACCTTACTTCTGAGGAAAATAACCGAAGCATTTATCTTGCAGTTCGGATCTTAGCCCTTCTCAACAGAGCTCGTCTTCAGGGGACCTTCTTCCAGAGATGATGGAGAGCGAAATGCCTCCTCCGGACTCCCCCGCTCAAGAAGCGGGCGACCTTGAAGTGTCATCATGGAGGGCCTCTCTAGATCCGGTGAGGCCAGAAGATAATCCTATAGTCACCTGAAGTCCCCAGCATCCAGCTCTTGAAGAGAGCAAACAAAGGAGTCCGGCGCCGTCTGGTATGCGGTCGGACGCACTGAGGGATCTGCTAAAGCGAGCGACCATCTCGGAAGAACACTGTACGTTGATGGGTATGGTGATGGAAAGGATTTCATCCGCCAAAAGCGGGTTGCATGACGCCTTTATGAGTCTACTAACGGGCTTTGAGGTACACAAAATGATATACATTTGTGATAGTACCGCACATTTTTAGGTGTGCCCTGTGTAGAGAGTAGCCCCTGAGACTCTGGTTGTTGCCGAGAGCAGCGGCAAACAGCGGACCGTAGTCCAATGTAATAACCAGACTGCTTTTATGTGCAGGTGGTGGAAGCTCCGGTGGCTACCCGGACTGACGAGTTTGCCGAACTAAAGCAGCAACTGGATGCGGTGGATGCCGACATCGAGCTTGTTAATTACTGGCTTGACGAGGCACAGGGTAAGTGATGTTTTCTGGTGAATGTCACATAGTAAGAGCAGCGTGATGCCAGTATCTTTAATATGCGTTGACTGTAGATGGAGCTGCCACCGTGGAGACACTTCGGGCGGAACTAGCCCGAGCCAAAGAACAAGCAAGGAGTAGTAATGCGGCTGCTTTGAAGGCGACCGAAGAGTTAAGAGCCGAGAAGGCCGCGCATTGCGAGAGCAAAGAGAAGATGGCCAAGATGGCTGTAAAGTTAAAAGACACTGCCGACCGTTGCCAGTTCCTTGAAGAAGAAAACCGAGCGAAGGCGACGGACCTCGAAAAGGCCACGATGGCGTCCAAAGACACCCGCTCTGCCATGAGGGCGAATAAGGAAGAGCTGTGTGAAGCCGGTGATATTGTGGCTGGGAAGCCCTTTTTGCTACGGAGGAAGTTCGGAGATCCGCGGTATGCCCCTCTGGATCGGCTGTGGAGTTTGGCAGACGCATATATGGATTTGATGGCAAGTGTTGTCGATGCGGCCGAATACTTCCAAGATCAAACAGATCGTGAAGTGGACAAGCTATTCTGGTCATAGTTTAACGTTCCAGAGCGTCCGCTTCCACTAACTGATCAGCTTGCCGAATGGGCCGAACTAAATAGATTGTCCGGACTTGCCATGAGGTCCGTCGTAGATCATCTGTGGCCGGAAAAGCCGAAGCCGCACAGCTATTTCAGCTTAGTGCAGCAGTTCCTTGGTGCGGTACCGCGCATCAATGCGATGAAGAGGTCGGCGTGCATAGAAGGCTCGCGGATGGCCCTTGCCCGTGTCAAAGCATACTAGGTAGAAATGGATGCTACCACTATTGCGGCGCAGGTTCGGCCATAGGCCGAGTGGCTGCCGAGCACTATTTTGAAGAAGTTCTTGAGGGTGCTCGTTTGATAGAGGCCCGGTGCTCGAAGAATATTATGTTTGAGTGACATGTATTCCCATTGAAAAAAACAATGTTTTATTGAATTTATCAAGGCTATATTTATACTTGTGCCCGAAAGTATTGTGATGCCTCCTGTGCGGCCGTTTATGTGTACATGTATATAACCTAAAAGATTGCAGTCGTCGGCTTCAGCCCCCATGAATATAATGCGGGGGTGTTCACAGAAGACGCGTATTCACACTTAATCCAACGTCTTGGTCCAAATAAGGAGGTGATAGCGCAGCGAACTAGGCAACCGGACTATAATGCTTTAACACTTTCACGTAGCCATAGGAGTTTGACAGTGGGGCTACTATATAGCCCCTGGTGGCTCCGCACTCACCCGAATTCGGGGTGCGTACATGCCCGGCCAGGGAACGGCCCTTCATTAAGGCGGAGGAATTCTAAGATTCCCATAGGTCATCGCGTGGTTGACCAGTCTTGCGCTATATCATGACAGTCAGTTTTCGGCTTTCTCTACTGAGGTGCTCATCCGGATGAACCAGGGCACAATCGTGGTAGTTCTCCTGGTGCCGCCTTAGCCGATAGAGTGGAACATAAGGAAGCCAAACACAGGAGCCGGGCAAACCCAACATTTGACCAAAGACATGATTCGGAGCTAATGCATATAAGGCCAAACTCGCGACAGCGAACACTCCCTAAGGTATTCAGTCTTTATGGTGTAAACCGGGCCTAAACAGTGCCCTTTGTAAGAAGCCCCTAGTGTCCAGGTACGTGCATTGTTCTGGCGTGGCCACATGCCAAGACGTCAGCATCCTTCTCAATTGTACTGAGAATCCGAGGGATGTGTATCAACAAGAGACAGTAAAAAAGGTTGACGCAAGGTCTTAATCTAAAAAGAATCCTTTGAATGCGTCCCTGCTGGATGTCTGCGCCTATGTCTCCATTGTGCCGTATCCTGACGGGTGTAGCACGATGGTCATCTGCAAAAGAGAGGAACTTAGGTGAAAAGTTGTCATGCAAAAAGGTAGGTTTAAAGAAACCATGTAGAGTTCAAGATGAGTGAAGATTGC
Source organism: Triticum urartu (assembly GCF_003073215.2). Taxonomy (NCBI): domain Eukaryota; kingdom Viridiplantae; phylum Streptophyta; class Magnoliopsida; order Poales; family Poaceae; genus Triticum; species Triticum urartu. The sequence continues at coordinate 472,881,848 of NC_053024.1, read as the reverse complement.
CACTTGTCTGCGCGTGTTGAGCCCCTTGTATTTGTAATAGGGGTGTGGTCATCAAACCTGTATGAATTACATATAGCAGCGCCAGACTCGTCTAACCGTGTCCGTGGTCTTGATGACCTATCGAATGCTTTAGTTGGTGAGGCCGTTTTAGTGTGCGGCTGCCAAGGCAGCCGCACTCTCTTCGGCGCGCAGGGATCGCTCAATATTTCCATTTACTGTAATGATGCCGCGTGGACCGGGCATCTTAAGCGTGAGGGAAGTGTAATGCGGTATTGTGTTAAAGCGAGCGAAAGCTTCACGTCCAAATAGGGTTTGATAGCCACTTTGGAACGGAGCAATGTGGAAGGTTAAATTTTCACTACAGAAGTTGTCGGGGAAGCCGAATATATCCTCTAATAGCAGGGAGCCCGTGCAATGAGCCCTTGGGCCTGGCGTTACTCCTCTAAAGGTAGTATTGTTGTTGCAAATTTTCGTTGGGTCTATCCCCATTTTGCGGATTGTGTCCTGATATATCAGGTTTAAGCTGCTGCCGCCATCCATCAGGACTCGTGTGAAGTGGTATCCGTCAATTATTGGATCTAATACCAAGGCAGCCCATCCTGCGCTTCGGATACTTGCTGAGTAATCCTGATGGTCGAAGGTGATTGGTTGAGATAGCCAGTGGCAGAACTCCACGGTGATACTTGCTGAGTAAGCCAGTGGCAGAACTCCGCTTTGCTTCTCCCCTTTATCACGTGTAACACGTTTACTGTTTTGACTTCCGGTGGAAATTTCTTCTGTTCCCCAGTGTTTTGCTTGCGAGGCTCATCCTCGTCTTCGCTTGGTGTATCCTGCCCCTTATGTTCGGCGTTGAGCTTGCCGAACTGCTTGAAGACCCAACATTCTCTGTGCGTATGATTTGCAGGTTTATCGGGGGTGCTATGGATCTGACATATTTGGTCCAGAATTTTGTTTAAGCTGGACAGTTCATCTCTGGCACCTTTAGGGGGCGGCTTTTGCTGACCTGGCCAAGAGCTTCTGAATCCGGCGTTTACCGTCGTGCTCTTCGGGCTGTCTTCTTTATTCCGGCGCTTATTATTTTTGTTGCGTCGTGATTTCCCGTTTCCGTCTCTAACTTCAGATGTACTTGGGTCACTGGTGCTGCATCGGGCTAGCCAGCTGTCCTCGCCCGCGCAAAAGCGGGTCATGAGGCTTGTTAATGCTGCCATTGTTCTCGGCTTTTCTTGGCCGAGGTGTCTGGCAAGACATTCGTCTCGGACGCTATGCTTAAAGGCTGCCAAGGCTTCGGCGTCCGGACAATCGACTATTTGGTTCTTTTTAGTAAGAAACCTATTCCAAAGCTTTCGGGCCGACTCTCCGGGCTGTTGAGTTATATGACTCAAATCGTCCGCATCCGGAGGTCGGACATAAGTCCCTTGAAAATTCGCCCGAAAAGCGTCTTCGAGCTCTTCCCAGCTTCCAATGGAGCTTTTGGGGAGGCTATTAAGCCAGTGCCGAGCTGGCCCTTTGAGCTTGAGGGGTAAGTACTTGATGGCGTGGAGATCATCTCCTCGAGCCATATGGATATGGAGGATATAGTCCTCAACCCAGACCGCAGGGTCTGTTGTTCCGTCATATGCCTCTATGTTTACGGGTTTGAATCCCTCTGGAAATTCATGGTCCAGCACCTCATCGGTGAAACATAGGGGGTGTGCGGCACCCCTGTATCTGGGTGTATCGTGGTGTTTGTTGTGTTGCATCATATGCCGGAGCACGCTTGCGTGGCCCATAAATTGATCTGCTTGCGCCGTCCTTTTGATGTGAGCCCTCGCGTGGATCGCGTATTGGCTCATGTGCGGTGTTGTTCGCCGCTCTATGTTGGCCGTGAGGTCGTCTATCCGGCCAGATGGCCATTTTAATTTTTGGTTGCGGGGGATCTAAGGCCTCCTCATCGAATTCAGGTAGCAACTTCCGCTTCGGGTAGCTCTTGGTGTGGCGGTTACCGCCGTACTTCGCCGCTGTGTTGAGTACTTTACTCCATCTGATTTTGAGTGTGTCTGGCGCGGCCTTGAGCCTTTGCTTCTGCTTTTTTAGACTCCTCGTAGTGGCAACAAGCCTTTGATGGGCATTCTGTTGCTCCGGGTGTCTGTCCGGTGTGATGTCGTCCGGATTATTATCTTTGACAGAGTCGGGTTGTTCCGTTTGATTCTTCGTGTTGCCGTGGTCCGGCGATTGTTCACTGTAACATCCCAAATTTTCAATTTGGAATGTTATACATTAGATCATCATTGCATATCATATTTTATTGCATATTGGTTGATCCTAGAAACTCTACGCAACTCAAGGACCCTCAGAGAGAGAGTTGGGGATTTCGTTATTTTCATATTTGAGTTTTCTCAAATTTTGAAAATAGGATCATTTGATTTTACTTATTTTATCTTCAATTATTTCTATTATCAAAATATGAGAGAGGGAATAAAATGACTTTCCCTAAAATGAAGAAATATTGAGGATTTAATAAAAAAATCAAATAAGATTTTATTTTGGTTTTATTTGCTATTTTATTTGAATTTAGGAAAAATTGCACGTTTTCAAAAATTGCATTTAGAGCCAAAAAAATGTTCATCCTGTTCTAAATATTTTATTTAGACGGAGAAAATTTGTTTTGGCATTTTTAGATTTTTATTTATTTTTCTAGAATTTTTTAGTCGCAGCGAAATTGTTTTTTTTAAAACGCGACCCCGCGCCCGACTGGGCCAAGGGCCCAGCCGAGCAGGCCGGCCTAGCCGCCCGCCGCCGCCTCTCGCCGGGTCGGGACAGAGTCCCGACCAGCGCCGCCCGTCGCCGCCTCTCGCCGGGTCGGGACAGAGTCCCGACCAGCGCCGCTGCCGCCCGAGTCCGGGGAGGACTCCGCCTCTCGAGGCCGACCCCTCCGCCAAGTCGCCTCCCCCGCCCCCTTTATAACCGCCGCCGTCCCCCTGCAGCCCACACCGCCGCCGCCACCGCACGCCGCCCGCACCACCTGCCGCCCCACCGCCGCGTCGCAGCCGCCGCACCGCCGCCCTGCACCACCCACCGCCGCCGGACCCTCGCCGGAGCCCTGAGCCGAGGTAGCCGCCGCCCGATTTTTAATAGAAAAAGGCGTTTCGGTTTTTTTGAAAAAAAACCCTAGTTTTCATTTTTTTAAATAGGTCGGTTTTTCTGGTTTATTTAATTAGCGAGCGTTGGCTCCTTCGTTCGTTTTAACGAACGTGTTCATTTTTTAGATCCAGTTAACGAACGTCAGTTCGTTAATCTGTTCGTCATTTTCTTTTTCTCGGATTAAATCCACGGTTTTTCTGATCGCGATTTCTGATCCGATGTTCACTTTAGTTTAACTTTTCGCTCGTTTATCGAAATCAGGCGATTCAAGCGCCTGGAGTTTCGTCTTGAAACCCTCTTTCTGTTTAACCAACTCAAACAAGTTTTTGCCACTGTAAAAATTGCCCTAGATCCAGAATAGTAAACGAAGCTTGTTTCTTTTGGCATTTGTCTTTCGTTGCTTCTTTCGATTTGGTTCTTTTTGCCAACCGGAGTTCTTAAGTTGAACTTTCTGGTTAGATCTCTTATTTGAGTTTTACCTGTGCATTAGTTGAGTACTTATTGTATGCTTGTTTGTTTGCGATAGAGTACCCGGAGTGCGCCGCTTGCTACTTCGAATCGCTAGGTTTTGCGGATCATCAGCAAGGCAAGTAACACTTTGATCATACTTCCAATTACCCAGTTTTATTGCATTAGATCAATCCCCACACATTGCATGATTAGGATCTAATTAAATTGTGGGTTGGGAAGTAGTTGAGGTAGAACCTATTACCTGTTTATTATCAAACCTTTGGGAGTTACTTCTACGTTTGCTTATTATGCCATGTTATGCTAGTATACGTGGATTGGGTGAGTGAAATCCATGACAGATGTGAGATTGTTAAATTAATGGTTTATCTAAGGTGGCAACTTAAATACACATCTGGGTGGATTGAGGCACCTGGGTATTCCAGCGATTGCCTGTTTTTCTTTATGGACCGCCACCCAGGCTCAAAGGGATCATGAGATTATTCATGCTAGAAACTTCCGTGTGCAGCCACAAGCTATTATGGGCTCTAGCATAGTTGACTAAGTTGTGCGAACTCTTAAAGTGGTAGACTAGCAGATGTAGGGGAAAGTAGGTGTAACGGTCTACCCGATCGTAAGGTGCTAGCGCTTCTGAAAGACTATGTCTCGGTCATCCGTTTCTCAAACACCTTGTAGTGCGAGAAATCAAACGGAGGCAATCGAGTCTTGTGGGGAAAAGTGCGCAAACCTCTGTAGAGTGTATAAACTAATCATGGTTAGCCGTGTCCCCGGTTATGGACAACTTGAGTATCTAGTACCTGGATTATCATGTGAACCTCATCATGTTACTCTAAAATTAATTTTGTTGGGTTTGGTTTAATGATGCTGCTTAATTGGGATTGGGAATGCTGTCAACCATTCTCAATGTTTAACAACTACCATGATAGTAAAATAAAATTTATTCCTTTGCAGTAGGGAAAAATTGGCTTTACGCAAAACTGTAACTATAGAGCTTTCCACCAGCCAAATATGCATATAGTATAGCCTATTTCATTCCATTACTCTCTATGTGTTACATTGCCAGCATATTCCATGTGCTGACCCGTTTCATGCTGCAACGTTAATGTTGCAGACTTTTCAGACGACGACTAAGGTGCTTTTAGGTCCTGGTTCTATACTCAGTGATGCCGTTGGAATTGATGGACTCACTTATCTTCCAAGCCTTCCGCTGTTATCGTTATTAGATGGCCTTAAGCCATATTTATTGTAATAAGTTCTCATTTGGAGACACTCGATGTAATAAGTGTGTGATTGCTACTCTGTTATAAATCATCCAAGTACTGTGTGGTGTCAGCATTACTGATCCAGGGATGACACCTGAGCACAGAGATTGGACCGTTTGAGAAAGACATACGGGTAAGAAAATTTTGGTTAAATATATACATATGCCAGTAGCCCCCGAGATTTGAAACAGTTAGACCAACTGATTTAAGGATCATTTAATATGCAGGTTCTTACAGAGAAGAATACTGTACTATCCCAGGAGCTGGAAAAGTGCAAGGCCCAACTAGAGGCCGCACTAGCCGCAGCAGGGGAGCCCCGAGAGACACCCTCAGGTAAAATATACTTCGAAGGATTAGTATTGTGCGGTGTGGGTGCAAATCTGACAAATCAAATTGCAGATGGCGCCGGATTCGATTCGGATAAGCAACAACTCTTACGCCAGCTAAAGGCCGGTGAGAGTATGTTGACAAGGGTGAGGCGAGAGAAGAATGATCTTTAGGATGCCAACACCAGGCTGGACGTCGAACTAAAAGATGTTCGTGGCCAGCTGTTGGACTCCACAAAGGAGAATCAGCAGCTTCGACGCGGCATTTTTAGTAAGTGCTTGAACGAACTTTTGAAAAAAGAGTTCGGCGAGGAAGTTGACTAACAGATTAATGTCTGTAGGTATGCTCACAGGTCGTCCTGCAGAGGAGATGCCTGGTTCTACGGGTGACCTTCTTCCGGAACTCATGCAACTGCACGAGCAAATTCGGCAGGCGATGCGAGGTGTTGCCCAAGCCTTATGGCCTGCTCACTCCGTGCCCGAGGGCCTTGGAGAGCTTGTGGAGAAGCTGAAGGGAGCTCGGTGGCACTTTCGGTTGTGGAAGATATCGGCCTGCCGACAAGGCGCTAGGGAAGCCTGGGCCATGGTGAAGACCCGTTTTACGAAGTCTGATCCGAACCACATGGCCGAGGTTGGACCAGTGGGGCCTGACGGGAAGGACATCCCTGTGAGCTTAGTATATGGCCAAGTAGAGTTGGCCGCGAAGTATTCCCAGCAGGACTATAAATTAGACAGCCTGTTAGATGGTATAGAAGAGGAATACAATCAGTCAGAATGACTATGTAAGTTTGAATTGACATGTGTAATGCCTTCTAGCCGGATTGTAGAACGACCTTTCCGCTTCAACCTCGGGACCTGACGGTCCGGAGTGTGTCCGAATACCATAGCGGTTATAGAAGAACCGTGGTATGCGTGGAGACCAGGCGTAGGGGTCATTAGTGCTTTATCAGACAAGTGCCCAACTAGTTATGTTATATTACATGGTTAGTAAGAAACATCTTCCAGAGAGAATAGTTCCGTTAGGGGTTCCTTTCGCTGGGAGGCATGCCCTAAAGTGCATGTCCAGACTGCGTACGCAGAAAAAAGCATCTGGGGGCGCATAAAATGAGTAAAAAGATCATCTTTTGTCTCACCGACCGAATATTCCCTTAAGAACGCTAGCTTTCGGCTTCACCCAGTCTGAGGTACACATCCGGTTGACCTGGCAGTAACAATCGCAGAGGTGCTCCCTTTACCACCTAGCCAAACAATCGGGAACGTAGGGGTAAGCACAGGAGCCAGGCAACCCATCTTGGCCAAAACTTAAGTCATATTGATGCATATAATGGTGAAGAGAAAGGTACATGCGGAAGTTTGACGCATGTGTTGGGCGTGAAGCCCATATAAATAAGCTTCTGTGAAAGAAGCCCCCAGGTATAATGAGCACGAGTGGCGCGTCACTAGATGAGCCTTTAAGGGCTATAAAAGAGAAGAGGGGAAGGAGAGAAATGTAAGACAGAAAAATGCAAAAAAAATGGACAGAGGAAGGAGACGAACACGGAGTCCGGCGCTAGGCGTAGAATCTTCGGAGATGGGTGGCGTTCCATGGGTTCGGCTCGAGTCGGTTATCCGACGCATCTCGCAGGCGGTACGCCCTGCCGGTCAGGACTTGGTCGATTATGAATGGACCTTCCCACTTGGGCTTAAGTTTGTCCTTTTTCCTATCCGGCAGGCGTAGAACTAGTTCGCCGATATTGTAATTTTTGGCCCGTACTTCTCTGCTTTGATATCTTCGAGCCTGCTGTTGATAGAATGCGGAACGGGCTTTTGCCACGTCGCGCTCCTCCTCCAAAGCGTCCAAACTGTCCTGCCGATCGAGCTCGGCTTCTCTTTCTTCGTACATGCGCACTCAAGGTGAGTCATGAATTATGTCGCAGGGCAAAACTGCCTCTGCGCCATACACCATGAAGAATGGTGTGTATCCGGTGGTGCGATTCGGCGTGGTCCGCAGCCCCCAGAGTACGGAGTCGAGCTCCTCTACCTAGTGCGTATTAGATTCCTTAGGGGACCGCACTAGTCTGGGTTTAATGCCCCTCATGATAAGACCATTTGCACGTTCGACCTGGCCGTTGGTTTGTGGGTGATAGACGGAAGCATAATCGAGCTTGATGCCCATGTTTTTGCACCAGAGTTTTACCTCATCGGTGGTAAAGTTTGTACCGTTATCGGTTATGATGCTGTGGGGGACGCCATAACGGTGTACAACCCCGGATATGAAGTCTATCGCAGGTCCGGATTCGGCTGTTTTAACAGGCTTGGCTTCTATCCATTTGGTGAATTTATCCACCATGACCAGTAAGTATTTCTTTCTATCGGTCCCGCCTTTAAGGGCTCCGACCATGTCAAGCCCCCAGACCGCAAAAGGCCAGGTGATTGGTATAGTTTGGAGTGCGGTGGGTGGCATATGGCTTTGGTTGGCGAAAAGTTGGCAACCAGCGCATCGTTGGACTAAGTCCTGAGCGTCTGCCCGGGCCGTCGGCCAATAAAAGCCTGCACGGAAAGCCTTGCTAACAAGGGACCGAGCAGCGGCGTGGTGACCACCGAGTCTGGCATGAATTTCAGCCAGAAGGTTCTGCCCTTCCTCTTCAGAGATGCACCTTTGAAGGACTCCGGTAGTGCTTTTCTTATAAAGCTCTCCCTCATGGACTCTGTAGGCTTTAGATCGCCGCACTATGCAGCGGGCCTCGTTTTGGTCCTCCGGGAGTTCCTTCCTAGTAAGGTAGGCTAGCAATGGTTCTGTCCACGGGGCGATGACCGCCATTATTACGTGGGCTAAAGGTGTAATTTCATTGGCAGAGCCTCCAATTGTGTCAGATTGTTCGGCGTCGAGTGGTGCGGCTGGGTCCGGGCTGTTATTTGCGGGTTCCCCCTCCCATGCTACAGATGGCTTGAACAGTCTTTCCAAAAAGATGTTGGGGGGGACTGCATCGCATTTTGCTCCAATGCGTGCCAGGACGTCCGCTACTTGATTGTTTTCTCGGGCTATATGGTGAAACTCCAGCCCTTCGAACCGAGCTGACATTTTTAGGACGGCGTTGCGGTAAGCTGCCATTTTTGGGTCCTTGGCGTCGAAGTCGCCATTTATTTGGTATATCGCGAGGTTCGAATCCCCGCGTACCTCTAGGCGTTGAATGCCCATGGATACTGCCATCCGGAGGCCATGTAGAAGGGCCTCGTATTCGGTTGCGTTGTTGGAGTCCGTGTACATAATTTGGAGTACATGTTGGACTGTGTCTCCTGTGGGGGACGTCAACATGACGCCAGCCCCCAGTCCGGCCAACATTTTGGAGCCATCGAAATGCATGATCCAGTTTGAGTATGTGCCGTACTCTTTAGGGAGTTCGACCTCCGTCCATTCTGCGATGAAGTCGGCCAAAACATGCGATTTGATAGCTCACCGTGGCTTATAGGTTATGTCGAACGTGAGGAGCTCGATGGCCCATTTTGCGATCCGGCCCGTTGCATCGCGGTTGTTGATAATATCGTTAAGTGGTACTTCCGAGGCTACTGTTATGGAACACTCTTGAAAATAGTGTCGTAGCTTTTGGGATGCCATGAATACCGCGTATGCAATTTTTTGATAATGCGGGTACCGTGATTTGCATGGAGTGAGGATAGTGGACACGTAGTAGACCGGCCTTTGAAGGGGGAATTTGTGTCCGTCCGTTTCCCGCTCGACAATGAGCACTGCGCTGACAACTTGATGTGTTGCTGCAATGTACAATAGCATTGGTTCACCGGTGTTTGGCACGGCTAGGACTGGGTTTGTTGCCAATGTGGCTTTTATTTCATCGAGTCCGGCCGTGGCGGCATCCGTCCACTCGAAGTGTTTGGTGCGCCGAAGGAGGCGATAAAGGGGCAGTGCCTTTTCTCCCAAGCGGGAGATGAAGCGGCTTAGAGCCTCCACGCATCCGGTTAATTTTTGTATTTGCTTGAGGTCCTTTGGGATATCCAATTGTGACAAAGCTCGGATCTTGGCTGGATTTGCTTCAATTCCTCTACCGGATACAATGAAGCCCAAGAGCTTTCCGGCTGGAACGCCGAAGACGCATTTTTCCGGGTTGAGCTTGATGTCGTATTATTGGAGGTTATCGAATGTGAGCCTCAAGTCGTCTACTAGAGATTCGACATGTCTTGATTTGATAACCACATCATCCACATATGCCTCCACTGTTTTGCCGATCTGATTTGCCAGACATGTCTGGATCATGCGCTGATATGTTGCACCGGCGTTTTTTAGCCCGAAGGGCATTGTGTTGAAGCAGAATGGGCCGTATGGTGTGATGAATGCTGTTGCAGCTTGGTCTAATTCTGCCATCTTGATTTGATGGTAACCGGAATATGCGTCGAGGAAACACAACGAATCGTGTCCTGCGGTGGCATTGGTAATTTGATCGATACGGGGGAGGGGGAAGGGATCCTTTGGGCAAGCCTTGTTAAGGTCTTTAAAGTCGACACACAGGCACCAGGATTTGTCCTTCTTTGGTACCATCACCTGGTTTGCTAGCCAGTCCGGATGTTTTATGTCTCTAATGAATCCGGCCTCCAGTAGCTTGGCTAGCTCTTCTCCCATAGCCTGTCTCTTGGGTTCGGAAAAATGCTGAAGGGCTTGTTTGACAGGTTTGAATCCTTTTAGGATATTTAAGCTGTGTTCGGCCTGCCTGCGTGGGATTCCTGGCATGTCTGAAGGGTGCCAGGCGAAAATGTCCCAATTCTCTCGTAGGAACTCTCGCAGTGCGGCGTCTACATCGGGGTTCAGTCATGCCCCGATGGAAGCTATTTTATTGGGGTCCATTGGATGGACCTGGAATTTGACTATTTCGTCAGCTGGCTTGAAGGATGTGGATTTGGATCTTTTGTCGAGTATCACATCATCCCTGTTAACCGTGGAGCATAGCGCAGTCAGTTCCTCGGCCGCTAAGGCTTCGGATAGTGCCTCGAGGGCTAATGCGGCCGTCTTGTTTTCGGCGCGGAGTGATATGTCCGGATCACTAGCTAGAGTGATAATTCCATTCGGCCCGGGCATCTTAAGCTTCATGTACCCGTAATGGGGTATCGCTTGGAAGATTGTGAATGCTTCCCGCCCTAGTAAGGCGTGATGTCTGCTTTTAAATGGGGCCACCTAAAATGTGACTTTTTTGGACCTGTAATTATCCGCGTGCCGAACACCACGTCTAGTGTGATTTTTCCTGTGCAGCGCGCTTCCCGACTGGGGATTATTCCTCTATAGGTTGTGCTGCTTCGCTCGATGCGGTTCCAGTCTATTTCCATTTTTTGAAGGGTTTCCTCATAAATGAGGTTCAGTCCGCTGCCTCCATCCATGAGCACCTTGGTGAGGCGAAAGCCGTCCACTATGGGACTAAGGACCAATGCGGCTGGTACTCGGGCTGTTCGGAATCTAGGTTCATCACTTGCGTTGAAGGTGATAGCAGTGTCGCTCCATGGATTTATTGTTGCAACTTGATAGACTTCGGCGAGGCCGCGGAGTGTTCTTTTTCGCATATCGTTTGATGTGAAAGTCTCGAAGACTGTGAGAACGGTACTGGTGTCCTCGGGCTGGCTTTCTGCGGCCTCCCGGTTTAGGAGGTCCTCGCCAATTTTGGCTACCTGCCGGAGTATCCAACACGCTCTAAGGCTGTGAGTTGGTGTGGCGTCCTCTGTACTGTGAATTCTACAGGGTCCATCAAGCCACCTTTCCAGTACGGTTCCATGCCCTGTAAAGGGTTTTGGCTTTTTGCTATTTACCTCGGGTGTCTTATGATGATGCACCCTCTTAGTTCGGACGGGATTATTATTCAAGGCCGGATTATCCCAAAATTTTATTTCGGTTTTCCAGGCACTTTCCATCGCACAGTACTTTTGTACTATGGACGCCAAGTCAGCGAAGCGTGTAATATCACGACGACTTATGGCGTTAAGGATTCCCTCGTCCGTGCAATTACTGCAGAAGATTGATATTGCGTCTCCCTCGTGGCATTCCTTTATCCTGTCCATAACCAGGGGGAATCTGGCCCAGTAATGATGTACCGTTTCGTTGGGCCTCTGCCTGACTTGGGAGAGATCGCTTATATTCGGGTGGGCGGGCGTCGTTGAATCCAAGACCTCACCCAATCCATGATTCGGAGGCCGAAGAGTTTCCGAACTCTGAAGTTCGGATTCTTGGATGTTATCCAACGAATCTGGCCCGTTGCCTGATCCTAAGCTCGGGTCTTAAGTTATATCCTCCCCTCCGCGGGTATCCGGCTTGGAGGGATCGGGAATTCGGACGTAACTAGTCCTTAAAATAGATGAAGGGTCGCCGCACTGTGCCTCTATCACGGCAACGTGGTGGGTGACTTGGGGAGAGTTGATTTCTCTCAGATGTAACCTGGTCTTAATCCGTAGCGACCCCCAGGGCGGCGATGCGATCCAAGAGCTCGTTCACGGAAGAGAGCTCCATCGGATCTAGCTGCTCGATGAGCTCCGAGCTGACTTGTAGGTTGCTTTTGATGACCCGAGAGGTCACCATCGGCGCAACAGCCGAACAGGCGGTCATGAGGAAACCACCTAGACGGAGGGTTTGGCCGACAGCCCAGGCTCCCTTAGCAACGGCGCCGTCTTTGAAGACGGGAGAAGGCATCCTTCCTGATTGTGACGGCACAGAGGAACTCTCAATGAAAGCACCAATGTCGGTGTCAAAACCGGCGGATCTCGGGTAGGGGGTCCCGAACTGTGCGTCTAAGCCGGATGGTAACAGGAGACTGGGGACACTTTGTTTTACCCAGGTTCGGGCCCTCTCGATGGAGGTAAAACCCTACTCCTGCTTGATTAATATTGATGATATGGGTAGTACAAGAGTAGATCTACCACGAGATCAAGGAGGCTAAACCCTAGAAGCTAGCCTATGGTATGATTGTTGTGTATGGAGTTGATTTTGTCCTACGGACTACAACCCTCCGGTTTATATAGACACCGGATAGGATTAGGGTTACACAGAGTCGGTTACAATGGTAGGAGATCTTGAATATCGCATCGCCAAGCTTGCCTTCCACGCCAAGGAAAGTCCCATCCGGACATGGAACGAAGTCTTCAATCTTGTATCTTCATAGTCCAGGAGTCCGGCTGAAGGTATAGTCCGGCTACCCGAACACCCCCTAATCCAGGACTCCCTCAGGAAGTATGGACAAGGGAAGTACAATTCAGGAGCTCAGCAGAAACCACGTTTTACCCCTAGACCGGGAGGACATTTTCAGCATTCCCATGGAGGAGGTAGCTCGCACAATCACAATGGCACCAAGAATGGTAATGGGAATGGAGGAAGCAATGGCCAGAACCGCAACAACCCATCAACCCCAGCCAAGAGAGACCTGAGCCAAGTCACTTGTTTCAAGTGCCAGAAGACTGGACATTATGCCAATGAATGTCCTGAATCCCAGAATGGGAATGGCAATGGAAGCTCTGGGAAGAAGCCGAACCCTTTCAATAGGGGACAGGTGAACCGCGTTAACGTGGAGGAGGTTGAAGAGCAGCCGGATGCAGTAATCGGTAAGTTTTTGGTTAAGTCATTTACTTCACTCGTTCTTTTTGATACTGGTGCATCGCATTCATACATATCAAGGGAATTTGTGGAGAAGTATAACCTGCCCACCAAAGTTCTTAGAATACCTATGTTAGTAAGCTCACCAGGAGCGGAGTATATGGCTAGCCAAGGATGTTTTCAAGTGCCATTGAGTATAGGTAGGCATGTGTTTCCCTCAGATTTGATCATTTTGGAATCACAAGGATTGGATGTAATTCTGGGTATGGATTGGCTGTCGATGTATGGAGGAAACATCGATTGCGCCAGTAAGTCAATCTTGCTTACCACACCAGAAGGGAGAAGGATCAAGTATGTATCCCGGCATGTGCCAAAAAGGACCCAAGTAAATTGTCTAACAGGAGTTGTACAGGAGGAAGTACCAGTGGTGAAAGATTTCCCTGATGTATTTCCAGAAGAATTTCCAGGCATGCCACCGGATAGAGATATTGAGTTTTTGATTGAGCTTTTGCCAGGCACAGGGCCAATATCTAAGAGACCATATAGGATGCCCACAAAGGATTTGGTGGAGATTAAGAAGCAGATTAAGGAGTTACTGGATAAAGGATATATTCGCCCAAGTTCTTCACCTTGGGGATCGCCAGTGCTTCTAGTGGAGAAGAAGGATGGATCGTTAAGGATGGTTGTTGATTATCGAGGATTGAATGAAGTAACCATCAAGAACAAGTACCCATTACCGATGATCAATGATCTGTTTGATCGATTGCAAGGAGCTAAGGTATTTTCCAAGATCGATCTGCGATCAGGATACCACCAGTTGAAGATTCGAGAACAGGATATACCTAAGACGGCTTTTACCACCAGGTATGGGCTGTATGAGTATACCGTTATGTCATTTGGTCTGACTAACGCACCTGCATATTTTATGAACATGATGAACAAAGTGTTTATGGAGTTTTTGGATAAGTTCGTCGTGGTGTTCATTGATGATATCCTCGTTTACTCGAAGAATGAAGAGGAGCATAAGGAACATTTGCGTTTGGTTCTTGGAAAGCTCAGAGAACATCAATTATATGCCAAGTTTAGCAAATGTGAGTTTTGGTTGAAGGAAGTTGGATTTCTCGGGCACGTTATATCTGGAGAAGGTATAGCAGTAGATCCCACTAAGGTTGATACTGTGACAAATTGGGAAGCCCCAACAACAGTTTGAGAGATCCGGAGTTTTCTTGGACTCGCATGATACTGCCGGAGGTTTATTGAGAATTTCTCAAAGATTGTGAAGCCTATGACGGAGTTGTTGAAGAAGGATACCAAGTTCATATGGACTGAGGAATGTGAGGCTAGTTTCCAAGAGTTGAAGAAACATTTGGTTACATCACTTGTGTTGATTTTGCGAGATTAGACCAAGGATTATGAGGTGTATTGTGATGCTTCACGTCAAGGACTTGGAGCAGTGCTTATGTAGGAAGGAAGAGTTGTTTCATATGCCTCACGACAGCTTAAACCTCCTGAGTTAAATTATGCTACACATGATTTGGAGTTAGCAGCCGTAGTGCATGCATTGAAAACCTGGAGACACTTTCTCATTGGAAACCATTGTGAGGTGTACACGGACCACAAGAGTTTGAAGTATATTTTCACGCAGAAGGAGTTGAATCTCAGATAAAGGAGATGGTTGGAGGTCATCAAGGATTATGATATGAGATTGCATTATCACCCCGGAAAGGCTAACGTAGTAGCCGACGCGTTGAGTCGTAAAAGCCATGTCAACACACTAATGACGGGAGATTTACCAAGGGAGTTAGCCGAAAATATTTGAGAGCTATGTTTGGAAATAGTTCCAAGAGGCTATGTAGCAGCATTGGAGATTCAATCTACTTTGATGGATAAGATCAGAGAAGCCCAGAAGACTGACAAGGAGATTGCCTCTATAAAGGATAAAATGAGCAAAGGAAAAGCTAAGGGATTCCGTGAGGATGAGCACGATACCTTATGGTTTGAAGACCGTGTTTATGTGCCTAATGATTCGGAGATCAGGAAGTTGATTCTGCAAGAGGCCCATGATTCACGATATTCGATTCACCCAGGAAATACCAAGATGTATTTGGATTTGAAGGATACTTTCTGGTGGACCGGAATGAAGAAGGATATTGCGGAATATGTAGCAGTTTGTGATGTATGCCAAAGAGTAAAGGCAGAGCATTGGAAGCCAGCAGGATTGCTACAACCATTGCCAATACCCGAATGGAAGTGGGATAAGTTAGGCATGGATTTTATTACAGGTTTACCCAGAACTCGTTCAGGCTATGACTCAATATGGGTTGTAGTCGATCGTTTGACAAAGGTAGCTCATTTCATTCCAGTGAAGACTACCTTTACCAGTGCAAAGTGGGCAAAGATATACATGACCAGAATCGTATGTCTGCATGGAGTTCCAAGGAGCATTGTATCATATAGAGGAACCCAATTTACCTCAAAGTTCTGGAATCGGTTGCATGAAACTTTGGGTACTAGACTGGAGTTTAGTACAGCTTTCCATCCGTAGACAGATGGACAGACCGAGAGAGTCAACCAGATTTTGGAGGATATGTTGAGAGCTTGTGCGCTAGATTATGGATCTAGTTGGGATGAGAATTTTCCATATGCAGAGTTCTCTTACAACAACAGTTATCAAACCAGTTTGAAGATGGCCCCTTTCGAAGCATTGTATGGAAGGAGGTGCATGACCCCATTGTCTTGGGATGAAGTTGGAGACTGCCAGTTGTTTGGACTGGATCTGATTAAGGAGTCTGAACAGAAAATGAAATTGATTCGCGACAGGCTCAAGGTAGCTCAGTCCAGGCAGAAGAGCTACGCAGATTCTAAACGCAAGGAGACAGTTTATGAAGTTGGAGACCGAGTTTATCTTCGAGTATCTCCACTTCGAGGAGTTAAGCGCTTTGGAGTTAAGGGAAAGTTAGCACCACGTTTTGTAGGCCCATACAAAGTTTTGGAGCGTATGGGAGAAGTAGCCTATAAGTTGGAATTGCCTGAAAGATTGTCAAGAGTTCATGATGTATTCCATGTTTCCCAGTTGAAGAAGTGCCACGCAGAGATGGCTGATATACCACTGAGAGATATAGTGCCGCTGGAAGCGATTCAGTTGGACAGTGATTTGACCTATGAGGAGAAACCAGTCAAAATTCTTGAGTATGCCAGTCGAGTCACCCGCAATAAGGTTATCAAGTTTTGCAAAGTTCAGTGGAGCCACCAACGGAAGATGAAGCCACCTGGGAACGAGAGGAAGATTTGCTGAAGAACCACCCTCACCTATTTTCTAGCCAACCCGAATCTCGAGGGCGAGATTCATCTTAAGGGGGGTAGGTTTGTAACATCCCAAATTTTCAATTTGGAATGTTATACATTAGATCATCATTGCATATCATATTTTATTGCATTTTGGTTGATCCTAGAAATTCTACGCAACTCAAGGACCATCGGAGAGAGAGTTAGGGATTTCGTTATTTTCATATTTGAGTTTTCTCAAATTTTGAAAATAGGATCATTTGATTTTACTTATTTTATCTTCAATTATTTCTATTATCAAAATATGAGAGGGGGAATAAAATGACTTTACCTAAAATGAAGAAATATTGAGGATTTAATAAAAAATCAAATAAGATTTTATTTTGGTTTTATTTGCTATTTTATTTGAATTTAGGAAAAATTGCACGTTTTCAAAAATTGCATTTAGAGCCAAAAAATGTTCATCCTGTTCTAAATATTTTATTTAGACGGATAAAATTAGTTTTGGCATTTTTAGATTTTTATTTATTTTTCTAGAATTTTTTTAGTCGCAGTGAAATTGTTTTTAAAAAAACACGACCCCACGCCCGACTGGGCCAAGGGCCCAGCCGAGCAGGCCGGCCCAGCTGCCCGCCGCCGCCTCTCGCGGGGTCGGGACAGAGTCCCGACCAGCGCCGCCGCCACCCAAGTCCGGGGAGGACTCCGCCTCCCGAGGCCGACCCCTCCCCCAAGTCGCCTCCCCCGCCCCCTTTATAACCGCCTCTGCCCCCCTGCAGCCCACACCGTCGCCGCCGCCCCACGCCACCAGCGCCGTCGCCGTGTCGCAGCCGGCGCACCGCCGCCCCGCACCACCCACCGCCGCCGGAGCCTCGCCGGAGCCCCGAGCCGAGGTAGCCGCCGCCCGGTTTTTTTATAGAAAAAAGCCATTTCGGTTTTTTTGAAAAAACCCTAGTTTTCGTTTTTTTAAATAGATCGGTTTTTCCGGTTTATTTAATTAGCGAGCATTCGCTCGTTCGTTTGTTATAATGAACGCGTTCATCATTTAGATCCAGTTAAGGAACGTCCGTTCGTTAATCTGTTCGCCATTTTCTTTTTCTCGGATTAAATCCACGGTTTTTCTGATCGCGATTTCTGATCCGATATTCGTTTTAGTTTAACTTTTCGCTCGTTTATCGGAATCAGGCGATTCAAGCGCCTGGAGTTTCGTCTCGAAATCCTCTTTCTGTTTAACCAACTCAAACAAGTTTTTTCCACTGTAAAAATTGCCCTAGATCTAGAATAGTAAACGAAGCTTGTTTCTTTTGCCGTTTGTCTTTCGTTGCTTCTTTCGATTTGGTTCTTTTTGCCAACCGGAGTTCTTAAGTTGAACTTTCTGGTTAGATCTCTTATTTGAGTTTTACCTGTGCATTAGTTGAGTACTTATTGTATGCTAGTTTGTTTGCGATAGAGTACCCAGAGTGCGCCGCTTGCTACTTCGAATCGCTAGGTTTTGCGGATCATCAGCAAGGCAAGTAACACTTTGATCATACTTCCAATTACCCTAAAAAAAATTACCCAGTTTTATTGCATTAGATCAATCCCCACACATTGCATGATTAGGATCTAATTAAATTGTGGGTTGGGAAGTAGTTGAGGTAGAACCTATTACCTGTTTATTATCAAACCTTTTGGAGTTACTTCTATGTTTGCTTATTATGCCATGCTATGCTAGTAGACGTGGATTGGGTGAGTGAAATCCATGATAGATGTGAGATTGTTAAATTAATGGTATATCTAAGGTGGCAACTTAAATACACATATGGGTGGATTGAGGCACCTGGGTATTCCAGCGATTGCCTGTTTTTCTTTATGGACCGCCACCCAGGCTCAAAGGGATCATGAGATTATTCATGCTAGAAACTTCCGTGTGCAGCCACAAGCTATTATGGGCTCTAGCATAGTTGACTAAGTTGTGAGAACTCTTACAATGGTAGACTAGCAGATGTAGGGGAAAGTAGGTGTAACGGTCTACCGGATCGTAAGGTGCTAGCGCTTCTGAAAGACTATGTCTCGGTCATCCATTTCTCTAACACCTTGTAGTGCGAGAAATCAAACGGAGGTGAGCGAGTCTTGTGGGGAAAAGTGCGCAAACCTCTGCAGAGTGTATAAACTAATCATGGTTAGCCGTGTCCCCGGTTATGGACAACTTGAGTATCTAGTACCTGGATTATCATGTGAATCTCATCATGTTACTCTAAAATTAATTTTGTTGGGTTTTTTTTAATGATGATGCTTAATTGGGATTGGGAATGCTGTCAACCATTCTCAATGTTTAACAACTACCATGATAGTTAAATAAAATTTATTCCTTTGCAGGCTTTACGCAAAACTGTAACTATAGAGCTTTCCACCAGCCAAATATGCATATAGTATAGCCTATTTCATTCCATTACTCTCTATGTGTTACATTGCTAGCATATTCCATGTGCTGACCCGTCTTGGGCTGCAACGTTAATGTTGCAGACTTTTCAGACGATGACTAAGGTGCTTTTAGGTCGTGGTTCTATACTCAGTGATGCCGTTGGAATTGATGGACTCACTTATCTTCCAAGCCTTCCGATGTTATCGTTATTAGATGGCCTTAAGCCATATTTATTATAATAAGTTCTCATTTGGAGACACTTGATGTAATAAGTGTGTGATTGCTACTCTATTATAAATCCTTCAAGTACTGTGTGGTGTCTACATTACTGATCCAGAGATGACACCTGAGCACAGAGATTGGACCGTTTGAGGTCTTTTCGCTACATTCACCCTGCTCTAACGCTGGGTCTATATGATCGTTGTTTCTACCGAGGCGGGATTTGGGGCGGCGCTTACACCGCCGCTTTGTTTGCTTCTCGAGGGGACAACCCTTCATTGCGTCCTTCCGTTCCTCGTCGTCGTTTTCTTTTGGTGTGTCGACCATGTATACGTCATGTGATGAAGTGGGTTTCTGGTGCCCTGTGGGCAGTGGTTCCTGTTCGTCTCTTGCATCATCGTCCATACCATCGATGTTTTCGGAGTTGAAGTCGAGCATGTTGGTTAAATCGTCGACAGTGGCTACTAAGTGGGTGGTGGGTGGTCGGCGAATTTCTTCGTCATCCGCATCCCAATCCTGCCGGACATAGTTCGGCCAGGATCCTCCTGACAAGGAGAGAGACCTTAATGAGTTCAGTACGTCACCGAAGGGCGAGTGCTGAAAAATATCCACGGAGGTAAAATCCATGATCGGCACCCAATCGGATTCCATAGAAAAGGGCGCAGGCGGTTCAGAGTCCATGGTCGAAGAAGGATCCGGCGGTTTGACAACACGGCTTTCGTGTAGGGTAAGGTCGATGTTCGGCTCGATCGCCGCTGAGGATAAGGCCTTCGTGGCGGGGTCCATCCACCC
This sequence comes from Triticum urartu, assembly GCF_003073215.2. Taxonomy (NCBI): domain Eukaryota; kingdom Viridiplantae; phylum Streptophyta; class Magnoliopsida; order Poales; family Poaceae; genus Triticum; species Triticum urartu. Next base: position 472,862,420 of record NC_053024.1, on the reverse strand, counting down.
GTCCATGCACCGCGCAACTGGCTCTGAATTGAGGGTTGGAGCGGCTGCCGGTGCGATCTCCTGACACTATCCGATGGTAGAGCTAAATCATACTCATCGTGACCATGTGGCACACAAGGCAGAGGCTCGAATCCATCGAAGATCAAGTCTCCGCAGATATTGGCCGTGTAGTTTAAGCTTCCAAACCTGACCTGGTGGCCAGGGGCGTAACTTTCAATCTGCTCCAGATGGCCAAGTGAGTTGGCCCGCAGTGCGAAGCCGCCGAACACAAAGATCTGTCCGGGGAGAAAAGTCTCACCCTTGACTGCATCGCTATTGATGATAGTAGTAGCCATCAAGCCTAATGGCGATGACATAGAGGAACTCTCAATGAAAGCACCAATGTCGGTGTCAAAACTTGCGGATCTCGGGCAGGGGGTCCCGAACTGTGCATCTAAGGCGGATGGTAACAGGAGGCAGGGGACACGATGTTTTACCCAGGTTCGGGCCCTCTTGATGGAGGTAAAACCCTACGTCCTGCTTGATTTATTCTTGATGATATGGGTATTACAAGAGTTGATCTACCACGAGATCGGAGAGGCTAAACCCTAAAAGCTAGCCTATGGTATGAATGTATGTTGTCCTACGGACTAAAACCCTTCGGTTTATATAGACACCGGAGAGGGTTAGGGTTACACAAGGTCGGTTACAAAGGAGGACATATCCATATCCGTACTGCCTAGCTTGCCTTCCACGCCAAGTAGAGTCCCATCCGGACATGAGACGAAGTCTTCACTTTTGCATCTTCATAGTCCAACAGTCCGGCCAAAGGATAGAGTCCGGCTGTCCGGACACCCCCTAATCCCGGACTCCCTCAGTTATCCATTCTTCCATGAGGAAATTGTAAGACTTATTCTACAAGTTATTCCTGATGGATCCTTTGTGTTTCCAGAGTCTGATCTTCACCTGTTGACCATGGCAATCCTATCTCGAAGCATGTCTATGGTACTCCGATTTTCAACAAGAACATTTGGAGCCCAATGCTAAATGTTTCCTGCTCAATTATCCAAACACCGCTGTATGGGTAATGTCATGGAATTTCTCTCCCCTAGCTAAAGACTTTTCTACATTATATCATGTCATGGATATCATGCTCTACTTGTCCTTGGGAAGGATATACCCTTAAAATATGTGTTTAAACACATTTTCCTTTCCATTGTTTTGTTTAAATCTTTCTTGTGATCTATATGATCTAAGTAGTAATAATTCACTACTTATGTAAGCTCCTCGGTGTGCAACTCTGTCAGTAAGACCCTGTTACTATTGTTGAAGGCATTCCGGTAACCACTGATGGACGAGAACCTTGCCTATTGGTCTGCCTCGTTTCAACAAGCAGGAAAATGGTTCTCTTCGTCCCTCGCCCTTGGTACCAACGATGTTGCCAACATGACTGACAAGCTATCCTCTGACATGCCTTGCTATCATGACCGTGCAAGATGCCAGCGCCCTTTATACCTTTAACCCACGTGGTGGGCCCATAACCCACAGTTCCACAGGATTGAAACCGACTCTCTTGTACACCCTGTTGTCAAAGTTATTCCTCGTGCTTGACTTCGTTTGTAATTCACGGGCCACCTGCCTAGTGATCTATTCTGGTATCAAACACAAAACTTATTCCGATTGCTCCGGACCCCCTTTTACACTTTGTTTCAGGCTTCGAACGATTGCCTACCCGCTTGAAACTTCTCATGGTACTTTCTTACTTTGCTCTTGGTATTTTCTTAAGTTTCAGTTCGAGAGTTACTTTCCGCCACCTTCCCCGATGTTAGCTACTAGATAGTCAACCTTGTAGGTCTGTTCTCCCGGAATACCCTCCCTTTATTATTTCGTAAGTACGATGGAATTCCCGAAGAAAGAATGCCGACTTCATCATGATGACCTGAAGTAGAGAAATGAAGACATCAACATAATGGAACGACCTCTTCGAGAAGATCAACCAAGACCGATAAGATCTGTTAGATTTTTCGTAACCCAATCCCTCCGCCTTGCTCCCCTCCTAAATCTCGGGACGAGATTTCTTGTAGTGGAGGGGAATTATGATGCCCGGATAATCAAGCTACAGTAACCTCTGCTAATGATGCCACGTCACCTCGATTATTGTTGCTAATCTCGCGTTAGTTCGAAATCAATTCAAATTCAAACTCAAATTCAAAATAGAGGCAAACATCAAAAAGCTTTCAAATATTACAACCAAAATGTTCGGTTTGTGGCAAATAATCCATACTAAATATTGGTGAAGGAACCACACTTTTATTATGTGTTTGAATGCACTAAAATGATTTAAATATTAGCAAACCTAATTATTTAAGATGCCTTTACAAATTGATGAAACATCAAACCAAATTATTTGGGGTCTAGACTTTTTGTGGCGGTGGACTAAATTGAAATGCTAAATTAGTTGCGAAGTATATATTTTATGAAAACTAAAATAATAGGAAACAAAAATAGAACAATAAAAAAGAGGAAGATAAATAAAGAGAAAAGGTAAAATGGGGGGGCACCCCCCTCTCGCTGGGCCATTCTGGCCCATTTGGGCCAACACACGACCCAGCCAGGTCGGCCCATCCCCACTCCTCCCCTTAACCCCCACTCCCCATCGAACCCTAGCCCGATCACCCCACGCCCTCCCACACTTTCCCACGTCGCTCTTCCCCCCTTCCCGATCCGATCTGGATCGGGGAATCGTTCTCGGCGCCCCGTGCCGCTCGCCCGACCCTGTCGCCCCCGATGCCCTTCTCCCTTCACCGACGCCGCCCCGTCCTCACCTCCTCCCCGACCAGTCGCCCAGTGCTCGGCGCCCCCACCCCGTCGCTGCTCGGTGCCACCGCCCAGAACACCTCCGCCTTGGCCACCTCGTCTTGACCATGTCGCCTCCTCATCGTCATCTTCGTCGTCGCCTCGTCCCCGCCGTCCTCCCCACACCCTACTACCTAGATCCCTACGACCCCCGTGAGCTCCCATTCTCCTCCTCTCTCCCTCGCGCACACACGCTCACGGACGCGGCCTCCTCCCCGCGGCTCCGCTGTCGCGGCCGTGACCATGCTGCTGCCCCCTCGCGCCGTCTCGCGCCTGCTGCCGCCTCCACCCCGCAGTTGCGCGCTGCCCGCACTTCGGGCCGCACTCGCACCGCACGCGCGCATCCCGCGCCTCGCTCGCCCCTGTCGCCCGCTCCGCCTGCCCCCTGTTGCGCGCCCGCGCGCGCCTCCTCCCCTGCTGCTGCTCTTGCCACCCGCTGCCTTCGGCTTGTGCTGCCACGGCTTCCAGCACCGCCGCCGCTGCTTGCTATTCCCGGCGCCCGCCCACTGCACCTGTGCTCGCACCGTCCGCCCGCCGCATGCACCCCCTGCTCGCGATGCTCACCGTGCCCCGCTTGCCGAGCTGCTGCGCCACTGCTCGCCTGCTCCCGCGCGTCGCCCCGTTCCCCCCACCCCCCAGTCGGGGGAGCCCGCCTCGCCATGGCCTCGCCCCTGTCGCCTCAGGCGGCCGGCCTCGCCCCGCTCCCCCTCGGGCGGGCTCGGCCCCGTGCGGTTGCGCTCGCTGCAGCCTGCCCGGTCACCCGCTAAGCCCCCTGACCCTATGACAAGGGGGCCCCACCACCCAGAACATTTTTGTTAAAAAAGTTATTAATTAAACTAACCTAATAACTTATTGACCTAATTAACTACTGTTAATTAGCTAAACAGTCGCTGACAGGTGAGAACCACCTGTCAGGTTGACCAAGTCAATGGTCAACGTTGACTGCTGATGTCATGCTGATGCATTAATTAATTTTCAAATTAAATTAATTTATTAAATCTAGAAAATTGATTAAATCTTTAAAAATTAATATAAAATAAACTGTAACTCGGATGAAAATACTTTGTACATGAAAGTTGCTCAGAGCGACGAGACGAATCCAGATACGTAGCCCGTTCATCCGCCACACATCCCTATCATAGCGAACACACAACTTTCCCCCTCTGGTTCATCTGTCCGAAAACACAAAACACGGGGGATACTTTCTCGGATGTTTCCCCCCTTTGTCTGTATCACCTCCTAGTGCGCTAGAGCACACCTGACACCGTTACTTGTCATGCCATGCATTGATATGCATCTGTTTGCAATGTATTCATTGTTTCTTCCCCCTCTTCTCTCTGGTAGACTACGAGACTGACGTTGTTGCTGGTGCCCCAATCGACTACGTTGTTGAAGACCCCTCCTTGCCAGAGCAACCAGGCAAGCCCACCCCCTTGATCAACCCGATATTGCCTATTCCTTCTCTCTATTGCTTGCATTAGAGTAGTGTAGCATGTTACTCCTTTCGGTTAATCCTATTCTATTGCATAGCCTTTCATTGATGCTACAATTGTTGATACCTTACATGCAATCCTAAATGCTTAGTATAGGATGCTAGTATTCCATCAGTGGCCCTACATTCTTGTCTGTCTGCCATGCTATACTATCGGGCTGTGATCATTAGGGAGGTGATCACGGGTATATACTTACATACATATTATATGATACATGTGGTGACTAAAGTCGGGTCGGCTCGTAGAGTACCCACAAGTGATTTCGGTGTGGGGGTGAAGGGGCAGGTGGTTCCATCCAGGTAGTGGTAGGCATGTGTTCCCGACGGCCCCCGACTGTTACTTTGTGGTGGAGCAACAGGGCAGGTTGTGACCACTTAGGTGAGAGGTGGGCCTGGCCCTGGTCGGCGTCCGCGGTTACATCAATTAACACACTTAACGAGATCTTGGTATTTGATCTGAATCTGTCCACTGGCCTATATGTACTAACCAACTATGCGGGAACAGTTATGGGCACTCGACATCATGGTATCAACCGAAGCCTTCTTGACGTCAGCAACTGAGCGACGCGTGCCAGATTGGACCATAAGCCTGCGCTTGTATTGAGGGGGCTAGGTCTGCTTCCGGTCGCGTACACAACATGTAGGTGTGCAATGGGCAATGGGCCTAGACCCCTGGGTGTTTAGGATTTAGATCGGCGTGCTGACCTCTTTGTTGTGCCTAGGTGGGGTTGCGATGTGTTGATCTTGCAAGGCCGGGCATGACCCAGGAAAGTGTGTCCGGCCAGAGGGATCGAGTGTGTTGGGTAATGTGGTGCACCCCTGCAGGGAAGCTTATCTATTCAAATAGCCGTGTCCCTCGATAAAAGGACGACCCGGAGTTGTACCTTGACCTTATGACAACTAGAATCAGATACTTAATAAAAACACACCCTTTCATGTGCCAGATACAACCTGGTGACCGCTCTGTCACAGGGCGACGAGGAGAGGATCGCCGAGTAGGATTATGCTATGCGATGATACTTGGTTAACTTACCATCTACTCTCTTCTACTGCTTCAAGATGGAGGTTTCCAGAAGCGTAGTCTTTGATAGGACTAGCTATCCCCCTCTTATTCTGGCATTCTGCAGTTCAGTCCACAGATACTACCCATTTCATTGATACCAATGCATTTGTAGTGTAGATCCTTGCTTGCGAGTAATTTGGATGAGTACTCACGGTTGCTTTGCTCCCTCTTTTCCCCCTTTTCCATTTTTCTCGGATGTCGCAACCAGATGATGGAGTCCAGGGGCTAGAGGATCCCGAGGATGTTTCTACATGGACTTCGACTTCAAGGAGTAGTTAGGAGGTCCCAGGTAGGAGGCCTTGCCTTTTCGGTCATTGCTACTTTTGTGCTAGCCTTCTTAAGGCAAACTTGTTTAAATTATGTTTGTACTCAGATATTATTGCTTCCGCTGACTCTTGTGTATTCGAGCTTATGTATTCGAGCCCTCGAGGCCCCTGGCTTGTAATATAAAGCTTGTATTATTTTAATTTGTGTCTAGAGTTATGTTGTGATATCTTCCTGTGAGTCCTTGATCGTACACATTTGCGCGTATGATTAGTGTACGATTGAATCGGGGGCATCACAGTTCATTATTATAACAGCAACAAACTTAAACATAAAACTTTTATCAAAGAACTTTTATCATAGACTTCTCATGAATAAGTGACAATTCATCACACTATTGAAGTATAAAGAAAAAACTCTATTAGAAACCAACAAACTATATTCTCAGTCAACTTTGCAACTACAATTCATCATCTTTTCAGGAAGGGTCACATATCGGAGCCTTTAGGCAAGTCCACATACTCAACCATCATACAGTCTTCTATGATTGCTAACACTCTCACACACATGAGCAAAATGTTTCAACCGGACACATAGAAAGATAGTGGCTTATAGTTTCGCCTCCCAATGCAACGTATTCACCTCAAGGGTGATGTAAACAATACTAAATCATGCTATCTATATTCAACTGGACATATGTGCCTAGATCTTTCCTCACCACATGATGCTTGCCAAAGGAGAAAAATAAAAAGGAATAGAAGGAAAACTTTGACTATTTGCATAAAAGTAAATACATAAAAGTAAAAGATAGGCACTTCGCAGTGGGAAACAGAGGCTGCCATGCGCTTATTTGTTTGTATGCTCAACCCCTTAGTGCAAAAGAACGTCACATTTGCATTGCCCCTTGTGATAGAGACCTTTATTATGCAGTCTGTCGCTTTTATTCTTCACCATCACAAGTTCGTGCAACGCTCAATTTTCTCTTACACTAAATGATCTCACACTTTTAGAAGAAATTTTTATTGCCTTTTTGCACTGATGAGAACTTACTTGAGGGATCTTTCTAAATCCCTAGGTAGGTATGGTGGACACTTGAAAATAAGATTTGGATTTAAGGGTTTTTGGATGCACAAGTAGTATCTGTACTTAGTGCGGAACTTTTGGCTAGCAAAGATAGGGGGCAAGCACAACATGTTAAAGGATCCATGACAATATGAATTCTATGTGAATATAAAAAAACTTAAACCATTGAGTTGTCTTTCTTGTCCAACGTCAAAAATTTTGGCATATAATATTTTGATGAGGGCCCACAATCACAAAAGATTTCTAGGATAGTATATTTATATGTGAATCTTATCTTCCCTTATTAATTCTTTCAAGAGTTGCATCATCGACTAATGTTATGTTTGTCAATCTCCAATAAAAATTTCTACTTATACTTTTCCTTATGTGGTGTCATCACCTACCATAAGATTAGCATATGATCTTTTTCATTTACTTCCTTTCTTTTATTTATTTCCTTTCTCTTTTACTTTTATATGCAACATGAAAGTAAAGAAAGCAAAAACTTAAACTAAACTTTATTACATACCTCGCACATGAATACAATGATAGATCACTAAGCAAAATCTCAAAAGGAAATTATCGAACTAGACTTTTATTCATCTAAAGCAAAAAGATCGAACTAAAATAAGTAAAGGCAGAAAGATAGTGGGATGATGCGATACCGGGGCACCTCCCCCAAGCTTGGCGGAAGCCAAGGGGAGTGCCCATACTCGATACTCAATTCTCCTTTGGTGATGAAGAAGATGGTGGTGGTGAAGAAGTGATCCTATCCTTAAGGATCAAGAGATTCTCCAATCGACGAATGACGCTCTGAAGATAGATGATATGCTCTTGATGCAGAATATTTTCATGAGTGAGATACTTATTTTGTATGAGAACTATTTTAATGACACGAAAGGCTTCGATTTTAGCAGGAGTAAGGTGAGCAAGGTAAGGTTTAAGGATATCTTCCTCATCCTCCTCGGCTGGCAGTGCTTGTTCGAAGACTAGAGGCTGATCCACGGTAACCTCCTTGCTCTCGTCTCCCCTGACGGCTTCTGCGGGCTCTTCTCTCTTCATCTCGATCTTCATCAACCAAGCATCCTCTTCCACGTTGTTGGAGGAAGAAGACATGATGCCTGACTCAACAGATCTGACAGAAAATAGCAAGAAAAGAGAACAGGGGATTTCTCCGTGATACGGTGATCAACAGGTTCGGGAAGTATATATAGATTTTTTATCTTGGGGGACAAGAAGATGGAAGAAAAACAGAGTCTGGAAGGTGTCCTAGGTGGGCACAACCCACCTGGGCGCGCCAGCGCCTGGCGCGCCCTGGTGTCTTGTGCCCACCAGGGTACGCTTCCCGGTAGTTTCTTATTTTCTATTTTCCAAATATTCCAAAACTGACAAAAAATATTTTTGCGGATTTTTTGGAGTACGTTTACTTACCGTACCTTATTTTCACGATTCTGGAGTGTTCCGCAAGGACTCTTTTATGTGTTCTTCCGGTGTCATAGTTTGGATAACATTACTTTCAACATTAATGGGCGTACCTGAGATATAATGTTTTATTCATTGCCCATTGACAACCTTTGGGTTAGTACCTTCGGCATTATTTATTTTGATGGCTCCAGACCGATAAACCTCCTTGATAACGTAGGGGCGTTCGCATTTTGAGAGGAGTTTTCCTGCAAAGAATCTGAAACGAGAGTTGTACAAAAGAACATATTCTCCAACTTTATACTCACGCTTTTGGATTGTTTTGTCATGCCATCTTTTAACTTTTTCTTTGAATAATTTTGCATTTTCGTAAGATTGGGTTCTCCAGCAAGTTTGAAATCGTAGTTAAGCTCTTTGATTGCCCAATATGCTTTATGTTGTAACTCAAGAGGCAAATGACAAGCTTCTCCATAAACCATTTTATAAGGAGACATACCCATAGGATTTTTATATGCTGATCGATAAGCCCAAAGTGCATCATCTAATTTCTTAGACCAATTCTTCCTGGACCTATTGACAGTATTTTGCAAAATTAATTTTATTTCTCTATTGATAAAATTAATTTTGTTTCTCTATTGCTAAGTTCAACTTGACCACTAGACTGAGGATGATAAGGTGATGCAATTCTATGGTTAACATCATACTTGGCAAGCATTTTATGGAAAGCACCATGAATAAAGTGTGAACCACCATCAGTCATTAAATATCTAGGGACTCCAAACCTTGGGAAAATAACTTCCTTAAGCATTTTAATAGAGGTGTTGTGATCAACACTACTAGTTGGAATACCTTCTACCCATTTAGTAACATAATCAACAGCAACCAAAGTATGTGTATACCCATTAGAGGAAGGAAAAGGTCCCATGTAATCAAATCCCCAAACATCAAATGGTTCAACAACAAGTGAATAATTCATAGGCATTTCTTGACGCTTACCGATATTACCTATTCTTTGACATTCATCACAAGATAAGACGAACTTACGGGCATCCTTGAAGAGAGCAGGCCAATAAAATCCAGATTGCAATACCTTGTGAGCAGTTCTATCTCCAGCATGATGCCCTCCATATGCTTCGAAGTGACATTTTCGTAAGACTTGTCCCTGTTCATGCTCAGGTACACAACGTCTAATAATACCATCTACTCCTTTATAAAGATGTGGGCCATCCCAAAGTAATGTCTTAAATCATAGAAGAATTTTTTTTTTCTTTTTTTGATATGTAAAGCTAGGTGGTAAATATTTAGCAACAATATAATTAGCATAGTCAGCGTACCAAGGAGTCCTATGAGCAACATTTATTGCAGCTAACTGCTCATCAGGAAAACTATCATCAATAGGTAGTGGGTCATCAGGCACATTTTCAAGCCTAGATAAATTATCAGCTACTGGGTTCTCAGCTCATTTTCTATCAGTGATATGTAAATCAAATTCTTGTAACAAGAGAACCCATCGAATAAGTCTAGGTTTAGCATCTTTCTTTTCCATAAGATATTTAATAGCAGCATGATTGGTGTGAACAATTACTTTGGAATCAACAATATAAGGTCTAAATTTATCACAAGCAAACACAACTGCTAAGAATTCTTTTTCAGTAGTAGCATAGTTTCGTTGAGAACTATCTAGAGTTTACTAGCATAATGAATAACATTCAGTTTCTTATCAATTCTTTGTCCTAGAACAACACCAATAGCATAATCACTAGCATCACACATAATTTCAAAAGGCAAGTTCTAATCAGGTGGTTCAACAATAGGTGCAAAAATTAGGACTTTCTTGAGTGTTTCAAAGGCTTCTAAACAATCATCATCTAAAACAAAAGGAATATCCTTTTGCAAAAGATTCATAAGAGGCCTAGAAATTTTAGGAAAGTCTTTGATAAATCTCCTATAGAAACCAGCATGACCTAAGAAACTACGAATACCTTTTATGTCTTTAGGACACGGCATTTTCTCAATTGCATCAACCTTAGCTTTGTCCACTTCAATACCTCTTTTAGAAATTTTATGACCAAGACAATGCCTTCATTAACCATAAAGTGGCACTTCTCCCAATTCAAGACAAGATTTGTTTGTTCATATCTCTGCAAAATTCGATCAAGATTGCTTAAACAATCATCAAAAGACTTCCCATAAACAAAGAAGTCATCCATGAAAACCTCAACAATCTTTTCATGGAAGTTAGAGAATATAGCAGCCATACATCTTTGAAAGGTAGCAGGTGCATTACAAAAACCAAAAGGCATACGTCTATAAGCATAGGTTTCAAATGGACAAGTAAAAGTGGTCTTTTCTTGATCAGGTTGAGAAAGAGGTATTTGTGAAAAACCAGAATATCCATCAAGGAAGCAAAAATGTGTGTGCTTAGACAATCTTTCAAGCATTTGATCAATAAAAGGCAGAGGGTAATGATCTTTTCTAGTTGCTTTGTTTAATTTTCTGAAATCAATTACCATTCTATAGCTCGTAACAATTCTTTGTGGAATAAGTTCATTCTTATCATTAGGAACAACAGTAATACCTCCCTTTTTGGGGACACAATGAACAGTACTTACCCATCTACTATCAGCTATGGGATATACCTGCTTCCAGAAGTTTTAAGATTCCCGTTCTTACCACTTCCTTCATTTTTGGATTTAACTGACGTTGGTGATCAACAACGGGTTTAGCATCAGGTTCCATATTAATCTTGTGCTGACATAGAGTGGGAGTAATGCCCTTTAAGTCATCAAGAGTATATCCAATAGTAGCTCGGTGCTTCCTTAGAACTTTCAATAATCTTTCTTCTTCATGTTTTGAAAGGTTAGCACTAATAATAACAGGATATATCTTCTTTTCATTAAGATAAGCATATTTCAAAGTGTCTGGCAATTGTTTTAATTCAAACACAAGTTCACCTTTAGGTGGAGGAGGACCTCCTAGAGTTTCAATATGCAAATTGTGTTTAAGCAGAGGACGTTGTTCAAAGAAAATCTTATCTACTTCATTTCTTTCATGCATATGTAAATCATTTTCATGGTCTAGCAAATATTGTTCTAATGGATCAGTAGGAGGCACAACAATAGATGCAAGACCAATTAATTCATCTTTACTAGGCAATTCTTTTTCATGAAGCTTTCTACTAAACTTGGAAAAATCAAACTCATGAGACTCATCACCAAAACTAACACTGACAGTTTGCTTCTCACAGTCAATTTTAGCATTAACGGTGTTCAAGAAAGGTCTACCAAAGATAATGGGACAAAAGTCATCTTGTGGGGAACCAAGAACAAGAAAATCAATAGGGTATTTTATTTTCCCACACAAGACTTCTGTTGGGGAACGTAGCAGAAAACAAAAAAAAAATTCCTATGGTTTCACCAAGATCCATCTATGAGTTCATCTAGCAGCGAGTGATTGGATGCATCTACATACCTTTGTAGATCGCGAGCGGAAGCATTCAAAGAACGGGGTTGATGTAGTCGAACACGACGTGATCCAAATCACCGATGACCAAGCGCCGAACGGACGGCACCTCCGCGTTCAACACACGTATGGAACGGATGACGTCTCCTCCTTTCATGATCCAGTAAGGGGGAAGGAGAGGTTGATGAAGATCCAGCAGCACGACAGCGTGGTGGTGGATGCAGGGCGTCAAAGTAGTAGGGCTTCGCCGTGTACTACGAGGGAGAGATGTAACAGGGGAGAGGGAAGCACCAAAGGCTAAGGTATGAAGTCCTCCCTCTCCTCAACTATATATAGGAGGGCCAAGGGGGGGTGCGCCAGCCTAGGTGATCCAATCTCCTAGGTGCGGCAGCCAAGGGGAGGTTTCCCTCCCCCCCAAGGCACCTAGAGGTGCCTTCCACCATTGGGACTCTTCCCTTAAGTGGAACCCTAGGCGCATGGGCTTTTGGGGCTGGTGCCCTTGGCCCATCTAGGCCAAGGCGCAACCCCTACAGCCCATGTGGCCCCCCGGGACAGGTGGACCCACCCGGTGGGCCCCCGGGACCCTTCCGGTGGTCCCGGTACAATACCGATGACCCCGAAACTTGTCCCGATGGCCGAAACTGCACTTCCTATATATAATTCTTTACCTCCGGACCATTCCGGAACTCCTCGTGACGTCCGGGATCTTATCCGGGACTCCGAACAACATTCGGGTTACTGCATATACATATCTTCACAACCCTAGCGTCACCGAACCTTAAGTGTGTAGACCCTACGGGTTCGGGAGACAAGCAGACATGACCGAGAGGACTCTCCGGTCAATAACCAACAGCGGGATCTGGATACCCATGTTGGCTCCCACATGCTCCACGATGATCTCATCGGATGAACCACGATGTCGAGGATTAAACAACCCCGTATACAATTCCCTTTGTCAATCGGTATGTTACTTGCCCGAGACTCGATCGTCGGTATCTCAATATCTTGTTCAGTCTCGTTACTGGCAAGTCACTTTACTCGTACCGTAATGCATGATCCCGTGATCAACCACTTGGTCACCTTGAGCTCATAATGATGATGCATTACCGAGTGGGCCCAGTGATACCTCTCCGTTATATGGAGTGACAAATCCCAGTCTCGATCCGTGTCAACCCAACAGACACTTTCGGAAATACCTGTAGTGCACCTTTATAGTCACCCAGTTACGTTGTGACGTTTGGTACACCCAAAGCACCCCTACGGTATCCGGGAGTTACACGATCTCATGGTCAAAGGAAAAGATACTTGACATTGGAAAAGCTCTAGCAAACGAACTACACGATCTTGTGCTATGCTTAGGATTAGGTCTTGTCCATCACATCATTCTCCTAATGATGTGATCCCGTTATCAATGACATCCAATGTCCATAGCCAGGAAACCATGACTATCTGTTGATCAACGAGCTAGTCAACTAGAGGCTTACTAGGGACATATTATGGTCTATGTATTCACACGTGTATTACGATTTCCGGATAATACAGTTATAGCATGAATAAAGACAATTATCATGAACAAAGAAATATAATAATAATACTTTTATTATTGCCTCTAGGGCATATTTCCAACAGTCTCCCACTTGCACTAGAGTCAATAATCTAGTTTCATTGTGATGAATCGAACACCTATGGAATTCTGGTGTTGATCATGTTTTGCCCTTGGGAGAGGTTTAGTCAACGGATCTGCTATATTCAGGTCCGCATGTACTTTACAAATCCCTATGTCTCCATCTTAAACATTTTCACGAATGGAGTTGAAGCGACGCTTGATGTGCCTTGTCTTCTTGTGAAACCTGGGCTCCTTGGCAAGTGCAATAGCTCCAGTGTTGTCACAAAAGAGTTTGATTGGCCCCGACGCATTGGGTATGACTCCTAGGTCGGTGATGAACTCCTTCACCCATATTGCTTCATGTGCTGCCTCCGAGGCTGCCATGTACTCCGCTTCACATGTAGATCCCGCCACGACGCTCTGCTTGCAGCTGCACCAGCTCACTGCTCCACCATTCAACAAATACACGTATCCGGTTTGTGACTTAGAGTCATCCAGATCTGTGTCGAAGCTAGCGTCGACGTAACCCTTTACGACGAGCTCTTCGTCACCTCCATAAACGAGAAACATTTCCTTAGTCCTTTTTAGGTACTTCAGGATATTCTTGACCGTTGTCCAGTGTTCCTTGCCGGGATTACTTTGGTACCTTCCTACCAAACTTGCGGCAAGGTTTACATCAGGTCTGGTACACAGCATGGCATACATAATAGAACCTATGGCTGAGGCATAGGGGATGACACTCATCTCTTCTATATCTTCTGCCGTGGTCGGGCATTGAGCCGAGCTCAATTTCATACCTTGCAAAACAGGCAAGAACCCTTTCTTGGACTGATCCATTTTGAACTTCTTCAAAATCTTATCAAGGTACGTGCTTTGTGAAAGACCTATGAGGCGTCTCGATCTATCCCTATAGATCTTGATGCCTAATATATAAGCAGCTTCTCCAAGGTCCTTCATTGAAAAACTCTTATTCAAGTAGGCCTTGATGCTGTCCAAGAGTTCTATATCATTTCCCATCAAAAGTATGTCATCTACATATAGTATGAGGAATGTTACAGAGCTCCCACTCACTTTCTTATAAACGCAGGCTTCTCCATAAGTCTGCGTAAACCCAAACGCTTTGATCATCTCATCAAAGCGAATGTTCCAACTCCGAGATGCTTGCACCAGCCCATAAATCGAGCGTTGGAGCTTGCACACCTTGTCAGCATTCTTAGGATCGACAAAACCTTCCGGCTGCATCATATACAATTCTTCCTTAAGGAAACCATTAAGGAATGCCATTTTGACGTCCATTTGCCATATTTCATAATCGTAGAATGCGGCAATTGCTAACATGATTCGGACGGACTTTAGCTTCGCTACCGGTGAGAAAGTCTCATCGTAGTCAACCCCTTGAACTTGTCGATAACCCTTAGCGACAAGCCGAGCTTTATAGGTCACATTACCATCCGCGTCTGTCTTCTTCTTAAAGATCCATTTATTTTCTATGGCTCGCCGTTCAACGGGCAAGTCAGTCAAAGTCCATACTTCGTTTTCATACATGGATCCTATCTCGGATTTCATGGCTTCTAGCCATTTGTCGGAATCCGGTCCCGCCATCGCTTCTTCATAGTTCGAAGGTTCACCGTTGTCTAACAACATGATTTCCAAGACAGGGTTGCCGTACCACTCTGGTGCGGAACGTGTCCTTGTGGACCTTCGAATCTCAATAGGAGCTTGATCAGAAGTATCTTGATCATCATCAATAACTTCCTCTCTAGTCGGTGCAGGCACCTCAGGAACATTTTCTTGAGTTGCGCCATTTGCCGGTTCAAGAGGTAATACCTCATCAAGTTCTACTTTCCTCCCACTTACTTCTGTCGAGAGAAACTCTTTCTCCAGAAAGATTCCGTTCTTGGCAACAAAGATCTTGCCTTCGGATCTTAGGTAGAAGGTATACCCAATAGTTTCTTTAGGGTATCCTATGAAGACGCATTTTTTTCCGACTTGGGTTCGAGCTTCTCAGGTTGAAGTTTCTTGACATAAGCATCGCATCCCCAAAATTTTAAAAAATGACAGCTTAGGTATCTTCCCAAACCATAATTCATACGGTGTCGTCTCAATGGATTTTGACGGAGCCCTATTTAAAGTGAATGCGGCAGTCTCTAAAGCACAGCCCCAAAAAGATAGCGGTAAATCAGTAAGAGACATCATAGACCGCACCATATCCAATAGAGTGCGATTACGACGTTCGGACACACCGTTACGCTGAGGTGTTCCAGGCGGCGTGAGTTGTGAAACTATTCCACATTTTCTTAAGTGTGTGCCAAATTCGTGACTCAAGTATTCTCCTCCACGATCTGATCATAGAAACTTGATTTTTCTGTCACGTTGATTCTCAACCTCACTCTGAAATTCCTTGAACTTTTCAAAGGTTTCAGACTTGTGTTTCATTAAGTAGACATACCCATATCTACTCAAGTCATCAGTGAGGGTGAGAACATAACGATAGCCACCGCAAGCCTCAACACTCATTGGACCGCACACATCAGTATGTATGATTTCCAATAAGTTGGTTGCTCGCTCCATTGTTCCTGAGAACGGAGTCTTGGTCATTTTTCCCATGAGGCATGGTTCGCACGTGTCAAACGATTCATAATCAAGAGACTCTAAAAGTCCATCTGCATGGAGCTTCTTCATGCGTTTGACACCTATGTGACCAAAGCGGCAGTGCCACAAGTATGTGGGACTATCATTATCAACCTTACATTTTTTGGTACTCACACTATGAATATGTGTAGTAATACGCTCGAGATTCATTAAGAATAAACCATTGACTATCGGAGCATGACCATAAAACATATCTCTCATATAAATAGAACAACCATTATTCTCGGATTTAAATGAGTAGCCATCTCATATTAAACGAGATCCTGATACAATGTTCATGCTCAAACATGGCACTAAATAAAAATTATTGAGGTTTATAACTAATCCCGTAGGTAAATGTAGAGGTAGCGTGCCGACGGCGATCACATCGACCTTGGAACCATTCCCGACGCGCATCGTCACCTCGTCCTTCGCCAGTCTCCGTTTATTCCGCAGCTCCTGCTGTGAGTTACAAATATGAGCAACGGCACCGGTATCAAATACCCAGGAGTTACTACGAGCACTGGTAAGGTACACATCAATTACATGTATATCAAATATACATTTGGTGTTGCCGGCCTTCTTGTCCGCTAAGTATTTGGGGCAGTTCCGCTTCCAGTGACCCTTCCCTTTGCAATAAAAGCACTCTGTCTCAGGCTTGGGTCCATTCTTTGACTTCTTCCCGACAGCTTGCTTGCCGGGCACAGCAACTTCCTTGCCGTCCTTCTTGAAGTTCTTTTTACCCTTGCCCTTCTTGAACTTAGTGGTTTTATTCATCATCAACACTTGATGTTCCTTCTTGACTTCTACCTCTGCTGATTTCAGCATAGCAAATACTTCAGGAATGGTCTTCACCATCCCCTGCATATTGAAGTTCATCACAAAGCTCTTGTAGCTTGGTGGAAGCGACTGGAGGATTCTGTCAATGACCGCGTCATCCGGGAGATTAACTCCCAGCTGAGTCAAGCGGTTATGTAACCCAGACATAGTGAGTATGTGCTCACTGACAGAACTATTTTCCTCCATCTTACAGCTGAAGAACTTATCGGAGACTTCATATCTCTCGATCCGGGCATGAGCTTGAAAAACCATTTTCAGCTCTTCGAACATCTCATATGCTCCATGTCTCTCAAAACGCTTTTGGAGCCCCGGCTCTAAGCTGTAAAGCATGCCGCACTGAACGAGGGAGTAGTCATCAGTACGTGTCTGCCAAGCGTTCATAGCGTCTTGGTTCTGTGGGACGGGTGGATCACCTAGCGGTGCTTGTAGGACATAATCTTTCTTGGCAGCTATGAGGATGATTCTCAGGTTCCGGACCCGGTCCGTATAGTTGCTGCCATCGTCTTTCAGCTTGGTTTTCTCTAGGAACGCGTTGAAATTGAATACAACGTTAGCCATTTGATCTACAAGACATATTGTAATGATTTTAGACTAAGTTCATGATAATTAAGTTCATCTAATCAAATTATTAATGAACTCCCACTCAGATTAGACATCCCTCTAGTCATCTAAGTATTACATGATCCGAGTTAACTAGACCGTGTCCGATCATCACGTGAGACGGACTAGTCAACGTCGGTGAACATCTTCATGTTGATCGTATCTTCTATACGACTCATGCTCGACCTTTCGGTCTTCTGTGTTCCGAGGACATGTCTGTACATGCTAGGCTCGTCAAGTTAACCCTAAGTGTTTTGCATGTGTAAAACTGTCTTACACCCGTTGTATGTGAACGTAAGGATCTATCACACCCGATCATCACGACGTGCTTCGAAACGACGAACTGTAGCAACGGTGCACAGTTAGGGGAGAACACTTCTTGAAATTGTTGTAAGGGATCATCTTATTTACTACCGTCGTTCTAAGTAAACAAGATGCAAACCATGATAAACATCACATGCAATCAAATAATAATAGTGACATGATATGGCCAATATCACATAGCTCCTTTGATCTCCATCTTGGGGCTCCATGATCATCCTGTCACCGTCATACTCATCGACATGTAAGTTGTGATTCCTTGTACAATAGCATGAACATCTCATACATCACATATAGACCATTCATCATTCATCACAACTTTGGCCATATCATATCACAAAGCACTTGCTGCAAAAACAAGTTAGACGTCCTCTAATTGTTGTTGCAGGTTTTACGTGGCTGAAGTAGGGTTCTAGCAAGAACGTGTTCTGACCTACGTAAAAGCCACAATGTGATTTGTCAACTTCTATTTACCCTTCATAAGGACCCTTTTCATCGAATCCGCTCCAACTAAAGTAGGAGAGACAGACACCCGCCAGCCACCTTATGCATCTAGTGCATGTTAGTCGGTGGAACCTGTCTCACGTAAGCATACGTGTAAGGTTGGTCCGGGCCGCTTCATCCCACAATACCGTTGAAGCAAGATAAGACTAGTAGCGGCAAGTAAGTTGACAACATCTACGCCCACAACAAATTGTGTTCTACTCGCGCAAGAAGAACTACGCATAGACCTAGCTCATGATGCCACTGTTGGGGAACGTAGCAGCAAACAAAAAAAAATTCCTACCGTTTCACCAAGATCCATCTATGAGTTCATCTAGCAGCGAGTGATTGGATGCATCTACATACCTTTGTAGATCGCGAGCGGAAGCGTTCAAAGAACGGGGTTGATGTAGTCGAACACGACGTGATCCAAATCACCAATGACCAAGCGCCGAACGGACGGCACCTCCGCGTTCAACACACGTACGGAACGGATGACGTCTCCTCCTTTCTTGATCCAGCAAGGGGGAAGGAGAGGTCGATGAAGATCCAACAGCACGACAGCGTGGTGGTGGATGCAGGGCGTCACAGTAGCAGGGCTTCGCCGTGTACTACGGGGGAGAGATGTAACAGGGGAGAGGGAAGCACCAAAGGCTGAGGTATGAAGTCCTCCCTCTCCTCAACTATATATAGGAGGGCCAAGGGGGGGGGGGGTGCGCCAGCCTAGGAGATCCAATCTCCTAGGTGCGGCAGCCAAGGGGAGGTTTCCCTCCCCCCCCCCAAGGCACCTAGAGGTGCCTTCCACCATTGGGACTCTTCCCTTAAGTGGAACCCTAGGCGCATGGGCTTTTGGGGCTGGTGCCCTTGGCCCATCTAGGCCAAGGCACAACCCCTACAGCCCATGTGGCCCCCCGGGACAGGTGGCCCCACCCGGTGGGCCCCCGGGACCCTTCCGGTGGTCCCGGTACAATACCGATGACCCCGAAACTTGTCCCGATGGCCGAAACTGCACTTCCTATATATAATTCTTTACCTCCGGACCATTCCGGAACTCCTCGTGACGTCCGGGATCTTATCCGGGACTCCGAAAAACATTCGGGTTACTGCATATACATATCTTCACAACCCTAGCATCACCGAACCTTAAGTGTGTAGACCCTACGGGTTCGGGAGACAAGCAGACATGACCGAGACGACTCTCCGGTCAATAACCAACAGCGGGATCTGGATACCCATGTTGGCTCCCACATGCTCCACGATGATCTCATCGGATGAACCACGATGTCGAGGATTAAACAACCCCGTATGCAATTCCCTTTGTCAATCGGTATGTTACTTGCCCGAGACTCGATCGTCGGTATCTCAATATCTTGTTCAGTCTCGTTACCGGCAAGTCACTTTACTCGTACCGTAATGCATGATCCTGTGATCAACCACTTGGTCACCTTGAGCTCATAATGATGATGCATTACCGAGTGGGCCCAGTGATACCTCTCCGTTATATGGAGTGACAAATCCCAGTCTCGATCCGTGTCAACCCAACAGACACTTTCGGAAATACCTGTAGTGCACCTTTATAGTCACCCAGTTACGTTGTGACGTTTGGTACACCCAAAGCACCCCTACGGTATCCGGGAGTTACACGATCTCATGGTCAAAGGAAAAGATACTTGACATTGGAAAAGCTCTAGCAAACGAACTACACGATCTTGTGCTACGCTTAGGATTAGGTCTTGTCCATCACATCATTCTCCTAATGATGTGATCCCGTTATCAATGACATCCAATGTCCATAGCCAGGAAACCATGACTATCTGTTGATCAACGAGCTAGTCAACTAGAGGCTTACTAGGGACATATTATGGTCTATGTATTCACACGTGTATTACGATTTCCGGATAATACAGTTATAGCATGAATAAAGACAATTATCATGAACAAAGAAATATAATAATAATACTTTTGTTATTGCCTCTAGGGCATATTTCCAACAACTTCAACATCTCTAACAATCCCAATTGGTGATATAGTGTCTCTATTAGCAAGTTTAATAGTAACATCTATGTCTTCTATCTCTGCGGGTGCCATGTCATTCATAATTTCTTGATATAAGATGTAAGGAATAGCACTCACACTAGCACCTATGTCACATAAACCATGATAACAATGATCTCCTATTTTAACTGAGACAACGGGCATGCCAACAACAGGTCTATGTTTATCCTTTTTATCAGCTTTGGCAATTCTAGCAGCTTCTACACAGAAGTAAATAACATGCCCATCCATATATTCTTCCAAGAGATCTTTAACCATAGCAATAATAGGTTCTACTTTAATTTGTTCATCAGGTTTAGGTGTTTTAATATAGCTTTTGTTAACCACAGTTGAAACTTTAGTGTGTTCCTTTATCCTAATAAGGAAAGGTGGTTTCTCAATATAAGCAGAAGGAACAACTAGATCAACATTATAAAGTATAGTTTCTTCTTTAACTGGCATAGGTTCTTTAATTTCTTATTTAATAGGTGGGTGATATTTAAACCACTTCTCTTTAGGTAGATCAACATGAGTAGCAAATGATTCCCAAAAGGAGGCTACTATCTTAGAGTCAAGTCCATATTTAGCGCTAAACTTTTGAAAAGCATCGGTATCCATAAAAGATTTAACACAATCATACTTAAGTTTAATACCTGACACTTTACCTTCGTCGAGTTCCCAATCTTCAGGGTTGCGTTTAATTCTTTCCAAAAGATCCCACCGGAATTCAATAGTCTTCTTCATAAAAGAACCAGCACAAGAGGTATCGAGCATGGTTTGATCATTACGAGAAAGCCGAGCATAAAAGTTCTGGATAATAATTCCTCTTGAGAGCTCATGACTGGGGAATGAATGTAACATTGACTTAAGCCTCCCCCAAGCTAGAGTGATACTCTCTCCTTCATGAGGCCAAAAATTATATATATAATTCCGATCACGATGAACTAGATGCATAGGATAATTTTTTTATGGAACTCCAATTTCAAAGGATTCCAATTCCAAGATCCAATATGATCGCATAGCCTATACCATGCCAATGCTTTTCCCTTCAAACATAAAGGGAAAACCTTTTTCATAACTTCATCTCTGGGTAAACCTGCAAGCTTGAACAATCCACAAATTTGTTCTACATATATCAAGTGCATATCAGGATGTTCCATCTCCTGCATAAGGATTAGCTAGCAGTTGTTCTATCATACCCGAAGGAATTTAATATTCAATATTTTTAGTAGGTGCAGTGGGTTGAGGGGTAGCAAATTGTGGTTCCGCTCGAGGTGAAGATACCCTGAACAAACCCCTCAAAGGATTGTTTTCCATGGTAACAAGTGACAATAAATTTTAGCACACTATATACATGTTTCCTTACCAAATTCCACTTACCAAAGGTGCTTCACTCCCCGGCAACGGCGCCATAAAATAGCCTTGATGACCCACAAGTATAGGGGATCAATTGTAGCTCTTTTCGATAAGTAAGAGTGTCGAACCCAACAAGGAGCATAAGGAAATGACAAGTGGTTTTCAGCAAGGTAATGTGTGCAAGTGCTGAAATTGGAAGTAATAGAGTAGTTTGATAGCAAGATGATTTATAACGAGCAAGTAACGATAGTAGTAACAAAAGTGCAGCAAGGTAGCCCAATCCTTTTGAGGCAAACGATAGGCCAAAACGGTAGCAAAGCGTTCTTGAGGGTACACGGGATTTTCATCTAGTCACTTTCATCATGTTGGTTTAATTCATGTTCGGTACTTTGATAATTTGATATGTGGGTGGAACGGTGCTTAGGTGTTGTTCTTACTTGAAAAAACCTCCTACTTATGATTATCCCTCCCGCAAGCATCCGCAACTACAAGAAAATTATTAAGAATAAATTCTAACCATAGCATTAAACTTTTGGATCCAATCGGTCCCTTACGAAATAGTGCATAAACTGGGGTTTAAGCTTCTGTCACTCTCGCAACCCATCATCTAATTGCTACTCCGTATTCCCTTAGGCCCAAATATGGTGAAGTGTCATGTAGTCGATGTTCACATGACACCACTAAGGGAATCACAACATACATACTATCAAAATATCGAACACATATCAAGTTCACATGATTACTTGCAACATAATTTCTCCCGTGACCTCCAGAACAAAAGTAACTACTCAAAAATGATAATCATGCTCAACATCAGAGGGGTATTTGATACATCTCCAACGTATCTATAATTTTTGATTGCTCCATGCTATATTATCTACTGTTTTGGACTATATTGGGCTTTATTTTCCACTTTTATATTATTTTTGGGACTAACCTATTAACCGGAGGCCCAGCCCAGAATTGCTGTTTTTTTGCCTATTTCAGTGTTTCGAAGAAACGGAATATCAAACGGAGTCCAAACGGAATAAAATCTTCGGGAACATGATTTTCTCATCGAACATGATCCAGGAGACTTGGACCCTGCTCCAAGGAACAAAAGAGGCGGTCACGAGGGTGGGGGCCGCCCCCCTAGGGCACGCCCCTGCCTCGTGGGCCCCTCGTTGCTCCTCCGGCGTACTTCTTCCTCCTATATATACACACGTACCCCCAAATGATCAGAACAGGAGCCAAAAAACCTAATTCCACCGCCACAACTTTCTGTATCCACGAGATCCCATCTTGGGGCCTGTTCCGGAGCTCCGCCAGAAGAGGGCCATCATCACGGAGGGCCTCTACATCATCATAGCCTCTCCGATGAAGTGTGAGTAGTTTACCTCAGACCTTCGGGTCCATAGTTAGTAGCTAGATGGCTTCTTCTCTCTCTTTGAATCTCAACACAAAGTTCTCCCCCTCTCTCGTGGAGATCTATTCGATGTAATCTTCTTTTTGTGGTGTGTTTTTTGAGACCGATGAATTGTGGGTTTATGATCAAGTCTATCTATGAATAATATTTGATTCTTCTCTGAATTCTTTTATGTATGATTGGTTATCTTTGCAAGTCTCTTTGAATTATCCGTTTGGTTTGGCCAACTAGATTGGTAGTTCTTGCCATGGGAGAAGTGCTTAGTTTTGGGTTCGATCTTGCGGTGTCCTTACCAGTGACAGAAGGGGCAGCAAGGCACGTATTGTATCGTTGCCATCGAGGATAACAAGATGGGGTTTATTTCATATTGCATGAATTTATCTCTCTACATCATGTCATCTTGCTTAAGGCGTTACTCTGTTTTTAACTTAATACTCTAGATGCATGCTAGATAGCGGTCGATGATTGGAGTAATAGTAGTAGATGCAGAATCGTTTCGATGTACTTGTCACGGACGTCATGCCTATATACATGATCATGCCTAGATATTCTCATAATTATGCACAATTCTATCAATTGCTCAACAATAATTTGTTCACCCACCGTAGAATACTTATGCTCTTGAGAGAAGCCACTAGTGAAACCTATGGCCCCCGGGTCTATTCTCATCATATCAATCTCCATCACTTTTATATTGTTTTGCTATTTACTTTGCCTTTACTTTTTACTTTGCATCTTTATATCAAAAATACCAAAAATATTCTATCTATCAGATCTCACTCTCGTAAGTGACCGTGAAGGGCTTGACAACCCCTAATCGCGTTGGTTGCGAGTAGCTATCGCTTTGTGCATGTACGAGGGACTTGAGCGTGGCCTCCTACTGGATTGATACATTGGTTCTCAAAAACTGAGGGAAATACTTACGCTACTCTGCTGCATCATCCCTTCCTCTTCGGGGAAAACCAATGCAAGCTCAAGACGTAGCAAGAAGGATTTCTGGCGCCGTTGCCAGGGAGTCTACGGAAAAAGTCAACATACCAAGTACCCATCACAATCCCTATCTCTCGCATTATATTATTTGCCATTTGCCTCTCATTTTCCTCTCCCCCCAATTCACCCTTGCCGTTTTATTCGCCCTCTCTCTCTATCCTCCCTCTCTATTTGCCTTTTTGTTTGCTCGTGTGCTAGTTTGTTTGCGTGCCGTCATGGATAGTCTCATTTCTTCTCCGTTGTCTCTCGAGAGTGAAGTTCTAAATTTTAAACAAAGGGAGGGAGGAAATCTAAAAGATGCCTGGTATAGGATTTGCAATGCTCAAAATAGATCTATCAGGAAGCAATCTACCTTAGTTCTTCTCCGCAATTTTTATGTAGGTATTAATACTTGGAATAGATATATCATCGATACCATTACCGGAGGGAACTTCTTGGGTAGCCATACTTTTGATTCTTATAATGCTATGTTAGATTTATTTGGCTCACCACCTCTTTTGGTTAATGGAACCATGTTAACTTTGGAGCATGTTATGCAAAGACTTGAAATTATTGAAAATAAAGTTTCTACTATTGAATCAATTGAAAATCTAGATAAAAATATCCACAATCAAATTACTCAATATGGATATAAGGTAGGAATGACTTCGAAAAATATTTAGGAAAAGGAACCCATAGTTAATGAGAAGATAAACTTAGATTCTACTAGAATTGATAAACTTGAGGGTATCATTACAAATTTGGGAACCTCTTTTTCTTCGGTAAAGAATACTCCTAGTCCTCCTACTAAAATTGCCAAGCTTATGTATGTCCCTAAAAATAAGGGTGAATCATCTAGTAAGGAAACTGCGGATCTTAAATCTATAAGTATTCATCCCAATCTTTTTGCTATCATTAAGGAACCATTTATTGCAAATGAATTTTTCGATCTTGTGCCTAAAAGTTTGATAATTAATAAAAAGAAAGAAATTCCTAAAGATGGTATATGCCTAATTGAAGAATTTCCTACCAAAGATGGCAATACCTAGATCTATTCTTGCTCGTTGTGCCTAGCTAGGGGCGTTAAACGATAGCGCTTGTTGGGAGGCAACCCAATTTTATTTTTATTCCTTGTTATTTGCTCCTGTTTAGTAATAAATAAATTATTTAGCCTCTGTTTAGGTTGTTTTTTGTGTGTTTAATTAGTGTTTGTGCCAAGTAGAACCATTGGGAAGACTTGGGGAAAGTCTTGTTGAACTTGCTGTAAAAAACAGAAACTTTAGCGCTCACGAGAACTGCTGTCATTTTTATTTGAATAGTGATATTTAGTTAATTCTTTTTTCAGATGATTAATAGACAAATTCCTCACGTCCAGAAATTTATTTTAGAATTTTTAGGGTTCCAGATCTTGTGCTAGCTACAGATTACTACAGACTGTTCTGTTTTTGACAGATTCTGTTTTTCGTGTGTTGTTTGCTTATTTTGATGAATCTATGGTAGTAAAATAGTTTATAATCCATAGAGAAGTTGGAATACATTAGGTTTAACACCAATATAAATAAATAATGAGTTCATTACAGTACCTTGAAGTGGTCTTTTGTTTTCTTTCGCTAACGGAGCTCACGAGTTTTCTATTTTGAGTTTTGTGTTGTGAAGTTTTCAAGTTTTGGGTGAATTCTTTTGATGGATCATGGAACAAGGAGTGGCAAGAGCCTAAGCTTGGGTATTCCCATGGAACCCCCCAAGATAATCCAAGGACACCAAAAAGTCAAAGCTTGGGGATGCCCCCGGAAGGCATCCCCTCTTTCATCCACTTCCATCGGTAATTTACTTGGAGCTATATTTTTATTCACCAACATGATATGTGTTTTGCTTGGAGGGTCTTGTATTATTTGTGTCTTTTTTTGTTAGTATGCCACAATCATCCTTGTTGTACAAACCTTTTTAGAGAGCCATACATGAATTAAAATTTTATAGAATACTCTATGTGCTTCACTTATATCTTTTGAGCTAGATAATTTTGCTCTATGTGCTTCACTTATATCTTTTGAGATAGATAATTTTGCTCTATGTGCTTCACTTATATCTTTTTAGCTAGACAATTTTGCTCTATGTGCTTCACTTAGACCTTTTAGAGCACGGTGGTGGATATGTTTTAAAGAAACTATTGATCTCTCATGCTTCACTTAAATTAATTTGAGAGTCTCTTAATAGCATCGTAATTTGCCTAATAATAATATGCTTGGTATACAAGATTTGTGAAACTTTCTTTTGAGTGTGTTGAATACTAAGAAAAGATTGAAGCATGATAATTGTTTTGAGATATGGAGGTGATAATATTAAAGTCATGCTAGTTGAGTAGTTGTGAATTTAAAGAATACTTGTGTTGAAGTTTGTGATTCCCGTAGCATGCACGTATGGTGAACCGTTATGTGATGAAGTCGGAGCATGATTTATTTATTGATTGTCTTCCTTATGAGTGGCGGTCGGGGACGAGCGATGGTCTTTTCCTACCAATCTATCCCCCTAGGAGCATGCGCGTAGTACTTTCCTTTGATAGCTTCTAAATTTTTGCAATAAGTATATGAGTTCTTTATGACTAATGTTGAGTCCATGGATCATACGCACTCTCACCCGTCCACCTTTGCTAGCCTCTCTAATACCGCACAACTTTCGCCGGTATCATACACCTACCATATACCTTCCTCAAAACAGCCACCATACCTACCTATTATGGCATTTCCATAGCCATTCCGAGATATATCGCCATGCAACTTTCCACCATCTAGTTCATCATGACACATCCATCATTGTCATATTGCTTAGTTGACATAGTATTTGTGGCAAAGCCACCGTTCATAATTTTCATACTTGTCACTCTTGATTCATTGCATATCCCGGTACACCGCCGGAGGCATTCATATAGAGTCATATTTTGTTCTAAGTATCGAGTTGTAATTGTTGAGTTGTAAGAAAAATAAAAGTGTGATGATCATCATTATTAGAGCATTGTCCCAGTGAGGAAAGAATGATGGAGACTATGATTCCCCCACAAGTCGAGATGAGACCCCGGACAAAAAATAAATAAAAGAGGCCAAAGAAGCCCAAATAAAAAAAGAGGCCATAAAAAAGATAAAAGGCCCAAATAAAAAAATAAAAAATAAAAAAATAAAAAATGAGAGAAAAAGAGAGAAGGGACAATGTTACTATCCTTTTACCACACTTGTGCTTCAAAGTAGCACCATGATCTTCATAGTAGAGAGTCTCTCATGTCATCACTTTCATATACTAGTGGGAATATTTCATTATAGAACTTGGCTTGTATATTACAATGATGGGCTTCCTCAAATTGCCCTAGGTCTTCATGAGCAAGCAAGTTGGATGCACACCCACTTAGTTTCCTTTTTGAGCTTTCAAATACTTATAGCTCTAGTGCATCCGTTCCATGGCAATCCCTACTCACTCACATTGATATATATTGATGGGCATCTCCATAGCCCATTGATACGCCTAGTTGATGTGAGACCATCTTCTCCTTTTTGTCTTCTGCACAACCACCATTCTATTCCACATATAGTGTTATGTCCATGGCTCATGCTCATGTATTGCGTGAAGATTGAAAAAGTTTTGAAAAAGTTAGAGTATGAAACAATTGCTTGGCTTGTCATCGGGGTTGTGCATGATTTAAATACTTTGTGTGGTGAAGATGGAGCATAGATAGACTATATGATTTTGTAGGGATAACTTTCTTTGGCCATGTTATTTTGAGAAGACATAATTGCTTTGTTAGTATGCTTGAAGTATTATTATTTTCTATGTCAATAAAAACCTTTGTCTTGAATCTTTCTAATCTGAATATTCATACCACAATTAAGAAGATTTGCACTGAAATTATGCCAAGTAGCACTCCGCATCAAAAATTCTCTTTTTATCATTTACCTACTCGAGGACGAGCAGGAATTAAGCTTGGGGATGCCTGATACGTCTCCAATGTATCTATAATTTTTGATTGCTCCATGCTATATTATCTACTGTTTTGGACTATATTGGGCTTTATTTTCCACTTTTATATTATTTTTGGGACTAACCTATTAACCGGAGGCCCAGCCCAGAATTGCTGTTTTTTTGCCTATTTCAGTGTTTTGAAGAAACGGAATATCAAACGGAGTCCAAACGGAATAAAATCTTCGGGAACATGATTTTCTCACCAAACATGATCCAAGAGACTTGGACCCTGCTCCAAGGAACAAAAGAGGCGGTCACGAGGGTGGGGGCCGCCCCCCTAGGGCGCGCCCCCTGCCTCGTGGGCCCCTTGTTGCTCCTCCGGCGTACTTCTTCCTCCTATATATACACACGTACCCCCAAATGATCAGAACAGGAGCCAAAAAACCTAATTCCACCGCCGCAACTTTCTGTATCCATGAGATCCCATCTTGGGGCCTGTTCCGGAGCTCCGCCGGAAGAGGGCTGTCATCACGGAGGGCTTCTACATCATCATAGCCTCTCCGATGAAGTGTGATTAGTTTACCTCAGACCTTCGGGTCCATAGTTGGTAGCTAGATGGCTTCTTCTCTCTCTTTGAATCTCAATACAAAGTTCCCCCCTCTCTCGTGGAGATCTATTCGATGTAATCTTCTTTTTGCGGTGTGTTTGTTGAGACCGATGAATTGTGGGTTTATGATCCAGTCTATCTATGAATAATATTTGAATCTTCTCTTAATTCTTTTATGTATGATTGGTTATCTTTGCAAGTCTCTTCGAATTATCCGTTTGGTTTGGCCAACTAGATTGGTAGTTCTTGCCATGGGAGAAGTGTTTAGTTTTGGGTTCGATCTTGCGGTGTCCTTACCTAGTGACAGAAGGGGCAGCAAGGCACGTATTATCTCGTTGCCATCGAGGATAACAAGATGGGGTTTATTTCATATTTCATGAATTTATCTCTCTACATCATGTCATCTTGCTTAAGGCGTTACTCTATTTTTAACTTAATACTCTAGATGCATGCTAGATAGCGGTCAATGATTGGAGTAATAGTAGTAGATGCAGAATCGTTTCGATCTACTTGTCACGGACGTGATGCCTATATACATGATCATGCCTAGATATTCTCATAATTATGCACAATTCTATCAATTGCTCAACAGTAATTTTTTCACCCACCGTAGAATACTTATGCTCTTGAGAGAAGCCACTAGTGAAACCTATGGCCCCTGGGTCTATTCTCATCATATCAATCTCCATCACTTTTATATTATTTTGCTATTTACTTTGCCTTTACTTTTTACTTTGCATATTTATATCAAAAATACCAAAAATATTCTATCTATCATATCTCACTCTCGTAAGTGACCGTGAAGGGCTTGAGAGCCCCTAATCGCGTTGGTTGCGAGTAGCTATCGCTTTGTGCAGGTACGAGGGACTTGAGCGTGGCCTCCTATTGGATTGATACCTTGGTTCTCAAAAACTAAGGGAAATACTTACGCTACTCTGCTGCATCATCCCTTCCTCTTCGGGGAAAACCAACGCAAGCTCAAGACGCAGCAGTATTAAATATCATATTGGATCTCAACATATAATCTTCCACCAAATAAACCATATAGTAATCAACTACAAGATGTAATCAACAGTACTAGTCACCCACAAGCACCAATCTATAGTTCCAGTAACAAGATTGAACACAAGAGATGAACTAGGGTTTGAGAGGAGATGGTGTTGTTGAACATGTTGATGGAGATTTCCCTCCCCAAGATAGGAGAGTTGTTGGTGATGATGTTAACAATGATTTCCCCCTCCGGGAGGGAAGTTCCCCCGACGGAATCGCTCCGTCGGAGGGCAAAAGTTCTCCTGCCCATGTTCTGCCTCAAGACGGCGGAGCTCCGTCCTGAAAGTCCTTTCCTAATTTTTTTCTAGGTCAGAATGACTTATATACCAGAAGATGGGCACCGGAGGTGGGCCTGGGTGAGCACAACCCACCAGGGCGTGCTTGGGCTCCCTGGCGCGCCCAGGTGGGTTGTGCCCACCTGGTGGGCCCCTATGGTAGTTATTTGCTCCAATATTCTTCCTATATTTGATAAAAAAATCTTCGTGAAGTTTCATCTTGTTTGGAGTTGTGAAGAATAGGTGGCCTGACGTAGCTTTTCCAGGTCCAGATTCCCAGCTACCGGAATTCTCCCTCTTTGTGTATACCTTGCATATTATGAGAGAAAAGGCATTAGAATTACTCCAAAAAGCATTATTATGGATTAAAACATCATAAATATTAGTAGGAAAACATGATGCAAAATGGACGTATCAGACACCCTACTTGTTTATGCGAGATCCTCGCAGGTGGCCCAGACACTGACTTGACGATCCTACTAAGGTTGCTGTCGTGGCCCTCGACATGCTACCACTACCTGCCCACATGTCCTTCATGCGCGACCACTACTAGGCGGGCATGAAGGCCAACTGGATCGTCCTCATCCACCAATTCGGTAGCTCCTGGCATCTTGTGGATATCTACGCCTAGCGAGATCACCCTTCCATCATTGGATACCGCTGGCAACGAGCCTCGTAGCCCGCTAGACACTCCTGCCTACTACGCATGAGATGCGTCGAGCTTTTGGTACAACCTCCATTTGCTGAAGGTTGTAATCTGTGAAGTGCCCACACCATCAGAAGACTACATGGATTACAAGCTCATTGCCTTGTTCGACATGGGATTATTCTGTCTGAAATCCGGTCGCCATACATGGTTATGGCTCATCGTCAATCATGTTGACCTTCCATTTCTGTCTGATGCTATAGTGCATGATGGCATTGTTTATGCGGTCGACGCACGGACTGGCTGCATATACTGGTGGAATCTATCGTCGTGTAATTATTCTATCTCATCTCATCTTTACCTTATGAATACAACTGCCTGTTGATTATTAGAAATTTAGAATAGACAGTATGTCTATAACCACATCATTGCTATATGTTCCTCTCATTTATTAGTTTTTATGACCACACATGTTATTTTTAGAGCTGATATGAGAACAATTGGCATCTAATGATAGTTAGAATAGATATTATGAGTATAACCTCATGATTGCTATATGTTACTCTCATTTCCAATATTTTTATAACCACGCATGTCATTGTTAGAGTTGATATGAGAAAAGTAGTAACTGTTATGGTAGAATATGAGTAGGCACAAGCATAGCTGTTTTCCTCTCATTTTTACATGATGTTTGAATCATGACATATTGCTAGAATATGAAAGCCATTGGCTTATTTTTAACTTGGGGTATGATTATGACCATGGCATTGCAATTCTCTGTCTATGATATGTGACACTGTTATAATAATCTTAATTCCACACATACTCTGAACATGATTGTTTATTTTTGTCCTTTTGGTCTCCAATTTGATTTGTTGCAGCAGACACAAATGCGCTGGCCTTCATAATTCCAGGACCTGGAAATATACAAGTCAATGGGTGGTAGTTTATCACTCGTTCAACTGACGATGGTCATTTGATGCTCATTCGCACGTACCAAATTGACCAAACCATTTCATCAAACCACATGCAGTACGATGCCTGGGGCATTTGTGACTGTGATGGCTATGGTTGCTTCGTGTTAGAGAAAGATCCCAGCTCCGTTGGGCCAGGCGTATTCAACTAGAGGCGGGTTTACAGCCTCGACAACCACCCCATGTTCCTTGGGCTCAATTATCCGATCATCCAACCAATCATCCATCATATCACCGGCGATTGTTACCATGCCATGCAACTTCCATTCGCCAGGAGAACTGTGTTTACACATCATACCATGGGTTTCACGAATCACCATATCCAGAGATTCATCGACACAGCTTGTTGCCAGATGATCTCCAGTGCGTGAAAGGCATCAAGCTTCCAAGAGATGAATGGCTTTTGCAAACCCGACATGCGGCTATGTGGTTCATGCCAACAGCAAATATGCACAACTTGATTCATAGCGATATCAAGACTGAGCCACGTATCCAGCTGTTGTAGCATGACCCTCTTTTGTTGGATATCATGTACTGTAGTTAGTTTGAAGCATAGATACCTTTCTGGGATCAAGTGCATCCTAACTCACCTGCGTAGCATGTACTAATAATGATGATGGAGATGTTGTGCAGAAGCCATATATATCAATTAGGCTTCAAGTGCGTGCTTGTTGGTGAAAGTGTTGTCCAATGGGAATTATATGTTGTATTACTCATCTAGCCTACAAAGTTTGTCGCACATCCTTGTAACTTCGTACTCCATTTCTAAATTTATACTAGTACTAGTAGTCTATACCGTATATTGCACTACTCGTACTGCTACCTCCCTCCTGGTTTATTGACCATAAATTTAACTAACTAAATGTTAATGCATGTCACAAAAAATTATATCATTGGATTTGTATTTCAACATAGTTTCCAATGGTATAATTTTTTGTGACATGCATTGACATTTTGTTAGTTAAACCTATGGTTAAAATGTGACACTAAATATGACTAGTAAGTAGTTTAGTAGTACTAGTATACGTCGGTCAAATTATTCATCATGTCCTCACATTGAATTGACGTGACAAAACGCTGCGCGTGAGGTGACAAAAGAGTCCCGGTTGCGTGTTCGGTTCACCAAAGTGAGCCTCACCCCTCTCGTAGTACAACAACACTCCCATTCTCTACAAAATCACTCTCCCATTCTCTCCCGGTCTCCCCGCCTTGTTCCGATCCATTTGGTACAATGAGCGATGAGCTACTGGAGCTAATACTTCATTGCAAGTAGTCCAAAGGAAGACACTGAAAAAATTGATCTCAACAAGGATGCAATTCAAGCTAGCCGGATGAAGGAAGGAACCAGCGAGGCCACTCTTGTGAGTATTCATTCCGTCGCCCTGTATGATGATTTCAATCTTTATGGGTTTTTTCAAGTCTTTAGAGTCAGCATGAAGTAATGAAGCCGAGACCCCAGTTTGTTCGGGTATTGTGGGCTTCAGATTTGGAGTATCACTTATCTGTCTAAATCTTTCATCATTTACTTAAAGAAGTTGATTGATCATACATTGAGTACCATTTAACTGGAATTAACCGATGCAAGTCCTAGAAGTATTGGCCGGTGCTGCCGGTTGGCGTCAAGTTCGATCCCATGGATCAGGAGCTGATCGAGCACCTTGAGGCCAAAGTGACTGCTGACAGCGCGAGATCTCACCCTCATTAATTTGTTCATACCAACCATCGACAACGAGCATGACATATGCTACACCCATCCCGAGAAACTTCCAAGTGAGACACCAATCGACCGTCTACTTGCACAAACATATTCCTTTGTTTATACCTCTATTTTTCTTTTTAGGCGTAGACCTAGTAAAGCAATTACAATTTGATAGTTAATAAAAAGTGAAGCAAGTGACTGCAACATGCCAAATATGTTATGAAAATGCCAACTACGTACCCTAAAACTTGTATTAGCCAATACTGCATGTATCACACTAAGTGGCCTAAGCAAGCATTTCTTCCAGTGCAACTCCAGGGCATTCAAAACGGGCACGTGGACGTGTCGCAAGATACAGTCGGAGTGCGGCATGCACGCGATGTGCCACAAGACCGACGATACCTTGCCTGTGATGGTCAACAGCCGGCAGACGGGCAGCAAAAAGGTTCTGGTGCCGCACACCAACAAGAACTTCGACCAGCAGAGGACCAACTGGGTGATGCACCAGTACCACCTCAGGGACCTGGAGCAAGAGAAGGAGCGGGAGCTGGTTGTCTACAAGATTTTCTACCAAACCAACACTAGGGCCAGGACTAAAAATATTATAAATTAGTTTAGTATTGGTATACTTGTACTACCTGGTCGTCTACAAGTTGGTATTGTTGTTAAGGATCTTTCGGTATGAACTTGCATTTGCTTCCAACCATCATGTCGAGGGTCGATGTGGATATAAAGTCAAATCATTTGTTTCGAAACGAATTTTTAGGCGCCTAATTCTTATTTGATGGTACCATAAGCACCTTCCATTTGAATTCCCAGTTCTCCAAAAAAAATTACATCTTTGAAGTACGCACGGGATCCGCCCGGTTTCACTGGTTGATAGTTGGATGCAGCACGACAGAACTGGGTTGTGGCATGCCAAGCCCAGATGCAAATTGTTAAAAGAGAGGATCAATGGATTTGGGCCTTCCAAAACATTAAGTGTCACGACCACGATCGCGTGAAGCGCCTCCCATGGACTAAAAAAAGCCTAGTTTGTTATTATTAGTTGAAATATGTACAATATTCCATAATAAAAAGAAATATGTAAAATGCAATGAATTTAGTCTGGTTTCACTAAAAAAACCATTCGATTTGCATGAAATTCGTCTGTGGAACCACAAGACGGTTGTCCATACAGAGCCTAACCATACGGAACCAGCAGGTCCATGGCCGTACGCAAGCAAGTGCATGCACTTATTATCATGAGGAAAAATAATGCTGACATCCATGACACCCATGAAATTTCAATGTAGTCAATAAATGAGAGAATTCTGCAAGTACAGACTGATAACTGGGATCCAGCAGGTATATTGTTTTTTCAGGTCGAGCAAGTTTCAACTGGGTTGTAGACTGCCCAGGCTTGGTTTTGTTTTTAACAGGCCCAGCCCATGACGACAATGGGGCACAAAGATCTAGCAGGTCTCAACTAGCCTCTGGCCCGCCAAACTTAGTTATATTTTCTCTTACAACATCCGCATGCAGTTTTTTTACAGAAGAAAATGCACAACCCAGTTCTATTTTCCTCTTGAAACGCCATGTCCTACTTTCGTTTTATAATATCTACATATAGTTTTACTAGTTCATATACATGTATTATTATATTAAAAATACGTAAAGTTCCCTTTTCATCTTTACATCCTTATTTTTTTTGTTTTCCCTCGCAGCGCTGATTTTTTTTACCATTGGTTTTCCCTAAAACCAACTCAATTGTCCCACGTCTTATTAGCTTACAAAAATAAAACAATATTTTATTTGACAAATCAATAAGTTCTTAAAAAATAAATGTTTATCATTTCTGTATTAAAATAGTTCGGACACCACCGAAATATGCAAAATTAGGTTGAAATTTTTGACTGTGGTCCTGGGCAGAAAATTGGCTGTAATAAATTCCTTAAGAATTAGCAAATGGGCTGCAAATTATTTAAAAAATAACAAATGGGGTCTATGTTGTCTGCCATAGATTTGGAGGCTGACTTGTGGGCCTACTAAGTCCATGCATACACAAGGTTTCTCAAAAAAATAAACTTGGTCAACAATCGACTCTACCAGCGTCACACCAATAGATGTCAATCCAACAGCAATCGTGTTTCTTCAGTCTCTGATCTTCTAACTCCAGCCACCCAAACAAGCGCCAGCGGAACCACCTGCTCCAGCCTCTCGTGGTCGGCCATCCTGCCGGGCAGGCCTCATGGCCCCACCCTAGTCGCATCCCTGGCCTGGACATCCCTCTACTCACCTACACCTCATGTTATTCTCCGATAATGGCAGCCTCACACTGCAGCCGAACCAATAAACCCTCGTACCCACTCTGCATGGGAAACAACTGCGGAGTCTTCCTCGGCTCCGAGTCATTTCCTTACTTGGCCTCACCATCATCCATGGCGTGGTCAACGAACGACATCCATCAAAAGAGGACTGTAAGTGGAGAGGCTGACAGCTGGGTCCATGGCCGCGTGATGACCCACAAGTATCGGGGATCAAGCATAGTCCTTTTGATAAGTAAGAATGTTGAACCCAGCGACGAGCAGAAGAAAATGAAAAGTGGTTTTCAGCAAGGTAATTTCTGCAAGCACCGAAATTATCGGTAACAGGTAGTTTGATAACAAGATAATTTGTAACGAGCAAGTAACGGTAAATAAAGTGCAGCAAGGTAGCCCAATGCTCTTGTGGTAAAGGATAGGCCAAAATGGTTTGTTATAATAGGTAAACCATTCTTGAGGGTACAAGAGAATTTCATCTAGTCACTTTCATCATGTTGATTCGATTCATGTTTGCTACTTTAATAATTTGATATGTGGGTGAACCGGTGCTTAGGTGCTATTATTACTTGAACAAACCTCCTACTTATGATTAACCCCCTCGCAAGCATCCGCAACTACGAGAATAGCATTAAGATAAAATCTAACCATAGCATTAAACTTTTGGATCCAAATTAGTCCCTTACGAAATAGCGCATAAACTAGGTTTTAACCTTCTGTCACTCTAGCAACCCATCATCTAATAACTACTCAACAATGCATTCCCTTAGGCCCAAATAAGGTGAAGTGTCATGTAGTCAACATTCACATGACACCACTAAGGGAATCAGAACATACATATCATCAAAATATCAAACACATATCAAGTTCACATGATTACTTGCAACAAGATTTCTCTCGTGACCTCAAGAACAAAAGTAACTACTCACAAATGATAATCATGCTCAATACCAGAGGGGTATTAAATAGCATAA
This sequence comes from Triticum urartu, assembly GCF_003073215.2. Taxonomy (NCBI): domain Eukaryota; kingdom Viridiplantae; phylum Streptophyta; class Magnoliopsida; order Poales; family Poaceae; genus Triticum; species Triticum urartu. The sequence continues at coordinate 472,826,105 of NC_053024.1, read as the reverse complement.
TGGATCTAAACATGGAATCTTCCAGTAAATAAACCATATAGTAATCAACTACAAGATGTAATCAACACTACTAGTCACCCACAGGTACCAATCTGAGGTTCTGGTACAAAGATTGAACACAAGAGATGAACTAGGGTTTGATAGGAGATGGTGCTGTTGAAAATGTTGATGGAGATTGGAATCCCAAAGATGAGAGGGTTGTTGGTGATGACGACGATGATGATTTCCTCCTCCGGAAGGGGAGTTCCCCCGGCGGAATGATAACCCATAAGTATAGGGGATCACAACAATTTTCGAGGGCAGAGTATTCAACCCAAATTTATTGATTCAACACAAGGGGAGCCACATAATATTCTCAAGTATTAGCAATTGAGTTGTCAATTCAACCACACCTGAAATACTTAATATCTGCAGCAAAGTATTTACTAGCAAAGTAATATGAAAGTAACGCTAACGGTGGCAAAAGTAAGAGTAGTAGTTTTGTAGCAATCGCAACACTGGCAACGGAAAAGTAACTTAACAAAGATCAATATGAAACGAGCTCGTAGGCAATGGATCAATGATGGATAATTATGTCGGATGGCATTCATCATGCAATAGTTATAACCTAGGGTGACACAGAACTAGCTCCAATTCATCAATATAGTGTAGGCATGTATTCCGAATATAGTCATACATGCTTATGGAAAAGAACTTGCATGACATCTTTTTCCTAGCCTCCCATGGCAGCGGGGTCCTATTGGAAACTAAGGGATATTAATGATTCCTTTTAATAGAGAACCAGACCAAAGCATTATCACTTAGTGAATACATGAACTCCTCAAACTACGATCATCACCGGGAAGTGTCCCGACTATTGTCACCCCGGGGTTGCCAGATCATAACACGTAGTAGGTGACTATAACTTACAAGATCAGATCAAGAACACAAATATATTCATGAAAACATAATAGGTTCAGATCTAAAATCATGGCACTCGGGCCCTGGTGACAAGCATTAAGCATAGCAAAGTCATAGCAACATCAATCTTAGAACATAGTGGATACCAGGGATCAAACCCTAACAAAACTAACTCGATTACATGATAAATCTCATCTAACCCATCACTGTCCAGCAAGCCTACAATGGAATTACTCACACGGCGGTGAGCATCATGAAATTGGTGATGGAGGAAGGTTGGTGATGATGATGGCGACGATTTCCCCTCTCCGGAGCCCCAAACGGACTCCAGCTCTGGCCTCTCGATGAAGAAAAGGGGGTGACGGTGGCTTCGTATTGTAAACACGATGAATCCTTCTCTTTGATTTTTTCTCCCCGGCCGTGAATATATGGAGTTGGAGTTCAGGTCGGTGGAGCTTTGTGGGACCCACAAGCCAGGGTGGCGCGCCCTAGGGGGGCCCCACCCTTGTGGACAGCTGGTGGGTCCCCTTGATACGTCTCCATCGTATCTATAATTTTTGATTGTTTCATGCCAATATTATACAATTTACACATATTTTTTGCAACTTTTTATATGATTTATTGGACTAACCTATTGATCCAGTGCCCAGTGCTAGTTCCTGTTTTTTGCATGTTTTTTGTTTCACAGATAATCCATATCAAACAAAGTCCAAATGCAATAAAATTTTATGGAAAATTATTTTGGAATACATGTGATTTTTGGGAGTTGGAATCATCGCAAATGGGGGCCCACACTGCCCACAAGACACCAGGGCGCGCCCAGCGGCCAGGCGCGTGGTGGTGGGTTGTGCTCACCTCGTACGTCGGTTGGAGCTCTACTTCGGGCGCAAGGAAGCTTATATTCGAAAAAAAATCGTATTAAAATCTCAGCGCAATCAGGGTTACGGATCTCCGGGAATATAAGAATCAGTTTTCGGCCAGATCTAGGAGAACATGAAACAGAAAAGAACAGAGAGGGAGATCCAATCTCGGAGGGGCTATTGCCCCTCCACCACCATGGAGGCCATGGACTAGAGGGGGAAATCTCCTCCCATGTAGGGGGGGGGCAAGGAAGAAGAAGAAGGAGGGGCGCTCTCTCCCCCTCTCTCCCGGTGGCGCCGGAGTGCCGCCGGGGCAAGGATCGTGACGGTGATCTACATCAACAACCTTGCTACCGTCAACACCAACTTTCTCCCCCTCTATGCAGCGGTGTAACACCCCTTCTCCCCGCTATAATCTCTACTTAAACATGGTGCTCAACGGAAAACACACAGAAGCTCCTGGGTGCTCCACACCCCTATACGAGTATTAAACCTAAAATATACTAAAAAAATTAAAAAAACTGAAATTTGGGGATATCAAACCTGGATTCTCAATCTACTGCTGTGTGAAGTTTTATGGAGAAATACCTGGAAACATATCTGTGATGAAGGAAATACTCTCCAAACAAAAATCCATCCAAACAGTTTTTTTTTCTATACATGGGAATTTTTTGTCTTTTTTGACATGAATATGTTTCCTGGTATTTTTCACATAATTTCACACGGGAGTAGATCAGGAACCCAGGTTTGATATCCCAAAATCATAGATTTTTTTTCAAATTTCTCGTTTTTTAATTTAATGTTCATATAGGTGTGTGGAGCACCCAGGTGCTACAAATCCTCTTCTGGTGCTCAACTCCATATATTATTTACCAATGAAATTTGGCTATCCTATGATGTTTGAGTAGATCTGTTTCGTCCTGTGGGTTAATCATGATCTTGGTTGGTATGGTTTCATTTTTTATTTATGGTGTTGTCCTATGGTGCCCTCCATCTCACGCAAACGTGAGGGGTCCCCGTTGTAGGGTGTTACAATACGTTCATGCTTCTCTTTTGGTGGGTTGTGAGAGTGACAGAAGCTTAAACTTGAGTAAGTGGGGTATGGTGTATGGGAGTAAAGAGGACTTGATACTTAATGCTATGGTTGGGTTTCACAACCTTAATGATCTATAGTACTTGCGGATGTTTGCTAGAGTTCCAATCATAAGTGCATATGATCCAAGTAGAGAAAGTATGTTAGCTCATGCCTCTCCCTCATGTAAAATTGCAAGAATGATTACCGGTACTTGTTATAGATTTCCTAGGGACAAATGACTTTGTTGTTGACAAAAGCTATCCACTTTTATTACCTTGCAACTTATCTGTAGTTTTATTCTCGTAAAGTACTCGTAGTTTTGTTCTTGCAAAATAGTTTCATACTTGTTTCCGGTAAAGCAAACGTCAAGTGTGCGTAGAGTTGTATCGGTGGTCGATAGAACTTGAGGGAATATTTGTTCTGCCTTTAGCTCCTCATTTGGTTCAACGCTCTTATTTATCGAAGAAGGCTACAAACGATCCCCTATAGTTGTGGGTTATCAAGACCTTTTTCTGGCGCCGTTGCCGGGGAGCAATTGGGTGGGTTGAATATTCTCGTGTGCTCTTGTTTGCTTTATCACTAAGTAGTTTTTATTTCCTGTTCTAAGTTGTTCTCTATCTTTAGTTATGGATGCGGAACATGAAACACCAAAAAAATTAGTGGTACTTGCTACTCATGTAGATGGGGAACCTCCTAAAACCCTTGATGCTCATTATGTGAAAACTATTTTGCACTACTTTGATAATCCTGAGAAAACCCCATTCAACATGATAATGGGAGTAACGTTGGATCAATGTGAATACTTTAGGGATTATCGCTTGACCCAAAAAGGAAAACTTTTATGGGATCAAATTCATATGTTGCATTGGTATGCTCAGGAGCTATGCTTGAGATACGATTATACTTGTTGCTCTAGGATGAACACTGCACACCTTCTTTTTCATGCAAATTTAATGATAATGAAACATTGGCTTCTTATGCTCATGGTAGATATGATTACTATGATGTGGAACGAATAGAAGAATTGTTGCTTTTAAGGGTCTTTATGAAATTGAATCTTTGTTTGAAAAGTTTAAAGATTTTGATGATTCAGTTTATAGACCTGAAAATTTTGCTATCCTTAAATATTGGTATGATAATTACTAGCAAAAGGGCCCGTGCGTTGCAAGGAGAGAAAAAAATCATAATCTCCAATGGCATGACCATATTTTGCTGCATCACCGAGATAGACTATAACTCTCAATTTTTCCTGAAATCATGAAAAAAAATTGAGATCATGAACATTTTTTTGAGCTCATGCACGTATGTGAAATTGTGAACATTTTTCAAATTCATGAACACTTCTACAAATTTTGAACATTTTCTAAAATCAAGAATATTGTTTGAATTCATGAACATTTTATACTATTTGCAAACATTTTTTAAAACATGAAAAATTTTGTTTATTATTTTTTGTAGAGTATTACTACTCAAATTTCAACCATATATGCCACTCAAAATTCCCCTCTCCCAAATATTTCATGGCTATTTAGTTGACCATTAGCTGTCTGTCAAGAGACAGTTGAAAAGATGATTTTATCCATGGCCATCGGGTGTTCATGGCCACTGAGAACTTTTTTGTTAAACAATTTTCAGGAGGTGGCACACTATCTAAAATCTTCCTAGCCAAATGATGCATGTAAATAAAAAACAAAAAAGAACCCACCCGACCCCGTCCTTCCCAAATCCTCCCGCCGTCACCGCCAACTGCTCAGCGCGCCACCGCCGCCATCCCTCGCCGCCGAGACCCAGCACATTGCAACCGCAATCTGCACCAGTGTGTCGCCACCGCGGACTTCTCCAGCGTGCCGCCGCTGTGAACTTCCCGGTCTCCAGCCCCATGTCCTCTTCCTCTGACCTCCCAACCCCTGCCTACCCGTTGCCCTTCCTGGCACGCTGCCCCCACCCTCCCGCACCCTACATCAACCATCCCGCCGCCGACCACGGATCCCTCCGACGGCCCCATCCCCCGCCCCTCCGACCTTCTTCCACAGACCCGGCGGCGTCCTTCTTCGACAGGGCCGGCCTTCTCCCCATCCCGTTGCCCCGCTCGCCGCCCGAGCAGCAGTACGTAGCCGTCTGAGTCCCCGTGCATGACCACTGCTTTCCCTGGCATCGTGCCCCACCCCAACCCGCCGTCCCCGAAACTGCCTCAAACTCACGGTCACCCTGCCCGAGCCCCACCTCCGCATCCCCCGCCCCTCTGTTGCTGCTACCGCTAGATGAGGAACTCCAAACATCGCTGGATCCAGGATAGCGTGAGCCCGTGGCGAGGAGCTGCTGCATGCGCGTGATGCTCGGTTGCCTCCACCCTACATCACACCCAGCAGCCGTCGAGCAGTCCGTTCGGCCGTATCTTTGGTCTAGACATGGCCTGGACCTAGAGCATGGCCTGGAGCAATGGCGCACTGTCCGAGACCCACGGTTTCAATTCCTTCTCCCGCTGGCAATTGAACTGCAGTTCACGGGGCAATAGAACCAGCTGTGGGGCTCGTCTCCATTCTCTCATGTGCTCTTGCTTTCTGCCTCCACCGCAAGATGAAGAACAGATCCGCGCGCCATCGGGAGTCAAGATGATCGGCCGAGGCCTCATGCTACTGGATAAGATATAACAAAGGAGCAGGGTGGAATCATTTTCTCATATATATAGGACATCCCCAAATTAGTACCACCTCGTTTATATTACAATTTTGTCTATACGAATCGTAAAAGCGTATTACGACTGGGCGGAAGCATATTGTGACGGTGAACCCACGGCATCAATACGTGCTTTATTATCAGGGAAAGATAAATATAGTTCTGATATTGATGAATTTATTGAGAAAATCTCCACAGTCCGAGAAGAGACTAATATTTTGCAGGAGTCTAGTGAAGAAGGAATTGATAAAGCTGTGAGCTCATTGGATGAAAAAGATGATAAGGAGAGTGAAGAACAAAAGGAGGAAGAGCGGATTAGCTACCCGTGCCCACCTTCTAATGAGAGTAACCCTCCAACTCATACATTGTTTACTGTCCCTTCGTGCTTACCGAAGGATGAATGCTATGATAATTGCTATGATCCCGTTAATTCTTTTGAAATATACCTTTTTGATGAAATTGATGCTTGCTATGCTTGTGGCCAAGATGCCAATATGAATTATGCTTATGAAGATGAACTTGCTATAATTCCTTATGTTAAGAATGAAATTGTTGTTGTTGCACCCATACATGATAGTCCTATTATCTTTTTAAATTCTCCAAACTACACTATATCGGAGAAGTTTGCTCTTATTAAGGATTACATTGATGGGTTGCCTTTTACCGTTGCACATGATGATTTTGATGAATATAATTTGCATGTGCTCGCTGCTCCTACTTGAAATTATTATGAGAGAGGTACTACATCTCTGCCTCTTTATGTTTCTGATACGATAAAAGTGCAAGAAACTGCTTATGCTATGTATTGGCCTTTACTTGATGTGCATGAATTGTTCTCGTATGACATGCCGATGCATAAGAAGAGATTTAGACTTCGTCGTTGCATGATATATGTTGCTTTTTGCTCACTACTAAATGCCAAATCATTGTTAACTAAAATTGGCTTTGATATACCTTGGGATCCAGGTGGATCCATTACTTGAGCACTTTATGCCTAGCTTAATGGCTTTAAAGAAAGTGCTGCCAGAGAGACAACCCGAAAGTTTTAGAGAGTTATTTATTTCTATTGAGTGCTTTTATAAAGTTTAAAAACAAAAAATATAGAGGGGAACTTAAGAAAATTCACAAAAGAGAAGCGATTGGAAGTTATGCATTGGAGAAGTGAGGGTCGACCTTGAACACTTGTGTTCATGCTCATGGAAACAATGTAGAATTTTTCATGAAGATTCTGACAAAAATAATTATCCCCTTGTACAATTCCATTTTATTATAAAAATAATGTGCCAAGATTTGCCTTTAGGATGAGTAGATTGCTTGTTGGTATGTGCGATGCAAAAACAGAAACTTTGGCCGTAGTGCGCGATTTTACATTTTTCTACTGGAACGTCAAAAGGTTCTGAATTTTTTTGCACAGTCTTGCTATACAAATGTTTTATTTTGTCCTAATTTTTCAGAATTTGTGGAGTACCATAAGTATGGTAGATGTTCAGATTGCTACAGACTGTCCTGTTTAAGACAGATTCTGTTTTTGATGCATTGTTTGCTTGTTTTGATGAAACTATCGATTTTTATCGATGGTATAAGCTATGGAAAAGTTATATTACAGTAGCTAAAATGCAAAAACAAAATATGAATTGGTTTGCAATAGTACTTAGAGTAGTGATTTGCTTTATTATAGTAACGGATCTTATCGAGTTTTTTGTTGAGTTTTGTGTGGATGAAGTGATCAAAGATCGAGGAGGTCTCGATATGAGGAGAAGGAGGAGAGGCAAGAGCTCAAGCTTTGGGGATGCCCAAGGCACCCCAACTAAATATTCAAGTATACTTAAGCATCTAAGCTTGGGGATGCCCTGGAAGGCATCCCATCTTTCTTCAACAAGTATCGGTATGTTTTCGTTTTCGTTCTCGTTTCGTTCATGTGATATGTGTAAATCTTGGAGCATCTTTTGTGTTTAGTTTTTTATTTTATTTTATGCACCATGATAGTATGAGATAGTACATGGTTTATTTATAGAATGCTCATTTTACTTCACTTATATCTTTTGAGTGTGACTTTATAGAGTGCTTCATGTGCTTCACTTATATCATTTGAAGTTTGGATTGCCTGTTTCTCTTCACATAGAAAACTGTTATTTGCAGAATGCTCTTTTGCCTCACTTATACTTGTTAGAGCATGGTCTTTTGTAGAAAGAAATAAAACTCTCATGCTTCACTTATATCTATTTAGAGAGTCAACGGGAATTGGTCAATTGCATGGTTAGTCATAAAATCCTACATAAAACTTATGGATCACTGAATATGATATGTTTGATTCCTTGCAATAGTTTTGCGATATAGAGATGGAATATGTGGGAGGTACTAGTAAATGGTTGTGGTTAGTAAGAATATTGGTGTTAAGGTTTGTGATTCCCGAAGCATGCACGTATAGTCTCTCGTTATGCTATGAAGTTGGAGCATGATTTATTATTGATTGTCTTCCTTATGAGTGGCGGTCGGGGACAAGCGATGGTCTTTTCCTACCAATCTATCCCCCTAGGGGCATGCATAGTAGTACTTTGCTTCGAGGGCTAATAAACTTTTGCAATAAGTATATGAGTTCTTTATGACTAATGTGAGTCCATGGAATACACACACTCTTACCTTTTCGCAATTTGCTAACCTCTACGGTACCGTGCATTGCCCTTTCTCACCTCGAGAGTCGGTGCAAACTTTGCTGGTGCATCCAAACCCCGTGATATGATACACTCTATCACACATAAGCCTTATTATGTCTTCCTCAAAACAGCCACCATACCTACCTATTATGGCATTTCCATAGCCATTCTGAGATATATTGCCAAGCAACTTCCACAGCTTCCATTTTGAGGACTTGAGCATTCATTGTCATATTGCTTTGCATGATCATATAGCTGACATAGTAGTTGTGGCTCAGCCACCGTTCATCATTTTTTATACATGTTACGCTAGATCATTACACATCCTGGTACATTGCCAGAGGCATTCATATAGAGTCATACTTTGTCATAGGTATCGAGTTGTAATTTTTATTTCTTTTGAGTTATATGTAAACACTACTACAGGATGCTGCTAACGCGACACTAAAATTAGAGACCCTTCGAGAAACTGTGTGCGATGCAATAATCGCAAACGGTGCTGTATGAAAACGGTCAGAAATGTATAAAACGTTTGTAATGATGGATGCATCAAACACGGTTCAGGTTTTAGTTGTGTGTGCGATGAAGGGCATACGGTTCAGTTCAATTAACTGCTTGCGATGAGGAGGAACAAAAGAAACGGGCAGCCAGATGAAGGCGTGTGCGATACACAGCATACGGTTCACTCGGATGAACTGTTTGTGATTAGGCAACACAAAAGAAACGGTCAGCCAGATCAAGGTGTGTGTGATTGAGGGCATACGCTTCAGAAGGATTAACTATTTGTGATTAGGCAACAAAACAGAAACGGGTCAGCCAGATCAAAGTGTCTACGATTGATGGCATACACTTCACATGGATGAACTGTTTGCGATTAGCCACAACAAACTGAAACAGTTAGATAGATCAACGTGTGTACACTAGACGGGAACACACATTCTAATTACAAGAACCATGCGCGATGGTGCTGACATTGCCTATTGCGGTGCACCCTATGGTGCAAACGCCACGTACGCGGCCGAGAAGGCGTACATGCCCATGTTACGCCTTCCGGGAATAGTGCCGCACTTATAACCGTCAGTAAATTTTGAGCATGCGTCCCGTCACTATTTTTTTAGAAGAACAGGGAGGCCGCGTCTCATCACATTCCAAATTGCAAACCTGTTCACACCGATCAAGACCTAAACAGTTTCCCACTTGGGAGCGTATTACTACGCGGTTATAAATACTACTACTCCAAGATGACTGCACATTCCTCCTCAACTCCTCATCCACAAAAATTCAAAAACAAACAAGTCATTCATCATTGTTCCCTTGTGTCTGCCATGGCCAGCATGAGTTCTGGGTCGAGAGATTGCCACCAGGGAGAGGCGAGCCTGGAAGCGGGAGCACGAGAGATGTCCCGCCTCGCCGCGAAAGCAGCCAACATGTCCCGCCGCATGGCCGTAGCAGCAGAGAGGTGCCACCGCGCCGCTGAAGCAGCACATAGGACCCACCGTGTCGTTGAAGCGGCAGACTACACTACAAAAAAAGACACATCCGTGACATTTTGGGCCGAACGAAAAAAATTTGTCATACTTATGACACTTCTATGACGATAATTGTGACAAAACCTGGTATCATCATAGATGTGGTGGGGTCCTACTTCTATGACAAAAAATCATGACAGAAAATGGGATTTTCGTCCTAGGCGGGTCGGAGTCGCAGCTGCATGACATTCTTTGGGCCGTCCATGACGGAAAAAACCGTGGTAGAAGCGAGGGCGAGGAAAATATCGGGGAGTTCCCGGTTACGGTGGGTGGTCGGGGGCTGAGCGATGCGCATTTCTCTCATACATGTGTGCGTGTGTGCGAGGCGTTGGGCTCTAACTGAACCTGAGTGAGGCGTTGGGCTCTAACTGAACCCGAGCAATTGCACTGCAGGCTACGCGTTACTGAACCCGAGCGATCGATCGATCCCTTGCTGTTAACTGAAGCCGAGTGTGATTCCTTCGCTACTGCTGCTAACTGAAGCCGATCGATGCTGCCTCTGGAGGACCAGTGAGCGTTGTTGAGGGGGTTTGGATGAATAGTTCCCGGTGGGGGGTTGGATGAACAGGACCCCGTGGTAGTAGAGGCTGTTGCCACTGGATGAACAGTACCCCGATCGATCGAGCCGGTGGATGAACAGGACCCCGTGGAGGACTGGATGAATAGGACGTCGTGGAGGGCTGGATGAACAAGACCCCATGGAGGGCTGGTTGAACAATAGCCGGTGGAGGGCTGGATGAACAGTAGCCCGTGGAGGGGTGGTTGAACAGGACCCCGTGGAGAGGGCTGGTTGAACAGTAGTCGATGGAGGAGCGCGCGGTGGAGGCTGGATGAACAGGAGCCCGTGGATGAACAGTCGCAGGTGGAGGCTAGAGGAGGTCGATGGTGGATGAATAGTAGCCCGTGGAGGCTGGAGGAGGTCAATGGTGGAGATGAACAGTATCCCGTGGAGTCCTGTTTTGCGGTACGCTACACCCCACCCGACGAACAGGACCCCCGTTTCGACCGTAGCGCTCCAACACAAGTCTGTTTCCTCCGTTTTGTGGTACGCCACACCCCTCCCGATCAAAAGGACCCCGTTTCCACCGTAGGAGGTCCGTTTCCTCCGTTTTGTGGTACGCCAGACCCCTCCCAATGAACAAGATCCCGTTTCCACCATGGTCGGTCGAACACAAGGCCTTTCCTCCGTTCTGCGGTACCCCAGGCCTCGTTTCCATCGCCTGTTCCGTCCAAGCCGGTTGGCTCCCGATGAACAGCACGCATTCCGTTGCCTCCTGATGAACACGACGCATTCCGTTGCCTCCCCATGAACACGACGACGATGCAGTTTCTCCTTTCCGACCCATCTATGTACACGAGCCCTGGCCGTACGTATGCGCGAGTAGGCGTTCGAGACCCCGCCCGTATGTATGTATGTGGTCGTATTTACTTTCTTGCACCCTGGCTGCTGTACGTACATGTACATGCTACGCGCATGCCTCTACTACGACACGTGCGCACCTCTACTACGACACATGCCCTCCCTTCTACAGCCACGGTTCATCGCTGCAGCCTACAGACAGACCGATCGTATGTACGTACATGTTCGCGACCAGAATGACAATGCTACGTACGCTTCGACCAGGTGGGTCCCGACTGTCAGGCACTTCCTTGCGTGCGAAGATATAGCTAGTGGGTCCGAGTTGTCAGCGGGGGGATGTATTTTTCGTGAAATACAGAGGCCCGTCTGGTGGGTCCCAGATGTCAGGTGGAGGAATCATTATTTTGCGTGTAATAAGGAGGCATTTCCTTGTGTGCGGTCATGGACCCAGCTGTCAGCCTCTCCACGTACAGTCCACTAGTGATGGATGTCGTTCGTTGACCACGTTGACCACACCGTGCCGAGAGCACCAGGTCGGTGGACGACGGCGAGGCCTATGAAGGGAACGACACGGAGCCGGGGAAGACACGGCACTAGCTACCCACGTGGTGGGGAGTACGAGGGTTGACTGGTTTGGCTGCCGCCGCCGGAGAATAACAGCAGGTGTGGGTGAGTAGAGGGATGGCTAGGCCAGCGATGGTAGTACGGTGGGGCAGTGAGGCCTGCACGGCAGCATAGCCGGCCGCAGGAGGAGGGAGCAGGCAGTCCTGCTGGCGCTTGTTTCAGCGGCTAGAGCAGGAAGTGAAGAGATTGAAGAAGCACGACGGACGTTGGATGGACATCCAACAGTCACTGCTTATGCGTCAACCTTTTTTGAGGAAAGCCTCAAATCTGTGGGAAACAGCATACAACCCATCTGCCATTATTTCTAATAATTTACATCCCATTTGCTAATTCTTAAGGTTTTTTTGGAGCTCATATTCTTTTTGTTAGCATTACAGCCCATATTGTGGCCACGGTTAAAAAATTATACGAAATTTTGCATATTTTGGTGCGGTCCGAACTGTTTTTAATACCGAAATTTTGAGTCACATGCAAATTGATTTTAAAAATAAATGTATAGTAAAGATAATATTTTTTGTATTTTTATGATAAAGATGCAAAGTAAAATAAAGGCAAAGGAAATAACTAAGTAGTAGGAGATTAATATGATGAAGATAGACCCGGGGGCAATAGGTTTCACTAGTGGCTTCTCTCGAGAGCATAAGTATTCTACGGTGGGTGAACAAATTACTGTTGAGAAATCGATAGAATTGAGCATAGTTATGAGAATATCTAGGTATGATCTTGTATATAGGCATCACGTTCGAGACAAGTAGACCGACTCCTGCCTGCATCTACTACTATTACTCCACTCATCGACCGCTATCCAGCATGCATCTAGAGTATTAAGTTCATGAAAACAGAGTAACGCCTTAAGCAAGATGACATGATGTAGAGGGATAGACTCATGCAATATGAAGAAAACCCCATCTTGTTATCCTCGATGGCAACAATACAATATATAGGAGGAAGGAGTATGTCGGTGGAGCAACAGGGGGCCCACGAGGGTGGAGGGCGCGCCTCGGGTAGGCAGGCGCGCCCCCTACCTTGTGGCCTCCTCTTTTCTTTCTTGACGTAGGGTCCAAGTCTCCCGGGTCTTGTTCGTTGAGAAAATCACGTTCCCGAAGGTTTCATTCCGTTTGGACTCCATTTGATATTCCTTTTCTTCGAAACCCTAAAACAGGCAAAAAACAGCAATTCTGGGCTGGGCCTCCGGTTAATAGGTTAGTCCCAAAAATAATATAAAAGTGGATAATAAAGCCCAATAATGTCCAAAATAGTAGATAATATAGCATGGAGCAATCAAAAATTATAGATACGTTGGATACATATCAACAGCCCAGTTGACACCCTGCTTCCATCTCAAAAACAAATTAGATAAATGCCACTCCAATTATGGCGATTCATAAAAATGCCACTGCAATTTTCAAACTTTGAAAAATGCCACTGCAATTTTTGCAACCTTTGAAAAACGCCACTACAATTTGCAAACTTTGAAAAACGCATAAAATGCCATTGGGAGCGAACGGTTGCCACAGAGGTCACACACTGACGACAAGGGCCCAGTGAACCGCATGCAATCCCATCGCACAACACACACGTCTTGTTAATTTGAATCGTTTATGTTCTCTTGTGTCAACACAAACAATTCATCCGAGTGAACCGCATGCCGTATATCGCACACACCTTGATCTGGCTAACCATTTCTTTTGTGTTGCCTAATCACAAACAGTTCATCCAAGTGAACTGTATGATGTATATCGCACACACCTTCATCTGGCTGCCCATTTGTTTTGTGTTGCCTAATCATAAACAGTTCATCCGAGTGAACCGTATGATGTGTATCGCACACGCCTTCATCTGGCTGCCCATTTCTTTTGTTCCTCCTCATCGCAAACAGTTAATTGAACTGAACTGTATGGCCTTCATCACACACGCAACTAAAATCTGAACCGTGTTTGATGCATCCTCCATCGCAAACGTTTTCACCTTTTTTGAAGGTTTTGATACACCACTGTATGCGATTATTACATCGCACATAGTTTCTCGAAGGGTCTCTGATCATAGTGTCACGTTAGCAGCATCCTGCAGTAGTGATGCCTTAGCCATAGGTTCTATAAAGTATGCAATGTTGTGTACTAGACCTATTGTATGCCTTGCCATGAGTTTGGCAAGGGGGTACAATGGTGATCCAGGAGTAGATCACTGGACATCGGTCAAAATTATCCTTAGTGAACTTAGGAAATATTTTATCAGTTATGATGGTGATAAAGAGTTCATCATAAAGAGTTACGTCGATGCAAGCTTTGACACCGATTCGGATGACTATGAGTATCAATATGGATACATATTGAAAGTGGGAGCAATTAGCTAAGATTAGCTCCATGTAGAGCGTTGTAGACATAGAAATTTGCAAAATACATATGGATCTGAATGTTTCAGACCCGTTAACTAAACTTCTCTCACAAGCAAAACATGATCTCACCTTAGTGCTCTTTGGGTGTTAATCACATGGCGACGTGAACTAGATTATTGACTCTAGTAAACTCTTTGGGTGTTGATCACATGGCGATGTGAACTATGGGTGGTAAATCACATGGTGATGTGAACTAGATTATTGATTCTAGTGCAAGTGGGAGACTGAAGGAAATATGCCCTAGAGGCAATAATAAAGTTTCATTTTATATTATATTTCCTTATTCATGATAAAGGTTTATTATTCATGCTAGAATTGTATTTACCAGAAACTAAAATACATGTGTGAATACATAAACAAATACCGTGTTCCTAGTAAGCCTCTACTAGACTAGCTCGTTGATCAAACATGGTTAAGGTTTCCTAACCATAGACATGTGTTGTCATTTGATAATGGGATCACGTCATTAGGAGAATGATGTGATGGACAAGACCCATCCACTACCAGGGAAAAGCCTAGCAATAGCGTGGGTATTTGGTGTATCAGTAGCACGGGTATCCGCGCTACTAATATGGTGCTACAGCTAACATTTAACAGTAGCGCGTTTTGACACGCGCTACTGCTATACCTACTTAGGAGTAGTGCTTTTCATACAAGCGCTACTGCTAAGTGCTTTAGCAGTAGCGTTTTCCTATCCAGCGCTACTACTATATTTTCTCATATTTTTTCTGCGTATTTGCGATGTTTTTGTACATGTTTTATATAGTATTCTAATCATATCATAAACATGCAATATGCTCATCATATCATACACATAATAGTCTCATCATATCATCCAACACAAATCATGTCGTCACATCATAATCACGATATAGCTATACAAGTTACATGACATGTCTCATCATACATAATGTAGTACTTCTGGAGGCGTCGGTTCATATCCCTCTCTCGCACTAGCATGAACCTAAACTAACTACTGGCTGTCGCTCGGAAACCGGAAACCGGTACACCTAGGCCTGACACTCCGGCGATTCGTCGTATACTCCTGGCGTAGCACTTCTTCGCCATCAATGATCTATGCACATGCATCATCACATGAGTCGATGATATGCAACATATATAGTTGAGCAACAGAAAGAGACAGACTTGGCAAAAATAGAAGCAACATATCATAAGCATAAATAACAAAGTTCATCGTACCCAAAATGCCCTAACTAGAGTGATCTTCGCTAGTTGAGGAGGAGGGTTTAATTACATCACAAATAAAGTTTCGTCGTGCATAACTCAAAGTTTCGTCATATAGAAAGTATGGACTAAACGGACCCATTTTCATATATCGTCAATCACTCCAACATGTCGTGCCATCCATCGAAGTCAGAGAGATAGTCCCCGAGCTTAGTGAAAGGCTTCAGGTCGAGACGCTGAGCGGCTACACATGTTCGGACGTCTTCCCGCGACATTTTCCCTTCCTCGTAGAACATCCCTGTTTTTTCAAGGACCTCCTTCATGGTGATTTGGGCAAGTTCACGCTGGATGTGATAGAACTCAGCTCAAAGTCGATGGTCTAGGATATCTCCTAGGTTCTTTGCCCATTGCAGAATATGGGCATCGCCGGATGTAGGTGACATGCGAGGGTTCTGCTAATCCTTTCTGTACTCCAGAATGTGTTGTAGGACATAGAATCCATCACTAAGAGTATCACTCGGTTGCTGGATGCTGCAGAAGTCTGTCTTATGGCCGACGGCGGGCCTGCGGTTCTTTGTCTTCCTGGTCTTGATCTCTCCACCCCGTACGCCGTAGAAAAAGATAGCACTGTCGAGAACATACTTGATGTGGGTGTAATCCTTTTTGTTCATGTTCTTCGATGAGTCCAAGTAAAGAGCGTGGGAGACTCGGGGTTAAAGGATGATGAGGACGGTGCACCCGTGGCTGCGCAAGATAAGTACACCTCAAATTAGCCTCCACCGTGCAAATGAATGATTGAAATCAAAGGAAGGATATCCACGCGGATGACTTACATGGGATGATAAGGCACGAGAATCGTCTCCTTGTCCTTATTGGCGACCATGAAATCGGTGATGTAGTCCCTCGCGTATTCACGGTGCTCTAGGCAGACTGCCAAGAAGCCCTCGTGCATGAAGTACGGGTCAGCGACACAGATATAAGGTATCTGCTCAATCTTGATGATGTAGTTCATGTACAAGGCAAAAAGGCGGACAAACGCAAAATCCAGCTTCTTCAAGTGAGACATGTCGAAGATGCAATCGAATCAAAGGAAGAACTTCTCCGCGGGGAATGTGTCGACGTACAACCTTTGCCGCAGCACGTTAACCATGTAGAGTGGGTATACTAGATTTTCCGAGGCAATTAGGCTTTTCTCCCTCCACAACACATCGTCATGAAGTCTCCTTAGATCATTGTATATGGCCTCTACCGCTGCCTTAGGTAGGATTGGTTCACCGGGGATATGGTATTTCACCGCACCCATGACATGTATACGGTCTTGAACCCGAGGCTGCGGAGGCGGCTAGATCATAGAAGTAGCTTTGTTGCCTTTCCTCCCTCTCTTCATATGCTTCTTTGGTACTGGAAGGTCGTCTATAATATGTTCAGCCTCCGGAGATGGCAATTCAGGCTTCGACTCATGACGCTCAAACCCTGAGTACTCATACTGCTGAGCCATCAATCCTACATTGTCATAGGCGCCAGTATTGAGATACTGTAGAGTTTCATCGCCATCCTCATCCTAATCTATGGCATCGATATCATGCATTGCTTCTTCGATGGCGGCGACGTCATCAGCGACTAATGGAGCCTCTTCCTCACCCCGTCCGCTATCACCCGGCATGACAGGCGACGCTAATTGGGTAGGTGGGGTGTTGATGCTCATACCTTGCTGATGTTGCGTGGTTGTGGGTGTGCTCCCGCCCGCCTCCAGACGAAGCAGACTCTTTGGCCACAACAGGACCCACCTCTTGCAATCGCCAAGCCGCCGCGGGGTCTTGTTGTCATCTCCCCCTAGTACCGGAGGAGCCAAATTCTCGTGCTCGGTTCGACACTAGCCACGGAAACCTTGAAGACATCAGGGGGGTTGGCCGGCTATGGAACAATTGTTCCTTCGGCTTCATTATCATCGCCTTCCCCATGTCCACCTTCTGGCCGTTGATGGTGTACAATATGGTGCACGGGGTTACATCGGCCTGCAAAGACATGTCTGCGATGTGAGACATCTGAAAGGCAATGGAAATGGGAGATTATACATTTATTGAAGAGGGTCGTGTGACATGTACCGTGAGGGCGTCGAGCTCAGCCAAAGACGAAGCACCGCTGAGCACATCTGAGATGGAGGACGGGATGCTATGAGCAGGTGCGGGAGCCGGTGCAGGAGCTGGTGCCGGAGCTGGTGCTGGTGCAGGTGCGGGAGCAAGTGCTGGTGCAATGCTAGTCGAGCTTCTCCCGAAGAAGTTGGCAAGGGGAAAGACCGCTGCATCTTTATTTGGATTTTGCCTGCTCCAATTGACGATAGCCGGAAGCAACACACCATACATAGTTGACATTTCCTCTTTTGTGGCAGCTACCGCTGCTTTGACTGTCTCGGTTGATTTCTTATCAACCGCAATCTCAACCTTCTTGTCGATGTTTTCTTCAATTAACCTCCGTCTTTTCTTTCGCTCCTCCGTGGTCTCACGGTAGTACCTCTTCCATGTGGCGCTGTCTCCGACGCCGTGCACGCGTCCATACGACAGCCAAGTGTCCATCGGGAGTCGTTTCAATATGTTCAAGGCCTGGTTGAATGGGGTGTCCCACTTGGGCCTGGCCAACGCCTCAAAAAGCGAGTCACTTTCAGCCGCAATCTGTGTTGCTCTCTCTGCAAAAGGAACAAGGATCATTTACAAATATGACTAAACATGCAGTCAAATTGACCAGAAGCTAAAATTACCAGCAGTCTCATGAACTCCATCGTGACCGCCTCCGTCTCGAAAACCTTCTTCACTGGGTCCCAATGGTATTGGGCCCTGAGGACGTCACACTCCTGCGGGATGGTGAACTCCACCAAGGGGTCTGGGATGCCCAGACTTTCGTGTTCCGCGTCCTCCTTGGCCCATATGGACCTCTTCCCCACGTAACCACGGCTTCCGAGGTGCTGGCACCCCATGTTCCTCTCTTGAAGTCCCTTCATGTACTTCAACTTTTCTTTGGTAGCTTCAGCATCGCAAGCCGCCTTGAATATTTCAAACTGCTCTTCTCTAATTGTCATATTATCCTTTAGAATCTCGGAGTAGGGTTCCTTTTTGTCGATGATCCTTTCTTTCACCCTTACTTTCCAAGAGGCCAACGTGTCACTAAACTTGCTCATAGTGCGTTTGTTTATCTTCTTCATTGCCGGGTCTTTATCTGGATCAGTATATCTCTTTTCATCCCGAACCGGGAACAAGAATACCTGGTGCGGCTTCGTTAGGAGGGAGTGCTTGATATTTTCTATCTTATTTAGTTTCTCATCGTTGTTGGTGGCAGTTGTCCGTACGATGCAGCCTATTTGATTGTCGTAGCACGCTTGCGCTTCCTGGGGCTCTTTTGGCTCAAAATTGTTGTCGTCCACCTTTGTGACCACCAGTCTAGTAGTGATGAGCTAGTTTGGGCGTCAACGTCTCCTCTTCGGTTTCAGTTTTATACCGGCTTCCCTGTCTCTGTGCTAGTGCTGGTCTAGGTCTCAACGCCAGTCTCAGCGCCGGTCTCGATGTCGGTCTCGAATGTGACGGGTGGGCCCAGCATCAACAACCGTTTCTCGTCGACAAGGTTCAAATATTCTTGTCGCAGTCACCAGAACCCGGTCCTTCATCGTTGCTAGCCATGTTTCCTACGATTAAATCTAGTTAATTTAGTTCTAGACCTAATAAAATGAATAATGACATAAAGAAGGCCTATGTTTTGCAGGAATGTTGATTCCTTCCCGGTGCAGCAAATCCCGGGCACTCGATATGTCCCAGTTTGTAGCACAAGTCATGCCGAATTTCATGGAATATTTCGGCACGACCTTTGCTAAAAAGTGGACAAATCGAGCACCTGAAATTTGCCGGAATGGAAATGAATCAACATTCTGGCAAAACATAGGCCACTTGGCTTCATTCCCTGGAAACAACAAAAGGCCACTTGGGCGCGATCGAACCACTTCAATCTTGCATATAGCAGGACCACATAATAACATGTACATGAGCAACTACAACAGTAGATAAACATGAGCAAACACTATTGAGGAATTGCATATAACATGACCACTTCAAATTTGCATCTCCTAGTGTTTGACACTTCAAGAAAATCTACACAAATCTCATGCTCTCTCAAACTCAATTCAAAAACCAAATATAGATGGATGAACCCTAGAAACCTAGAACCTTTACATATTTATGTCCTAATAAAAATTATGAACCCTAGAACTCAATTTTTGTCCTAATAAAAATTATTAACCTAGAACTCAAATTATGTCCTAAATTTTTATCCTAATAAAAATTCACTAAAAATTAAGAACCTACTAGACTTGCAGCACTAATAGAAATTTATATTTTATATTGATTTTTTCTCTAAACTAAATCCTACTACCCTAGTTAACTTCTAGTTAAACCTTACTTTCCTAACATTTGTAATTAAACACTACAGCCCTAACCCTACTGCCCTAGTTAAGCATATACAATTTTTTCCTAAAAATTATATTTAGTTAACTATTGAACTAAATTTTACTCTAAACTAAACCCTACTGCCCTAATTAACATATAGTTGAAAAACTCAATTCAAAAACTAAACCCTATTGAACTAATTAACATCTACATTATCTACTACTTAACATCTATTATTACCCTAACTAAAAACATCTACTATTAACCCTACTGCCCTAGTTAACTAGTACCACCACTACTACTAATTAACATCTACTACTATCAAAAAAACATTATCTATGAACCCTACTACTAATTAACATCTACTACTACTAATTAACATGGCAGGAAGAACAGGCAGAGAGAGAGAAGGGGTGGGGGAGGAGTGGGGGGCTTACAGAGAGTCGAGAGACGGCGGAGGGGAGGTGCTCAGCGACGGAGGCAGGGGCGGCGAGGGCGCGCGGCTCCGTTGGTGGCGACGGAGGCAGTGGCGGTGAGGGAGGCAGGGGCGGCGAGGAGCGGACAAGGGAAGCAGTGGCGGCGAGGGAGGCATGGCGTCGAGGGCCCATGCCTCTGGTGGCGGCGACAGCGGCGATGGAGGAGATAGATGGGGAATTGGGGGAAGGACTTAGCAAAATTTTGAGCCTGCGCGGGGCTAAGTCAAAATAGCAGTAGTGCTGGTAGGAAAAACACGCTATAGCTAAGTTAGCTATAGCACTTTCTACCAAAGCACGCTATTGCTATAGGAAGCAGTTATTTCTTTTCCTTTTATCTAAGGAACGTAGTTATAGCGCGGGCTTATAAAATGCGCTACCGCTAGATTAACTATAGTGCTTTGTGGAAACAAGCGATGCTGCTATGCCTTTCTCCTTTATTTTTATTTTCCTTTTGTTTATCTTTACATTTTCTTCTGTTCATTTCTCTTTTTTCTACTTCTTTCATTTTCATTTACTTTTCTATTTCTTTTCCATTTTATTTTCTTTTTTAGCAGTAGCGCTCTATGCAGGAAACACGAAGCTACAACACACTTAGTGGTAGCACACTTTTGATAACCCACAAGTATTGGGGATCGCAACAGTTTTCAAGGGTAGAGTATTCAACCCAAATTTATAGATTCAACACAAGGGGAGCTAAAGAATATTTGAAGGTATTAGCATCTGAGTTTTCAATTCAACCACACCTGGAGATTAATTATCTACAACAAGGTGATTAGTTGCAAAGTAGTTTGATAGTTTTGATAGTAGTAGCAGCAGCAATAGTAATAGTAATAGTGATAGCAGTAATTTTTAGCAAGTGTAACAGTGATGATAGCAACAGTAACGCAGCAAGATCAATAAGGATAAATTTGTAGGCATTAGATCAGTGACTTGTTGGATGATATTCATCGTAAGACAGTTATAACCTAGGGCGATACGGCACTAGCTCCAGTTCATCGATATAATGTAGGCATGTATTCCGTTAATAGTCATACATGCTTTATTAAAAGAACTTGCCTGACATCTTTTGTCCTACCCTCCCATGGCAGCGGGGTCCATATTGGAAACTAAGGGATATTAAGGCCTCCTTTTAATAGAGAACGGGAACAAAGCATTAACACATAGTGAATACATGAACTCCTCAAACTACGGTCATCACCGAGAGTGGGTGAGGGAGTCCTGGATTAGGGGTCTCCGGACAGCCGGACTATCTCCATTGGCCGGACTGTTAGACTATGAAGATACAAGATTGAAGACTTCGTCTCGTGTCCAGGTGGGACTCTACTTGGTGTGGAAGGCAAGCTAGGCAATACGGATATGGATATCTCCTCCTTTGTAACCGACCTTGTGTAACCCTAACCCTCTCCGGTGTCTATATAAACCGAAGGATTTTAGTCCGTAGGACAACACCAATAACATACAATCATACCATAGGCTAGCTTCTAGGGTTTAGCCTCTCCGATCTCGTGGTACATATACTCTTGTACTACCCATATCATCAATATTAATCAAGCAGGACGTAGGGTTTTACCTCCATCAAGAGGGCCCGAACCTGGGTAAAACATCGTGTTCCCTACCTCCTGTTACCATCCGGCCTAGACGCACAGTTTGGGACCCCCTACCCGAGATCCGCCGGTTTTGACACCGACATTGGTGCTTTCATTGAGAGTTCCTCGGTGTCGTCGCCGTTAGGCTTGATGGCTCCTACTATCATCGATAGCGATGTGGTCCAGGGTGAGACTTTTCTCCCCGGACAGATCTTTATATTCGGCGGCTTTGCACTGCGGGCTAATTCGCTTGGCCATCTGGAGCAGATTGAAAGCTACGCCCCTGGCCATCAGGTCAGATTTGGAAGTTTGAATTACACGGCCGACATCCGTGGAGACTTGATCTTTGACGGATTCGAGCCGCAGCTGAGCATGCCGCACTGTCGCGATGGGTATGACCTAGCTCTGCCGCCGAACAGTACCCCTGAGGCTGCGCCCGCATCAGCTCTGACCCTCAGCTCAGAGCCAACTGCGTCAGTTGAGGACGGGTGGTTAGACACCGCCTCAGGGGCTGCAGTCTCAACGGCGATCGAGCCGAACACCAGCCTAAACCTCTGCGTAGCCCGTGACTCCAAGGTGCCAGACTCTTTTCCGGACAGTTCCACCGTGCCCCTGCTAATCGAATCCGATTGGGCGCCGATCATGGAATTCACCGCCGCGGATATCTTTCAGAACTCGCCCCTCGGAGACATTCTGAATTCACTAAGGTCTCTCTCTTTGTCAGGAGATCCCTGGCCGGATTATGGCCAACAGGATTGGGATGCGGACGACGAAGAAATTCGACGCCCACCCACCACCCACTTCGTAGCCACTGTCGATGATTTAACCGACATGCTCGACTTCGACTCCGAAGACATCGACGGTATGGACGGCGATGCGGGAGACGAACATGAACCAGCACCCATAGGGCACTAGAAAGCCACCTCGTCATATGACATATACATGGTGGATACACCCAAAGAAGGCAATGGCAACGGGATAGCGGAGGATGACCCCTCCAAGAAGCAACCCAAATATCGATGTCAGAGGAGCCGCTCTAAGTCCCGCCAAAGCAAAAGTGGTGATACCGGCACAGGAGATAATAACACTCCGGATGGTGCCGAAGAAAACAACAAACCCCTCCAGCAAGATTTAGAGCAGGAGGATGGAGGAGCCAGCTCTCCTGAGAGAGCGGCAGACGGAGAGGAGGAGGATGACAATTACATCCCCCCTCCGAAGACGAGGCAAGCCTCGGTGACGACGAATTCGCCGTCCCAGAGGATCCTATCGAACAAGTGTGCTTCAAGCACCGGCTCATGGCCACGGCAAATAGCCTGAATAAAAAGCAGCAGCAGCTTCAAGCTGATCAAGATCTGCTAGCTGACAAATGGACTGAAGTCCTCGCGGCCGAGGAATATAAACTCGAGCACCCCTCCAAGAGTTACCCAAGGCGCAGGTTACTTCCCCGACTGGAGGAAGAAGCGTATGATACGGCTGATCGGCCACCTCGTGGCCGTGATAGAGAGGCATTCCAGCCAAAAGCTCAGCCTCCACCCCAACGCCATTCAAATAAAAAGGCATGGGGAGATACGCCAGACCTGCGAGACATATTGGAGGACAAGGCAAAGCATTCAAGATCGATCTACAAATCACGAGGGCGCACCACTCTGCGAGACGACAAACTTCATGCCGGATACAGTAAAAGCAAATCCGGCCAGGCCGAACACAGCGGGCAAGACCAATTCGAGCTGCGTCGAGATATAGCCCAATACAGAGGCGCCACACACCCCTTATGCTTCACAGACGAAGTAATGGAACATCCATTCCCAGAAGGTTTCAAACCTGTAAATATTGAATCATACGACGGCACAACAGATCCCGCAGTATGGATTGAGGACTTCCTCCTCCACATCCACATGGCCCGCGGCGATGACTTACACGCCATTAAATACCTCCCACTAAAGCTCAAAGGACTAGCGCGGCATTGGCTTAACAGCTTGCCAGCGGACTCCATTAGCTGTTGGGAAGATCTGGAAGCCGCATTCCTCGACAACTTTCAGGGCACTTATGTGCGACCACCAGACGCCGATGACTTGAGCCACATAATTCAGCAGCCAGAAGAATCAGCCAGGCAATTCTGGACTCGGTTCCTTAGAAAGAAAAATCAAATCGTCGACTGTCCGGATGCGGAGGCCTTAGCGGCTTTCAAGCATAATATCTGAGATGAGTGGCTAGCCCAGCACCTTGGTTAGGAAAAGCCAAAATCTATGGCAGCTCTCACGATGCTCATGACCCGCTTTTGTGCGGGAGAAGACAGCTGGCTAGCTCGCAGTAATAACATATCAAAGAACCATGGTACCTCATATACCAAGGACGACAATAGCAGGTCACGTCGCAACAAGCATAAGCGCTGCATTAACAGCAAAAATACTGAGGATACGGCAGTCAATGCTGGATTCAAAGGCTCTAAACCCGGTCAGCGAAAAAAGCCATTCAAACAAAGTACGCCGGGTCCGTCCAGCTTGGACCGTATACTCGATCGCTCGTGTCAAATACATGGCACCCCAAACAAGCCAGCTAATCACACCAACATGGATTGTTGGGTGTTCAAGCAGGCCGGCAAGTTAATTGCCGAAAACAAGGACAAGGGGCCGCGTAGCGATGACGAGGAGGAGCCCCGGCAGCCGCACACTGGAGGACAGAGGAGGTTTCTCCCGCAAGTGCGGACGGTGAACATGATATACGCAACCCACATCCCCAAGAGGGAGCGGAAGCGTGCGCCCAGGGACGTATATGCGTTGGAGCCAGTCGCCCCAAAGTTCAACCCTTGGTCCTCCTGCCCGATCACCTTCGATCGCAGGGACCACCCCACTAGTATCTGTCATGGTGGATTCGCCGCACTGGTCCTAGACCCAATCATTGACGGATTTCACCTCACTCGAGTCCTCATGGACGGCGGCAGCAGCCTGCTCCTGCTTTATCAGGACACGGTGCGCAAAATGGGTATAGACCCCTCAAGGATCAAACCCACAAAAACGACCTTCAAGGGCGTCATTCCAGGTGTAGAGGCCCATTGCATAGGCTCAATTACACTGGAAGTGGTCTTCGGATCCCCGGATAACTTCTGAAGCGAAGAGTTAATCTTCGACATAGTCCCATTCCGCAGTGGTTATCACGCGCTGCTCAGGCGAACCGCATTTGCTAGATTCAATGCGGTACCGCATTATGCATACCTCATGCTCAAGATGCCAGGACCTCATGGACTTATTACAGTCAATGGAAACACAGAGCGCTCTCTCCGAATAGAGGAGCACACCGCGGCCCTCGCAGCAGAAGCGCAAAGCAGCCTCTCAAGGCAATCAACCAGTTCGGCGCTTCAAAACCCGGACACCTTCAAGCGTGCTCGGGGCAATCGGCAAATAGACCGCCTGGCGCGATCGGCGCTCGCGTAGCAATCCGGCGGCCACCCCAATCCCAGCCCAGCGGCGAAGCTCGTGCCGCGCGTACATAATTACGCACTAAAAATAACATGGGCACATGTGGGGAGGGGGGGCACAACTACGGCACGCCCCAAGACACGGCCTAGACCGCGCTAGGGGCTACCCGTTACATTATTTTTTTTCTTTCAGGACCTTAATCTCTGGAAACACTGTCCGGCAGCACTATTGCCGAACACATGATGCAGCAACCAAGGAGGCAGACAGCTACATTATATCTTGGAATTCCCAGGTTGATTACAGTAAACGAGTAAAGTATTCAATTTAATATCATTCCTCAGCTTGCCCTTGGAAGGGACATAGTCCTACTCTTTGCTTATCGCACTATCTGTATCACTCTGCTTTAACGCAATTTTTTAATAAACAATGCATGACATTACGACTATTATTGCATTCTTGTTATATATATATATGTTCATTAAGGACGCCTTGCAACCATACACTATGGTACGGCCAATACACCAGGGGCTTACGTACCCCACAATGCGGTGTGAAAAGTCCGAACACTTCAACAAGTGCGGCACCCCGAACTTATAGCATTATATGCATCAGCTCCGAATCATGTCTTTGGTCAAATGTTGGGTTTGCCCGGCTCCTATGTTTTGGTACCTTACATTCCGCTCTATCGGCTAAGGTAGCGCTAGGAGAACTACTGCGATTGTGCCCCGGTTCTGCCGGGCTGAGCACCTCAGTAGAGAAAGCTAAAACTGACTGTCATGATAAGGCGAGAGACTGGTCACTGTTCAGCGAGGTTTTTCGAGTCCCTAAAGACTTATGCCGCTTAGGGCGAGGGGCCGGCCCTGTCCGGCTTATAGGCGTGTATCGCGCCCCGAATTCGGCCTTCCAAATACCAGGGGCTTTGCCGAAATTTAAAATTATAGAATTCTATGGCTAAGTGAGAGTGATAAAGCATTATTAGTCCGGTTGCCTTGTTCGTTGTGCTGAGCACCTCCCTCGAAGGATCCAAATATGGGAACAAGAGTGCTCAAGTTTACCCCGAACACCCCAGCACTCGTGGCATGGGGGCAGAAGCCGAGGACTAGCCATCTCTCAGATTGGATAAACACCCAAATAGAAGGTAATATTTTAAATTCAAACAAGCGTTGCATAGCGCATATGAAACAAGTTTTCATAATACAGGATAAAACGAGCAAGTTTACTCAAATATTACATCTTTTGAGCACTCATCCGTGATGAGACGAGCACCCGGCAGAACACCCTCGTAGTATATCTCGGGGTGGCGGTGCTCCTTGCCCTCCGGCGGCCCATCCTTGATCAGCTTCACGGCGTCTAGCTTGACCCACTGCAATTTCACACGGGCGAAAGCCCGGCGTGCACCTTTAATGCAGACGGATCGCTTGACAACCTCTAGCCGTGGGCAGGCATCGACAAGCCGCCTCACCAGGCTGAAGAAGCTGTTCAGAAGGGCGTCGCCAGGCCACAGCCGGACTATGAAGCTCTTCATGGCCTGATCGGCCGCCTTATATAGCTCGACCATCTGCTTCAGCTGGTCGCTCATTGGCACCGGATGTTCGGCCTCCGCATACTGAGACCAGAACAGCTTCTCCGTCAAGCTTCCGTCCTCGGCCTGGTAAAATTGTGCGGCATCGGACACACCGCGGGGCAAATTTGCGAATGCTCCTGAAGAGCTCCGGATCCGGGTAAGTAATCGGTAATTCACTTTTACATGCTTGCTTTGCATATAGAAAGCCTTACCTGCCGCTATCTTCTTCATTGCGTCGATCTCTTGGAGGGCCTTCTGGGCCTCGACCTTGGCACTCTTTGTGCTCTCAAGGGCCGCGGCAAGCTCAGACGCTCGCGTCTTCGAGTCAAGCTCCAACGCCTCGTGCTTCATCACGAGAGCCTGGAGCTCTTGCTGCACCTTGCCCACCCAAGCCTCGTGCTTCTCTCTCTCGGTGTGCTCCTTCGCCGCTGTATCTTCAGCCTTGGCGAGCGCCTGCTTTAGGGTCGCCACCTCGGTCGTGGCCCCTGGCAAACATATGATGATCCTGTCATTTTGCAATCACGTCCTTTTTTATATATACACATCTATAGACGGGGTATTACTTACTCTTTTTCTCCTCGAGCTGCCTCTTGGCAAGGCCGAGATCCTTCTGGGACCCCTCGAGGGCCTGCTTCAGTACGGCGACCTCCGCAGTCAGTGCAGCGGGCGCCAGCAACGAAGCCTGCATATGCATATTGACATACTTATATTAGACTCCTACGATATTATTTGATCCTCCGTTCGGCTTTTCTTTGTGAACACCGAACAGAGCATCAGGGGCTACTATCTATGCAGTAATATCTCTACTACATTTTAAAACACTTACCTCGAAGCCTGTTAGAAGGCTGGCACAAGCTTCGGTCAATCCGCTCTTGGCGGACTGAACCTTTTGGATCACCGCACTCATGATAGTGCAGTCCTCGTCGATGGAGGCGCTGCGAAGCGCTTCCAGCAGACTGTCCGGCGCCTCTGGATGGACAGAGGTCACCGGCACAGGCATCTTGCCCCCCTTAGAAGGAGGCTGCCTGCCCAAGCCTGGAACCACTAGAGGTTCCGGCGCGGTGTTCGGCTGAGGGCCAAACTTGGAGCCCTCAGGGGCCCCGTCCCCTCGGCTCCCGGAGTCCGGAAGGTCGCCTTGAGGCGCCTCCGGGACTGTCTCCCCTCAATCCGATGCCTCTTGAGACAACACCTCAGCGTCGTCGGCAGGATGAGGAGAGGTGGCGGTCGGGACTGGATCGCTATCCATGTCCGACGAGCCCAGGGAGCCGTCCGATGATACATCAATGCTGGTTCGCGGCGGCCTGCATAATCATATTCGGTGTTAGGGAAAGCAGTGCGACTAAAGAATGCTATGAGTTACTCTGGTATCCGAATACTTATGATCTCCCTGGGGGCTTGGCCCGGGGCAACCACTCGTCCTCGCCCTCGTCGGCGGCGGTGGAACTGTCCGGAAGGAGAGTCCTCCCCTTCTTGGACACTTCGGCCTCCCCAGTTGGGGAGGCCTTCCTTTTATTGTCTCCCCCACCTGGAGGGGGAGCATCTTCTTCTTCCTCCTCGTCTTCAAGGGAAGAGTGTGCCGCAGAGTTATCGGACAATGAGTCCGATAACACCTGGCGTCGGGAACTCTTTCGAGCTCCCTTGGCCTTCTTGGTCTTCTCCGGCACCTTGTAAGGAGCCGGAGCCAGCATCTCCGTCAGGAGAGCACTTGCAATGTCTTCGAGCAAAGGGGCCGGACAGTTAATCTGCCTTGCCATCTCCACCCAGTCCTATCAAAGGCATGGACATTAGACCCCGCACATAATTAAGCTAGGAAAAATAAATGTCTTACGAGACGTATTAAACTCACCGAACGGGCTAGGCTCTTCGCGCTTAGTCCGCGGTCCTCGGCAAGAGAAGGAGGGACCTCGGCGCCCTTGAACAACACCTTTCAGACGTCCTTGTGCGTCGTATCAAAGAGCTCACTCAGAGTCTGGTGCTGGGCCAGGTTGAACTCCCATAAGGTAAAATCCCGTTGTTGACACGGGAGGATCCGGCGGATGAGCATAACTTGGACTACATTGACAAGCTTGAGCTTCTTGCTCGCCATACTCCGGATACATTTCTGGAGTCCGTCCAGCTCCACCGATGAACCCCACGACAAGCCCTTCTCTTTCCAGGAAGTGAGCCGTGTAGGGAATCCAGATCGAAACGCGGGGGCTGTCGCCCATTTGGCGTCGCACGGCTCGGTGATGTAGAACCACGCCGACTGCCATCCCTTCATTGTCTCCACGAAGGAGCCTTCAAGCCATATGATGTTGGGCATCTTACCCACCATGGCTCCGCCGCATTCTGCTTTTTGGCCTCGTACCACCTTCAGCTTGATATTGAAGGTCTTTAACCACAGGCCGAAGTGGGGCCGGATGCGGAGGAAAGCCTCACACACGACGATGAACGCCGAGATGTTGAGGATGAAGTTCGGGGCCAGATCATGAAAGTCCAGCCCGTAGTAGAACATGAGACCACGGACGAATGGATGGAGGGGAAACCCTAGTCCGTGGAGGAAGTGGTGGAGGAATACTACCCTCTCATGGGGCCTGGGAGTGGGAATGAGCTGCCCCTCATCTGGGAGCCGGTGTGCGATGTCGTTGGGCAGGTATCCGGCTCTCCTCAGTTTCTTGATGTTTTCCTCCGTGATGGAGGAGACCATCCACTTGCCTCCCGCTCTGGACATGATTGGAGAAGGTCGAGGTGGGAAGTGCGGACTTGGGCGCTAGAGCTCGATTGTGCGAAGACGGATGAGCAAAGGAGGAAGAAGGCGTGGATAGAAAGGTGAATCCTTATCCCTTTATATGGGCGGACGAAGCTAAGCGCCCCCACTTGCCTGATAAAACTCGCTTATCCCCCAAGCGCCGCAATTGATGGCGCGGTTGGGTTACCCACGCCCGTATTGATGAGAATCCCGTAATAAGGGGACACGATCTCTGCTTTGACAAGACGTGTCGAAAAACTGCCTCGCGTTGTGTGCGGGGCTAGTTAAAAGAAACGGTTCGAATAATCACCGGGCCATGACATTACGTCATGCTGCCAAAACAAGCAAATTGGATATGCGGAAATATTATTCTCTCTACGGTGGAATGTGGAACTTATTTTGCAGGGTCGGACACTATCCTCGTATTCAAATTCTTCTGTGATGTATTCGGAGAAGGACCCCGCCTTGCAATGCCAAAGACAATACTGCGCGCTGGACTCATCGTCATTGAAGCCTGGTTCAGGGGCTACTGAGGGAGTCCTAGATTAGGGGGTCTCCGGATAGCCGGACTATCTCCATTGGCCGGACTGTTAGACTATGAAGATACAAGATTGAAGACTTCGTCTCGTGTCCGGGTGGGACTCTACTTGGCGTGGAAGGCAAGCTAGGCAATACGGATATGGATATCTCCT
The DNA here is from genome assembly GCF_003073215.2 of Triticum urartu. Taxonomy (NCBI): domain Eukaryota; kingdom Viridiplantae; phylum Streptophyta; class Magnoliopsida; order Poales; family Poaceae; genus Triticum; species Triticum urartu. The sequence goes on along the minus strand of NC_053024.1, from coordinate 472,795,958 downwards.
CCTTTGTAACCGACCTTGTGTAACCCTAACCCTCTCCGGTGTCTATATAAACTGAAGGGTTTTAGTCCGTAGGACAACAGCCATAACATACAATCATACCATAGGCTAGCTTCTAGGGTTTAGCCTCTCCGATCTCGTGGTAGATCTACTCTTGTACAACCCATATCATCAATATTAATAAGGCAGGACATAGGGTTTTACCTCCATCAAGAGGGCAAGAACCTGGGTAAAAAATCGTGTTCCCTGCCTCCTGTTACCATCCGACCTAGACGCACAGTTCGGGACCCCCTACCCGAGATCCGCCGGTTTTGACACCGACAGTGGGCCCGGTTGTTGTCACTCCGGAGTTGTCGGATAATAACCGTAGTAGGTGACTATAACTTGCAAGATCGGATCTAGAACATGGATGTAATGATGATAACATAAACGATTCAGATCTGAAATCATGGCACCCAGGCCCAAAGTGGCAAGCATTAAGCATAACAAAGTCATAGCAACATCAATCTAAGAACATAGTGGACACTAGGGATCAGGACCTAACAAAACTAACTCGATTACATGATGAATCTCATCCAACTCCTCACCGACCAGCGAGCCTACGAAGGAATTACTCATTCCCGGTGGGGAGCATCATGGGATTGGCGATTGAGAAGGGTTGGTGATGACGAAGAACAAAGATACCCCTCTTCGGAGCCCCAAAGGGACTCCAGATCTACTCTCCCAATGAACAACAGAGCTTGGTGGCGGCTCCGTCTCGTGGATCGAGATAATTCTTTCTCCCTGATTTTGTTCTAGAAATATGTGATTTTATAGTATCAAGGGGTCGTCTACGGGGCCACCAGGTGGGTACAACCCACCTGGGCGCGCCAGGAGAGGGGGATGCACCCTGTGGGTTGTGCCCAGCCAGGGGCCCCTCTCTGGTGGGTCTTGGATCAAGTAATTCTTATTATTGGTATAAAAAATCCTCGCAAAGTTTTGTTCCATTCCGAGAACTTTTATTTCTGCACAAAAACAACACCATGGTAGTTCTACTGAAAATAGCGTCAGTCTAGGGTTAGTTTCATTCAAATCATGCAAATTAGAGTCCAAAACAAGAGGAAAAGCATGAGAAAAAGTATATACGTTGGAGACGTATCAACTCCCCCAAGCTTAAACCTTTGCTGGTCCTCAAGCAATTCAGTTGATAAACTGAAAGTGAGAAAGAAAAACTTTTACGAACTCTTTTGCTCTTATTTGCATAAATAAGATTAAACAGCACCCAGGTTTTTAGCCAACATTATAACTAACCATGTCAACAATAACACTTAAAGTTTATAACGATTCATATCAATGACATAATCAGCTAGCGAGCAATAATAAGATATCTCAAACGGCAAAACATTGTCAAAACAACCATTATATAATATGACAATAGTGGTATCTTGCTAGCCCTTTCTGAGACCGCAAAACATAAATGCAGAGCACCTCCAAAGTTCAAGCAGCGACTAAACATTGTAATTCATGGTAGAAAAAATCCAGTCATGATGCACCCAACATTAGCTACACACAATGCATAAATCATGACAGTTGTGCTCTACTCAGTTTCTGGCGCTTGTTTTTTAGAAGGTGATGACACAACATAAAAGTAAATAGAAAGTCCCTTCACAGAGGGAAGCAGTGATTTGCAGAGGTGCCAGTGCTCAGTTTTTAAAACAGAGATAAATGACATTTTGAGACATGCACCCTTCTTATTCACTTCACGACCATCAGTTATCAACATCTTCCATGCTAAGCACGCTAGTGGCGGTTCCCAAGCGGTAAAAGTAAAGGTTTTGACTCCATTGTGAGTTTTTGTTTAATTATTTCAGAGATGAACTCTTTTTCATGTTTGCAGTTTGGGACTGGGCATCCCTATTACCGCCCATTTTCTCATGCGATGGTGAGTGAATAAACACTTGACCTGAGAATAACCCGCTTAGCATGGAAGATATCGACCACCTCCTATCATTCCATGAACGATCCAGGCACACAAAATGGATAATTTTTTAGAAGTTTTTAGAGGTGGTACATGCAAATTTACTTAGGACGGCAGGGTAATACCACATATAGGTAGGTATGATGGACTCATCTGGAATAACTTTGGGTTCAAGGTTTTTGATGTACAAGCAGAATCCCCACTTAGTACAGGCGAAGGCTAGCAATTTAGATTGAGAAGCGGCCAACTAGAGAGCAACTACGATCATAACCATGCATTATGCGTAAGTATCATTGGACACTAGCATGAGTAGGATATGAACACCATGAACATAAACATTATAGAGGCTATGTTGGTTTTGATTCAAGTACATGCATGAACATGTACCAAGTCAAGCCGCTTGAACATTCAGAGGAGGATACCATATCATCATACTACATCACAATCATCTTAACGTTATCTTGATATCCAGGATAAATCATTATTAACTCCCAGCTACTTATGCATGGCATGAGAAACTATAATCTCTAATTGTCATTGCAAACATGTTTAATCATAATGGGCTGAAGCATGGATACTAGGTTAGACATATTTACACAAACAGAACAAGTCGAGTTCATACCAGTTTCTCTTTGCCATGGCCAGTTCATCGAATGTCGTCATTATTGCCTTTCACTTGCACGACCAAATGATATGAAAATAATAATAATGCAAGAGTGCCATGGACTAAGCTGGAATCTGCGAACATTTTATTCAACATGAGAAGACAAGGTAAAATGGGCTCTTTATAAGTTCAACAATTATTCATATGAGAGCCACTCAATATTTTCATCGTGGTCTTCTCCTCGGTACAACTCGAATAAAAAGAAAAGAAATTCAGAGAAACACACTGAAATATTTTTGGAGTTTTTGGTTTTCTTAAGCAAGCAAATAAGGGAAAAGCAAAAACGAGAAAAACTATTTACATGGGAAAGCTCCCAACAAGCAAAATAAGAACGAGGAAATATTTTTGGATTTTCTTTTTAGTACTACTAAGCATGCATAGAAAGTAAATTAACTGCAACTATTTTTTTTTGTTTCTCTGAAGTTTTTCAAACACACAAGAAGAAAGCAAGAAAATAAATCTAAGCATGGATGATACAATGAAAAAGTGTGAGCACCGACAAATGAAATAAATAGACATGAATGTAAAGTCGGTGGAAACACGTACTCCCCCAAGCTTAGGCTTTTGGCCTAACTTTGTAGTGAATCAGTAGCCTAGAGGGTAGTAGGCATCCTGAGGAGCGGGCATCCACTCATCCCACTGTGGAGGTGCCTGGTGTGCTACCTCAGCAGCAGCCTGAGCGTTCCGGTAGGCGATGATGTCTGCAGGCATAATCCTATATCCACCCCTGGCAACAGAATCAAACAAAGCAGGAGCAGGCAATGGAATAACATCACGAGTCCTCACACTAAAAACCAGGTTATACGGAATAGGGATGTGAGGGGATTCGATATCGGTAAAATTGTGGTGATCCATGGCTACACGGTCTAGGTAAACTGTGCTAAGAGGGAAATCATGAGGGCGTATCTCAACCTCGAAGTGAGCCGCCAAACGAGTAGCATAAATCCCACCATGTATTTTGCCCTGAGATTTATTAAGATGGAGGCGACGAGCCACAATAGCTCCCAAGCTATAAGTGTTGTCGTCCTCTAATGCACGAGTAAAACAGCAAGGTCTGGTGAACTAAGTGCACCCACCTTCTCCCTAGCAAGCAAGCATTTGGCAATAAAATGTGCAAAGTAACGAACTGCGGGAAATGTAAGCCAGCGGCAATGATGGCTGACACTCCTCTCTCATCACCCACTGTCAGAGTGCGATAAAAGGCCTCAAACTCGGTCGGCTTAGGCTCAGCCAAGCTCTCATCAGACGGGATCAAGCATATGTCACAAAACTCAGTAAGTGGTATCTGATGGTTTTCAGCATATACATCAAAGCTCACTTCAGGAGCATTATTTCTAGGCAAGAAAGTAAAGCTCTGAACAAAGATGTTTGTGAGGATGTGGTGCTGGGCACACTCATCTGCGATGAAGTCGGTGAGGCCGGCATTAGCAATATACTGTATGAACTCCTCAAGAATTCCATCCTCTTGTAGGAACAGGGTGTGCAGCCATTCGCACGGCCGTACCTCCGCCAACCTCTGAGGGTGGAGATCAGTGTCAGAAGACTCCCCAATAACACCCTTGGAGTTCTTCTTAGAGCCAAACTTCCTGAAGATATTCATGTCCGCGTACAATTTTCAAGCAACAATCCCTCGAAACAGTTTTGGAAACGGAGCTTCGAGCAAAGAGGTCGAAATCCACGGGTTTGACCTCAAGAACACAAGAGAGAGAGCAATGGGGATTTTTTCTGGAGGTAAGTGATGATGTGGGATGAAGAGGTAAGTGAGGGGGCCCACGTGGTGACCACAACCCACCAGGGCACGCCTGGGGGGTGCTGGCGCGCCCAGGTGGGTTGTGCCCACCTGGTGCGCCTCCCTCTGATGTTTATTGCACCAAAAATTCTCAAATATTCAGAAAAAAAATCGTATTAAATTTTCAGGGCATTCTAAGAACTTTCATTTTTTATTGCATGGGAAATTCAGAAAACAGACAAAACATGGCATTTTATTTTATTTAACTAATAAAAACAGAAAACAAAAGGTAAGGACAGAAGGTAGTGCTTACTAAATTCATCAACTTCATACCTTTCCAAAATGATCCATTAATAAGGTTGATCAAGTCTTATTAACAACCACTTTCGGTTAGCATGAAACCGAAGAACTTTTGTAAATCAGTAAGTTACCTCAATGGGGATATGCATTTCCCCAGTAGTAAGTATTTCATATTTCTTTTTGACAGTAGGTAGAGGTATTTGAAAACTTCCAATAGTGATTGTCGGAGATTTTTCAATAACATTAATACCATTCACTTGTAATTGTTTCTTCAGAAAGTGCACCATATGCTCATTGCCATTAATATGAAAAGTGGCCTTGATTTTATTGCAATTAATAATAGCCCCTGTAGTATTCAAGAAAGGTCTACCAAGCATAATCGACATGTTGTCGTCCTTGGGCATCTCAAGTATAACAAAGTCAGTCAAAATAGTAACATTAGCAACAACAACAATGGGCACATCCTCACAGATACCGATAGGTATGGCAGTTGATTTGTCAGCCATTTGCAAAGATATTTCAGTAGGTGTGAGTTTATTCAAGTCAAGTCTTTTATATAAAGAGAAAGGCATAACACTAACACCAGCTCCTAAATCACACAAGGTAGTTTTCACATAATTCCTTTTGATAGAGCAAGGTATAATTGGTATTGCTGGATCTCCAAGTTTTTTAGGTACCCCATCTTTAAAAGTGTAATTATTAAGCATAGTGGAGATTTCAGCTTCCGATATTTTTCTCTTATTTGTGATGATGTCTTTCATATATTTTGCATAAGGAGGCATTTTCAAGATATCAGTCAAGCGAGTACACAAAAAGACTGGCCTCAGCATTTCAGCAAAGCGTTCAAATTCTTCATCATCATTATTTTTAGTTGACTTGGGTAGAAAAGGCATGTTTTTTAACCCACGGTTCTCTTTCTTTACCGTGTTTTCTAGCAACAAAGTCTCTTTTGTCATATCTTTTATTCTTAGCTTGTGGGTTATCAAGATCAACAAGTGGTTCTATCTCAACATCATTATCTGGTTCTTTATTATTTGGTTGAGAGTCTTCATGAACCTCATCATTAAATTTTTCATTATCAGTAGGTGAGTGTTCATTACCAGACTGAGGTTCAGCATCAGAGATAGAAATTTCATTATCATTATCAGGAGGTTTTTATATTTCAGGTTCACTAGGAGCATGTGAATTCCTATCATTCTTATTTTTCTTTTTCTTTTTAGAAGAACTAGGTGCACTATTGTTAGCTCTTTGTGAATCTTGTTCAATTCTTTTAGGGTGTCCCTCAGGATAAAGTGGTTCCTGAGTCATTTTACCTCCTCTAGTTGCAACTCTAACATCAAAGTCATGCATATTATGATTCATTTCATCAAGCAATTTCTTTGAGATTTACAACTTGTTCTAACTGAGTTTGTACCATAGAAGCATGTTTTCCAACACCTCTAACATCATTTGATATTTCAATTGTTTCACAACATTTGCATTGAAGTGATCTTGTTTTCTAGTGTAGTTTTCAAACTCATAAAGGCATTGACTAGGATGCATATTGTGAGGATTATCATTATCATTAAACTTCATAAGAGAATTTACCTCTACCACCTTAGGCATTGGTGGTGTATTAAGCCCATGTATTTCTTCAATAGGAGGTAAATTTTTAACATCCTCGGCTTTAATACCTTTTTCCTTCATAGATTTATTTACCTCTTGCATATCTTCGGGACTGAGATATAATATACCCCTCTTCTTCGGAGTGGGTTTAGGTGGTGGTTCAGGAATAGTTCAATCATCATGATTTTTCAATATGTTATTCAATAATTCCTCAGCTTGTCCAATAGTTCGTTCCCTGGAAACACAACCAGCACAACTATCTAGGAAGTCCCTAGAAGCATCGGTTAGTCCATTATAGAAGATATCAAGTATTTCATTTTTATTAAGAGGATGATCAGGCAAAGCATTAAGTAACTGGCAAAGCCTCCCCCAAGCTTTTGTGAGACTCCCTTCTTTAGTTTGCACAAAGTTAAATATTTCCTGTAAGGCAGCTTGTTTCATATGAGCAGGAAAATATTTTTCAGAGAAGTAATAAATCATATCCTGGGGACTACGCCCACAACCAGGAGCAAGAGTATTGTACCAAGCTTTAGCATCACCCTTTAATGAGAAAGGAAATAATTTGAGAATAAAGTAGTAGCGAGTTTTCTCATCATGATTAAAAAGGGTGGCTATGTCATTCAACTTAGTAAGATGTGCCACAACAGTTTCAGTTTCATAACCATGGAAAGGATCAGATTCAACCAGAGTAATTAGCTCTGGGTCGACAGAGAATTCATAATCCTTGTCATCAATAAAGATAGGTGAAGTAGCAAACTTAGGATCACATTTATTCTAGCATTCAGAGATTTTTCTTTATACTTGTGCAGTAATTTCTCTAGATCATCTCTATCATTGCAAGCAAGAATATCTCTAGCTGTTTCTTCACTCATAACATAACCTTCCGGTACCTTAGGCATTTCATATCTTGGAAGGCTAGTTCTAGCAGGTGTTTCAGGAGATTCAGTTTCAAGCTCATCATCAGATTCAACAACATCATGTTGTATAACTCTAGCAATTTGTTTATCAAGAAATTCACCAGTGGCACATCATCATTATCAAGCAAGGTACTAGCATCATCATAAGCATCATTCATAATAGAAGTAGCATCATCAATAACTTGCGACATATCAGAATTAATAGCATGTGGTGATGTTGCAAGTTTACTCATAACAAAAGAAGAATCTAAAGCAGAATTGGATGGCAGTTCCTTACCTCCCCTCGTCCTTGAGGGAAAAATCTTAGTCTTTGGATCCTTCAGATTCTTCATAGTGATAATATGATAATAATCCCAAGTGACTCAACAAATATAGCTATGCTCCTCGGCAACGGCGCCAGAAAAAGGTCTTGATAACCCACAAGTATAGGGGATTGCAACAGTTTTCGAGGGTAGAGTATTCAACCCAAATTTATAGATTCGACACAAGGGGAGCCAAAGAATATTTGAAGGTATTAGCAGTTGAGTTGTCAATTCAACCACACCTAGAGATTAATTATCTGCGGCAAGGTTATCAGTAGCAAAGTAGTTTGATAGTTTTGATAGTAGTAGTAGCAGCAATAGTAATAGTAATAGTGATAGCAGTAATTTGTAGCAAGTGTAACAGTGATGATAGCAATAGTAACGAAGCAAGATCAATAAGAATAAATTCATGGGCATTGGATCGGTGACTTGTTGGATGATATTCATCATGAGACAGTTATAACCTAGGGCAATACGACACTAGCTCCAGTTCATTGATATAATGTAGGCATGTATTCCGTAAATAGTCATACGTGCTTTATTAAAAGAACTTGCATGACATCTTTTGTCCTACCCTCCCATGGCAGCGGGGTCCATATTGGAAACTAAGGGATATTAAGGCCTCCTTTTAATAGAGAACGGGAACAAAGCATTAACACATACTGAACACATGATCTCCTCAAACTACGGTCATCACCGAGAGTGGGCCCGGTTGTTGTCACTCCGGGGTTGTCGGATCATAACCGTAGTAGGTGACTATAACTTGCAAGATCGGATCTAGAACATGGATGTAATGATGATAACATAAACGGTTCAAATATGAAATCATGGCACCCAGGCCCAAAGTGGCAAGCATTAAGCATAGCAAAGTCATAGCAACATCAATCTAAGAACATAGTGGATACTAGGGATCAGGCCGTAACTAAACTAAATCGATTACATGATGAATCTCATCCAACTCCTCATGGACCAGCGAGCCTACGAAGGAATTACTCACTCCCGGTGGGGAGCATCATGGAATTGGCGATGGAGAAGGGTTGGTGATGACGAAGAACGAAGGTCCCCCTCTTCGGAGCCGCAAACAGACTCCAGATCTGCCCTCCCAACGAAGAACAGGGCTTGGCGGCGGCTCCGTCTCATGGATCATGATAATTCTTTCTCCCTAATTTTTTCTAGAAATATGTGATTTTATAGTATCAGGGGGTCGTCTGCGGGGCCACCAGGTGGGTACAACCCACCTGGGTGCGCCAGGAGAGGGGGGCGCGCCCTGGTGGGTTGTGCCCACCCAGGGCCCACTCTCTGGTGGGTCTTGGCTCCAGTAATTCTTATTATTGATATAAAAAATCCTCGCAAAGTTTCGTTCCATTCCAAGAACTTTTATTTCTGCATAAAGACAACACCATGGTAGTTCTGCTGAAAACAACGTCAGTCCGGGGTTACTTTCATTCAGATTATGCAAATTAGAGTCCAAAACAAGAGGAAAAGCATGAGAAAAAGTAGATATGTTGGAGATGTATCAGCTTTCTATGGCATCGCTACTACTATTCCTAGCCTACCGCCAACAGGGTGGGCATTATAATGGTAGCGCTTTTTCCAGCAGACGCGCTGCTGCTATAACTATAGCTGTAGTGCGCTTTATGGAAACGCGCTACTACCAAGTAGCAGTAGCGCTCTGTTTTAACAAGCGCTACTGATATACCACTATGTATAAGGTTTTCCCTAGTAGTGATCCGTTAGCTTAGCATATTGATTGTTCAGTTTATTGCTATTGCTTTCTTCATGTCAAATACTTATTCCTTCGACTATGAGATTATGCAACTCCCGGATACCGGAGGAATACCTTGTGTGCTATCAAATGTCACAATGTAACTGGATGATCATAAAGATGCTCTACAGGTATCTCCGAAGGTGTTTGTTGAGTTGGCACAGATCGAGATTAGGATTTGTCACTCCGAGTATCGGAGAGGTATCTCTGGGCCCTCTTGGTAATACATATCATAAGCTTGCAAGCAAATGACTAAGGAGTTATTCACAAGGTGATGTATTACGAAATGAGTAAATAGACTTTCCGGTAACGAGATTGAACTAGTTATGAAGATACCGACGATTGAATATCGGGCAAGTAACATACCGATGGACAAAGGGAATTATGTATGTTGTCATAACGGTTCGACCGATAAAGAACTTCGTAGAATATGTAGGAGCCAATATGGGCATCTAGGTTCCGCTATTGGTTATTCACCGGAGAGGTGTCTCGGTCATGTCTACATAGTTCTCAAACCCGTAGGGTCCGCACGCTTAACGTTCGTTGACGATATAGTGTTATATGAGTTATATGTTTTGGTGACCAAATGTTGTTCGGAGTCCCAGATGAGATCACGGACATGACAAGGGGTCTCGAAATGGTCGAGAGGTAAATATTGATATATATGTATATATATAGGACGATGGTATTTGGACACCGGAAGTGTTTCGGGACGTACCGGGAAGGAATCGGGTCACAGGAAGGGGTTCCAGGCACCCCACTGACAAGATATGGGCCTTATGGGCCAAAGGAGGGGACAGACCAGCCCACAAGGGGGCTGGTGCGCCCCCTCCCTTGTTTGGCCAGCCTAGGGAAGTAAAAGGGGGAGGGCTAGCCCCTCCTGCCTTTCCCTCTCATGGGAGAAAGGAAAAGGGGGGCGCCACCCTCCCCTGCCTTTTCCCCGCACTCCACATAAGGAAAAGGGCTGCGGCTTGGGAGGACCCCAAGTAGGATTCCTCCTACTTGGGCACCACTTTTGGCTGCTCCTCCCTCCCTCCCACATATATATGTTTGGGAGGGGGTGCCTAGCACACACCAGATCAATTGTTAGCCATGTGTGGCGCCCCCTCCATCGTTTACACCCCCGGTCATATTTTCATAGTGCTTAGGCGAAGCCCTGCGGAGATCACTTCACCATCACCATCACCATGCCGGTGTGCTAACAGAACTCATCTACTACCTCGATGTCTTGCTAGATCAAGAAGGCGAGGGACGTCACCGAGCTGAACGTATGCTAAACGCGGAGGTGTCGTACATTCGGTACTAGATCGGTTGGATCACGAAGAAAGTTCGACTACATCAATCGCGTTGTGAAATGCTTCCGCTTACAGTCTACGAGGGTACATAGAGACACTTTTCCCCTCGTTTCTATGCATCTTCATGGATTTATCATTGCGTGTGCGTAGAATTTTTTTTTGTTTTCCATGCAACATTTCCCAACATACACCATGCTAGAGATAGAACTACACACAAGGTATTACAATCTGGTTTTTATTCGCCTACTCTCTTCAAAGATTCTTGTATGTTTGTCTTGTCTTGTGAAGAATGTCAAAGAATTGGTAACATTATTAGATGCCAATAAATGCCTATGAATTATTCACTTGTTATTGAACCACTTGATGTTTGGGGATTCGATTATATGGGACCTTTTCCATCCTCTAATGGGTATACACATATTTTGGTTGCTGTTGATTACGTTACTAAGTGGGCAGAAGCTATTCCAATTAGTAGTGTTGATCACAAAACTTCTATTAACATTCTTAAAGAAGTTATTTTCCCGAGGTTTGGAGTCCCTAGATATTTAATGACTGATGGTGGTTCACACTTTATTCATGGTGCTTTCCGTAAATTGCTTGCTAAGTATGATGTTAACCATAGAATTGCATCTCCGTATCACCCTCAGTCTAGTGGTCAAGTAGAATTAAGTAACAGAGAAATAAAAGTGATCTTGCAAAAGACTGCTAATAGGTCTAGAAAGAATTGGCCTAAGAAACTTGATGATGCACTATGGGCCTATAGAACTGCTTATAAGAATCCTATGGGTATGTCTGCATATAAAATGGTTTATGGGAAAGCTTATCACTTACCTCTCGAACTAGAACATAAAGCTTATTGGGCAATCAAAGAGCTCAACCATGATTTCAAACTTGCAGGTGAAAATAGGTTATTTGACATTAGCTCACTTGATGAATGGAGAACCCAAGCCTATGAAAATGCCAAGTTATTTAAAGAAAAAAATTAAATGATGGCATGACAAAAGGAGACAAAAGCGTGAGTTTAATGTAGGTGACCATGTCTTTCTATACATTCTCATTTAAGATTATTTGCAGGAAAACTTCTATCTAAATAGGAAGGGCCTTACATTATCAAGGAATTTTGTCGTTCCGGTGCCATCAAGATCAACAACGCCAAAGGCAATAACCCAAAGGTGGTGAATGGGCAAAGAATCAAACATTATATCTCAGGTACGCCCATAAATGTTGAAACTAATATTATTCATACCATAACACCGGAGGAGTACATAAGGGAAACTTTCCAGCATGCTCTAGAACGCTGAAAAGGAATAGGTATGTGATACGGTAAGTAAACCGACTCCAAAAGTTTTCCAAAGGCAATTTTACTCCGTTTGGAATATTTAAAACATTAGGAAAATAAGAAGTAGTCCGAATAGCACACGAGGAGGCGACAAGCCCTGGGGGCGCGCCTCCCAGGCTTGTGGCCACCTCGTGTGCCCTCCAGACTCTGTTTTCTCCCAGAATACTTGTTTTGCATGGTAAAAATTCATTATATAATCTCCCGGAGGTTTTAACCATCGTATCACGGCAATCTCTTTTGTTCTTGTTTCGAGCTACTTTTCTGACATATCTAGATCGCCATGTCATCTCCAAGGGTCACCAAGGACAAGTTCTATGAGAAGGTCATCAACCCCTACCTTCCAGAGGTGATGCAACACCCTCAATCCATTGAGATGCATGAGGGGTGCTTCACATCCAGGACATTCAAGGGCCAAGGAGGACCGGAAGCGTGGAGGCCAAGCTCGAAACTGTTGGAGCAAGAGGTCTTCAAGTTCAAGGGGATGGTGGAATGCGGACTCAACGCCAACCACTCCATGATCACGGAATTATCCCGTAACCACAAGCTGGACACCAAGGATATTGGAGAGGCCATCTTCAAGCTTCATGAGAAAAAAGAGCATCTCCAAGGCCAGATCAATGACCTACAAAACCAAAATTGTGAGTATGAATACAAATTTAAGAAGATGAGTTTGGCTGCAGATTTGAGGATCCCGGAGATTCCTTCATCTTTTTATGATTGTGAACCTATGCCTTGGAAGACGGAGGACAAGCTTCATACATCATCAACTTCACCACCTTCACCACCTCCATCTTCATCACCAAAGGAGACTTGAGTACATGGGTATGGGCACTCTCCTTGGCTTGCGCCAAGCTTGGGGGAGGTGCGCCGGTATCATATCACCATCACATCTCTACTTTTATTGTTTATCCTAGTTTGATCCTTTTGGTTATATCTTGATCTAGTAGAATAAAAGTTTTAGTATGATCTAGTCTCTGAGTTTTGCTTAGTGATCTATCTATGTAATCGAGTCCGAGAGTTATATAATAAATAGTAGTTTCAGTTGAGGGCTTTGCTTTCTTGCTTTGATCTTGGAAAAGAAAATAGAATAAAAGAAGTAAAAAGTTGGGGGGCAGCGCAATCTCACTCGGCGGTGCGTAGGGGTCCTCATCGCTGCTCTTCGAGTGAGCGTCCTCGGGGGGCGGCGACTCCTTGTCAGCGTGTGGGCAGACCGTCGACGCCATGGCAGAGATTTGAGACAGAGAGAGAGAGAGAGGACGAGCGAGGGGAAGATGTAGATGAGAATGTAGGCGGGACGACGTGAGCAAGGTAGTATTTATTGGCGGACGGAATCTAGATCGAGGGGAACAGTACAGGCGCTGGTCGCCGGAATTTACGAGTACTGTAGTTTGAATTACACGTGATTCCCGCAGCAAAATCCGTGTGTGAACTTAATAACTGACGGTTTCCAATACAGGACCGTGTTTGATTAATAACCCCCGCCACTAACCTACCAAACATCGAGGCGCGAAATAAAGTGCCAATCGTGTGGGGGCTGGTTGTCTTGCCAAATCTTTACATTTTCTTTTTTGAACACCAGATATTTACATCATCTTATTATTTTTTGACTCGCACACAAGTACACAAAAATATGATTTTACAAACCGTTATGGTTAGCCATTGCATGTAGATGTAGTTCAAATTTGAATTACGGTCATTAAATGGCTAGAATATCACTTAAATGTCTTTAAAAGGTCAAATCACCCCTTGAATTTTCCAAATTTTCACATGACAGTTGTAGTAGTGCACGTTAAAAGTAGAAATTTTTTGAAGGCCGTAAGACGAAGCTATCTCACGTTCGTCATCAAACATGCATTGTTCCCTCTCGGAACCACGAGCCTTCTAGTGAGTTGATGCGGTTTGTGAAGGGTGTGTCCAAACTTTCGTCAAACAGGCCAATTTTTTTACCACATTATCTTGGTGGCATGACATTACATCAAGCAAGGTTTCATGCTTTTCTGATCATTTTTTAATTTTTGGAATTAAATGCCATGGCACTCCATGCATGTGTCCATGTCGTGAGACCAATATGTTTGAAAATGCCTTCTAATTTACTACATATGGAATTAACTCGCACACAAGTACACAAATATGATTTTTCAAACTGTTATGGTTAGCCATTGCATGTAGATGTAGTTCAAATTTGAATTACAGTCCTTAAATGGCTAGAAAATCACTTAAATGTCTTTAAAAGGTTAGATGACCACTAAAATTTTCCAAATTTTCACATGACAGTTGTATTAGTCCAAGTTAAACATAGAAAAATTTGAAGGCCATAAGAGGAAACTATTTTCCGTTCATCATCAAACATGCATTGTTCCCTCACGGAACCACGAGCCTTCTAGTGAGTTGCTCCAGTTTGTGAGGGGTGTGTGTCCAAAATTTCGTCAAACAGGCTAATTTTTTTACCACGTCATCTTGGTGGCATGACATTACATCAAGCAAGGTTTCAAGTTTTTCTGATCATTTTTTTATTTTTTTTGGAATTAAAATGCCATGGCACTCCATGCATGTGTCCATGTCGTGAGACCAATATGTTTAAAAATTCCTTCTAATACCGTACATGGAATTAACTCGCACACAAGTACACAAATATGATTTTTCAAACCATCATGGTTAGCCGTAGCATGTAGATGTAGTTCAAATTTGAATTACGATCATTAAATGGCTAGAAAAATCACTTAAATGTCCTTAAAAGGTCAAATGACCCCTGAAATTTTCCAAATTTTCACATGACAGTTGTAGTAGTGCACATTAAACATAGAAAAAATTTGAAGGTCGTAAGAGGAAACTATCTCCCATTCGTCATCAAACAGGCATTGTTCCCTCTCGGAACCATGAGACTTCTAGTGAGTTGCTCCGGTTTGTGAGGGTGTGTGTCCAAACTTTCATCAAATAGGCCAATTTTTTACCACATCATCTTGGTGGCGTGACATTACATCAAGCAAGGTTTCATGTTTTTCTAATCATTTTTAAATTTTTTGGAATTAAAATGCCATGCCACTCCATGCATGTGTCCATGCAGTGAGACCAATATGGTTGAAAATTCCTTCTAATTTACTGCACATGGAATTAACTCGCACACAAGTACACAAATATCATTTTTTTGAACCGTTATGGTTAGCCGTTGCATGTAGATGTAGTTCAAATTTGAATTACGGTCATTAAATGGCTAGAAAATCATTTAAATGTCTTTAAAAGGTCAAATGACCCGTGAAATTTTTCAAATTTTAACAGTTGTATTAGTGCACATTAAACATAGAAAATTTTTAAGGTCGTAAGAGGAAGATATCTCCCATTCGCCATCAAACATGCATTGTTACCTCTCGGAACCACGAGCCTTCTAGTGAGTCGCTTCGGTTTGTGACGGGTGTGTGTCCAAAATTTCGTCAAAAAAGCCAATTTTTTACCATGTCATCTTGGTGGCATGACATTACATCAAGCAAGGTTTCATGTTTTTCTAATCATTTTTTAATTTTTTGGAATTAAAATGCCATGGCACTCCATGCATGTGTCCATGTCGTGAGACCAATATGTTTGAAAATTCCTTTTAATTTACTGCACATGGAATTAACTCGCACACAAGTACACAAATATGATTTTTCAAACCGTTATGGTTAGCCATTGCATGTAGATGTAGTTAAAATTTGAATTACGCTCATTAAATGGCTAGAAAATCACTTAAATGTCTTTAAAAGGTCAAATGACCCCTGAAATTTTCCAAATTTTCACATGGCAGTTGTATTAGTGCATGTTAAACGTAGAAGAAATTTAAAGGTCGTAAGAGGAAGCTATCTCCCGTTCGTCATCAAACATGCATTGTTCCCTCTTGGAACCACAAGCCTTCTAGTGAGTTGCTTCGGTTTGTGAGGGGGGTGTCCAAACTTTCGTCAAACAGGCCAATTTTTTAACACATCATCTTGGTGGCATGATATTACATCAAGCAAGGTTTCATGTTTTTCTGATCATTTTTTATTTTTTGGAATAAAAATGCCATGGCACTCCATGCATGTGCGCATGTCATGAGACCAATATGTTTGCGAATTCATTCTAATTTACTGCACATGGAATTAACTCGCACATAAGTACACAAATATGTTTTTTCAAACTGTTATGGTTTGCCGTTGCATTTAGATGTAGTTCAAATTTGAATTACGGTCATTAAAATGGCTAGAAAATCACTTAAATGTCTTTAAAAGGTTAAATGACCGCTGAAATTTTCTAAATTTTCACTTGACAATTCTATTAGTGCACGTTAAATATGGAAAAAAAATTAAAGGTCGTAAGAGGAAGCTATCTCTCGTTCCTCATCAAATATGCATTGTTCCCTCTCAGAACCACGAGCCTTCTAGTGAGTTGCTCCGGTATGTGAGGCGTGTGTGTCCAAACTTTCGTCAAACAGGCCAATTTTTTAACCACATCGTCTTGGTGGCATGACATTACATGAAGCAAGGTTTCATGTTTTTCTAATCATTTTTTAATTCATTGGAATTAAAATGACATGGCACTCCATGCATCTGTCCATGCCGTGAGACCAATATGTTTGAAAATTCCTTCTAATTTACTGCACATGGAATTAACTCGCACACAAGTACACGAGTATGATTTTTCAAACCATTATGGTTAGCTGTTGCATGTACATGTAGTTCAAATTTGAATTACGGTCATTAAATGGCTAGAAAATCACTTAAATGTATTTAAAAGGTCAAATGACCCCTAAAATTTTCCAACTTTTCACATGACAGTTGTTTTAGTGCACGTTAAATGTAAAAAAATGATGGCCGTAAGGGGAAGCTATCTCACGTTCGTCATCGAACATGCATTATTCGCTCTCGGAACCATGAGCCTTCTAGTGAGTTGCTTCGGTTTGTGAGGGGTGTGTGTCCAAACTTCCGTCAAACAGGCCAATTTTTTTACCACGTCATCTTGGTGGCATGACATTACATCAAGCAAGGTTTCATGTTTTCCTGATCATTTTTTATTTTTTTGGAATTAAAATGCCATGGCACTCTGATACATCTCCAACGTATCTATAATTTTTTATTGCTCCATGCTATATTATGTGCTGTTTTGGACATTATTGGGCTTTATTATCCACTTTTATATTATTTTTAGGACTAACCTATTAACCGGAGGCCCAGCCCAGAATTGTTGTTTTTTTGCCTATTTTAGAGTTTCGAAGAAAAGGAATATCAAACGGAATGAAACCTTCGGGAACGTGATTTTCTCACCGAACAAGACCCAGGAGACTTGGACCCTACGTCAAGCAACCAACAGGGAAGCCACGAGGTAGGGGGGCGCGCCCTCCACCCTCGTGGGCCCCCTGTTGCTCCACCGATGTACTTCTTCCTCCTAAATATACCTACGTACCCCCAAACGATCAGATACGGAGCCAAAACCCTAATTCCACCGCCGTAACTTTTTGTATCCATGAGATCCCATCTTGGGGCCTGTTCCAGAGCTCCGTCGGAGGGGGCATCCATCACGGAGAGCTTCTACATCAACACCATAGCCTCTCTGATGGAGTGTGAGTAGTTTACCTCAGACCTTCGGGTCCATAGTTATTAGCTAGATGGCTTCTTCTCTCTTTTTGGATCTCAATACAATGTTCTCCCCCTCTCTTGTGGAGATCTATTCGATGTAATCTTCTTTTTGCGGTGTGTTTGTTGAGATCGATGAATTGTTGGTTTATGATCAAGATTATCTATGAACAATATTTGAATCTTCTCTGAATTC
Source organism: Triticum urartu (assembly GCF_003073215.2). Taxonomy (NCBI): domain Eukaryota; kingdom Viridiplantae; phylum Streptophyta; class Magnoliopsida; order Poales; family Poaceae; genus Triticum; species Triticum urartu. The sequence continues at coordinate 472,778,313 of NC_053024.1, read as the reverse complement.
TTTTATGTATGATTGGTTATCTTTGCAAGTCTCTTGGAATTATCAGTTTGGTTTGGCCTACTAGATTGATCTTTCTTGCAATGGGAGAAGTGCTTAGCTTTGGGTTCAATCTTGCGGTGTCCTTTCCCAGTGACAGTAGGGGCAGCAAGGCACGTATTGTATTTTTGCCATCGAGGATAACAAGATGGGGTTTTTATCATATCGCATGAATTTATCCCTCTACATCATGTCATCTTGCTTAAGGCGTTACTCTGTTTTCATGAACTTAATACTCTAGATGCATGCTGGATAGCGGTTGATGAGTGGAGTAATAGTAGTAGATGCAGGCAGGAATCGGTCTAATTGTCTCGGACGTGATGCCTATATCATGATCATACCTAGATATTCTCATAACTATGCTCAATTCTGTCAATTGCTCAACAGTAATTCGTTCACCCACCGTAAAATACTTATGCTCTTGAGAGAAGCCACTAGTGAAACCTATGGCCCCCGGGTCTATCTTCATCATATTAATCTTCCAATACTTAGTTATTTCCTTTGCTTTTATTTTACTTTGCATATTTATCACAAAAATACCAAAAATATTATCCTATCATATCTATCAGATCTCACTCTCGTAAGTGACAGTGAAGGGGTTGACAACCCCTTATCGCGTTGGTTGCAAGGAGTTATTTGTTTTGTGCAGGTACAAGGGACTCACGCGCAGCCTCCTACTGGATTGATACCTTGGTTCTCAAAAACTGAGGGAAATACTTACGCTACTTTGCTGCATCATCCTTTCCTCTTCAAGGAAATCCAACGCAGTGCTCAAGAGGTAGCAAGAAGAATTTCTGGCGCCGTTGCCGGGGAGGTTCGCGCAAGTCAAGATTTGACTCCCGACAACGAGCCATATCTGGCGCCGTTGTCGGGGAGTCTACGCAAAAGTCAACATACCAAGTACCCATCACAACCCTTATCTCCCGCATTACATTTTTTGCCATTTGCCTCTCGTTTTCCTCACCCCCACTTCACCCTTGTCATTTTATTCGCCATCTCTCTCTATCCTCCCTCTCTTTCTCTATTTGCCTATTTTTGCCCGCTTGCTTTTTGTTTGCTTATGTGTTGGATTGCTTGCTTGTCACGATGGCTCAAGATAACACTAAATTGTGTGATTTTACCAATACCAACAACAATGATTTTATTAGCACTCCGATTGCTCCTCTTACCGATGTTGAATCTTATGAAATTAATGCCGCTTTGCTGAATCTTGTCATGAAAGATCCGTTTTCCGACCTTCATAGTGAAGATGCCGCTACCCATCTAAATAGCTTCATTGATTTGTGTGATATGCAAAAGAAGAAAGATGTGGATAATGATATTGTTCAGTTGAAGCTATTTCCTTTTTCACTTAGAGATCGTGCTAAAGCTTGGTTTTCGTATTTGCCTAAAAATAGTATTGATTCTTGGAACAAGTGCAAAGATGCTTTTATCTCTAAGTATTTTCCTCCTGCTAAGTGTTGGGAAACGTAGTAATTTCAAAAAAAAATCCTACGCACATGCAGGATCATGGTGATGCATAGCAACTGTTGGGGAGAGTGTTGTCCATGTACCCTCGTAGACCGAAAGCGGAAGCGTTAGCACAACGCGATTGATGTAGTCGTACGTCTTCATGATCCGACCGATCAAGTACCGAACGTACGGCACCTCCGAGTTCTGCACATGTTCAACTCGATGACGTCCCTCGAACTCCGATCCAGCCGAGTGTTGAGGGAGAGTTTTGTCAGCACAACGGCGTGGTGACGATGATGATGTTCTACCGACGCAGGGCTTCGCCTAAGCACCGCTACGATATTATCGAGGTGGATTATGGTGGAGGGGGGCACCGCACACGGCTAAGAGATCAAGAGATCAATTGTTGTGTATTTGTGGTGCCCCCTTCCCCCGTATATAAAGGAGTGGAGGAGGGGGAGGGCCGGCCCTCTCTATGGCGCGCCCTAGGGGAGTCCTACTCCCACCGGGAGTAGGATTCCCCCTTTCCTAGTAGAACTAGGAGCCCTTCCAAGTAGTAGGAGTAGGAGGGAAGGAAAGGGAATGGAAAAGGAGAAGGAAGGAAGGGGGCGCCCCCCCTCCCTAGTCCAATTCGGACCAGCCCATGGGGAGGGGTGCGGCCACCCTTTGAGGCTCTTCCCTCCTTTCCCGTATGGCCCATTAAGGCCCAATACGAATTCCCGTAACTCCCCGGTACTCCCGAAAATACCCGAATCACTCGGAACCTTTCCGATGTCCGAATATATTCGTCCAATATATCGATCTTTACGTCTAGACCATTTCGAGACTCCTCGTCATGTCCCCGATCTCATCCGGGACTCCGAACTCCTTCGGTACATCAAAACACATAAACTCATAATATAACCGTCATCGAACTTTAAGCATGCGGACCCTACGGGTTCGAGAACTATGTAGACATGACCGAGACACATCTCCGGTCAATAACCAATAGCGGAACCTGGATGCTCATATTGGCTCCTACATATTCTACCAAGATCTTTATCGGTCAAACCGCATAACAACATACGTTGTTCCCTTTGTCATCGGTATGTTACTTGCCCGAGATTTGATCGTCGGTATCTCAATACCTAGTTCAATCTCGTTACCGGCAAGTCTCTTTACTCATTCCGTAAAACATCATCCCGCAACTAACTCATTAGTTGCAGTGTCCTCCTTTCCTCTTTGGTGCAAAGGGAGCAAGCGCAGGCGAGAGCATCAAGCAAAGGCACCCGTTTCGGTGCAACGAGACCAAGACCGGCCCAACGGCAGGAAGGAAGTCATTGTGGAGCCCAAGCCAGCGTCACCACCAGAGCCTTTGGCAGGCGAGGACCAACTTTAGTCAGGATAAGTGTACCAGATGTTCCCCTTCAAAATGGCCAATTGTTGGCGCCCTTCCCGCTCAATATTTGGGAAGAGGCCTAGGGCCTTTGCCTATAAATAGGAGTAGCCACCCACAGGGTAGAGGGATGGAAATCGGAGAAAGAATCGAGAAGAGAGAGAGAGAAGGGTGACTGAACTCCTCCTAGCAATTCATCCCCCAGCCAAGAACAGACCCTCACGAGGCTGTTCTTCCTTGTATTGCTCATCATCATCACCCCAAGAGGCAATCCACCACACCACACACTGGAGTAGGGTATTACACCACAGCGGTGGCCCGAACCAGTATAAACCCTATGTCTCTTGCGCTGTTCTTTCCATAGCTTAGATCTTAGCGAGGCGGAGGGGTGCAGTTAGGTAGAAGGCGAAATCTCCGCGCGCACCCCAGTGTTCGAACCTCAAGGGTCTGCCGGAACCCGAAATCCGACATTTGGCGCGCCAGGTAGGGGTGCACCGGAATCCACCTTCTACCGCTTCGTGTCTCGTCGCGTCGTCATCACCATGTCCGGCGACCAGGCGGGCAACCCAGATCCATGGGCGGCGTGGCCCGCCCGCGCAGAGCCGCTCGCCTCGGGCAACCCCATGCCCCAGGCAGCTCGTGGTCTGCAGGGCGCTGCGGGCCGCGGGCGACGCGGACAGGCTTCGACAGCTCTCACACCGTGGCAGGCGCGGTCGGCAGCAAGGGCCTCCAATCATGCCGCGACCATGACACCGTACACTCGCCGGGAGCAGGCGAACTCGAGGGCCGCGCTCACGGTGGACCGAGAGCTGCTGCAGTGCAGGCTGCTGGAGGGCGGCCGCGACATGCTGCTGGAGCGGGTGGCAGAGCTCCTGGGCTTCGCCACCTCGGGGGCTCACCCCTTCTGCACCCAGCTCCCATCTCCAGCCCAGGGCGGCCCGCGCGGGGGCTCCGCGCGCGCCCGCGGGCTCCAAGGCTACTCCAACGCCAGCGAAGCTGTCGGCACCGGACCGGCGGCGGCGCTGCCCCGCTCCCGGTCCGCGAAGAAGAAGGACTCGACGCGACCCACGGCCCCAGTGGACAGCCGTGCTACCACCCCACGGTGGGCGCGTCAAGCAGGACTGCGTGGCACGCGGAGCACTACGGCGTGGCCTTCGGGATGACGGCGCCAGAAGAATACGTGCCCCTCATGATGGACCAAGGACACCCTCACAAGGGCGAACAAGGCTCGTTCCTCAGCCCAAGCTGGGGGGACGAGGCGCCCGAAGCTGAGCCCTTCCAGCAGCCCCGGGACGGTCCCACTGGCCACGCTGGAGGCAACGATTATCGGGTACCGCTAATTCCTCAGGAGCAGGCATACGCTAATCTTGGATCGCAGGAGGTGCAGGTCGCCACAGCGAGCAGCTACCCCGCTCCCACAGTCTCCTACCCCTCGGGAGGAGGCGCAGGGGGCTGCAGGAGAGGGGCCGAGATCCGACATCACCACGCGGCGTTCGGAGCAAGGTGTTCTCAGGAGGTAGGCCCTCTGCTGGGGAGGTGCCTCAGGGCCTGCCCCTGGCGGAGGACCCGTGGTCGTCGTGGGAACCGCTGGCGACCGCTCTACCCCATCGGGGCGTCCTGGTTTCCGGTCGTTGTTGATGGCACTAGAGTGTGGCGCAAGGCGGGGCCCTCGTCTGGCGATATGAAGCAAGGCCGGTACCTGTGAAGAAGGCCCAGTGCCTGTGAAGCTCGCCGCCCCATGACACTCTCACGTAATAATGAGTGGGGCTGTACACGCCCCGGAGTCTTAGGGGTGCCGGCCTCAGGCCCTGGGGCTCCCTCCCACGCCCAGTGGCAGCACTTAGCTCCGCGCTCGTGAGAAGACGTCCAAGACTAGATTAGGTGCCGGACGCGGCCTTTTGTCTGCTTTCGTTGCTTTTCCCTTTGGTTGTCACTTTCCCCCGCTGGATTTAAGTTGGATTCGAATTTGAGATTTGCGTGTGTTCGGGGAAGGGGTGCTTAGTCTCGCTCGAGCAATTTCTCGCGTTTTGATTACCACTTCACCTCAGCTGCCTCCCCTCGTGAGCCCCTCACGAGCCGGGTCAGGCCTAGCTTGCGCGCAGCCCAGACTGCCGCCGCATCCTCTCAGGAGGGTTTTTTACTGCAGATCCTACGGATTCGATCAGGAACACTCAGGACACCACAGCCTCCCACAGGCTACCTCAGGGCCCGCACGGGACAAAGGTAAACTAGCCGACCAGCGCGTCGCTTAAGCCAACCACTTGGCGCGGGCGCATGGGCAATGTAACGTCTACTAATACGATGAACACAAGTTTTACATGAGGGCCCCCCCTCCAAAACGCTCTCACAGCCATCAGGCCAAAACCTGAGTTCTATTCATGCAGGGTAAGGAAGCAGGAACGATGCACAATCAGTCGGATAAATCCCCCAATGCGTCCTCAGGAGCACCACCCGAACCGTTGCTGGCATCGCTAGACTCGCCATTGCTGCCTGCGTCGCCGCCAGCGGCGGCAGGGCCGTTCACCACACCGCCCTCATCGGCAGCCACGATCACGCCATCATTGTCTAAAGCGAAGGCCCTGACAAGAGCATCCACATTGTCTTCCACCCAGTGCGCCAGGTCGTCTCGGACGGCCTAGGGGACTGGGGCGATGGCGGCGTCGAAATCGAAGTGGGGATCCATGTTCCGGAGATGGCTGAAGACGCGAGAAAAGGCGCGCCCGAGCAGGGCGCGGCTCCTCTCCTCCACCAGCCTGTCAGCCCTGACCGACCGTGCCTCTAGCTGCGTCACCACGTCGGTGAAGAACTAAAGGTTGCCGGCATAGTTGACTGCGTGCGGTTCGCCAACAGCCGCCTCGCAGATGTTGCCCAAGGTTGTGTTGGCTCTTTCCCGGAGCATGGTGAGCATGGGGCCGTGCTCATGCTCCAGGATCCGCCGCTGACGTATCTCGTCCGCATTCTGGCGCGCGACGACCTCAGCCTCCTCCACCCGCTGGCGAAGAAGGAGCACCTCGGCCTGGGAGGTGGTTGACTCCCCTTGCGCTACCTCAAGGGCGGCCCGAAAAGCATCAGCCCGCCGCGTCGCTTCCTCCAGCTTGGCCCTCAAGCCAGCAGTCCTACCTTCAGCCTCGGCCCAGATCAACCCCAGCCTCTCCTCGAACTCGTGCTCGAGGTTCAAGCGTGCCATCGCCACCCGACGTCCGACCTCCTCCAGGACACGGGCTTCCCGTGCAGCGACATCATCCTCCGCCTGCGTCACCAAGCGCTCCCTCGTCTCCAGACACTCATACTCACGGGTACGTTCGGCGGCTTCCAGCGTCAGCGCCTCCTCACGCTTCTGGAGCTCTGCTGGGTCGCCAGAGGCCACCTTCATCGACGCGAGGGCTGCCTCTCGCAGCTCCACTTGCTCCTCCAGTGAGTGGCACCAGGCCAGGAGCTCTCGAACCCGCTCCTCCGCCGCCTCTCGCCGTCGGTCAGCTTCCCGGGCCTCCTCAGCGGCCCAAGATCGGGCCTCCCGAGAGGCCACCAGCAAGGCCTTGGCCTCTGCGTCGTCAAGATCGCGCTGACGGCGCGCAAGGGCGATGGCGCCCCCCAGCTCGCGCCTCTCTGCAGCCAGGCGCAGGCCCTCGGCCTCAAGGCGTGCGTCTTCATCAGCAAGCTCCTCACCAAGTAGGCTCACCGCGTCAGCCGCCCTTCGAAGGAATCCTTGGCGAAGAGCGCGACGCTCCCGGGCGCGCTCGAGCACGTCTTCCACACCATCATCTGCCCCAAGCAAGCGCCGGGGGCCACGAATCAGCACTCCCCCTCCGGGCAGGGGGCTGGGGGCTGGCACCCTCGCGACGGCCGGGCACGCCACGCCAGAAGCCCGGCCTGGAGCCAGCCCGTCCCCAGATGAAGAGCGCAGGGAGCGCCTCAGCCAAACGCAGTCCACGACCAGGCGAGAAGCCCACGGCAGGCTGGCTATGCCACGAGAAGGCCCGCGAAGGAGGATCGCGAGGTGCGCAGGGCCACGATGCGCCTCGGGACGGTTCGCCTCTCCGATCACCCTCACCACAAGGGCTCTGCTGCTCGGAGCGCTTGAGGACGGTGGAGGGGGCGAAGCCAAGGGGGACGGCACCTCAGCCATCTCCGCGAGCTCGGCTGGAAGGGGCCTATGGAGCAAGGATCGGTAAAAGCAACAGAAGGATCGGGAGCTGCGAAAGGAGAAGGCTTACTCATCAGTAGCGAAGTACTCCCTACGCTTCAGCAGGCGACAAGGGTAGTCGTCGCCCAGGGCCTCCCTTCTCTTCCGGAGGGCCTCAAAGTCCACGCGGAAGCGGCCCAAGAGTTGAGCGCAGGGATCAACCTGCGACGAAGACGGAGCGTCAAGGCGATCCGCGTCAGGGGCGCCTGCCTAATGCGCACTACCAATCGCCTCGCCAAGAGAAGCGGCTGGAGCCTCAGGGGCCTCAGTCGCAGGCGCTGAGGGTAGCTGCTTGCCACCCTCAGCCTCAGCGGCACGGGCCCCAAGAGTTGCTCCCTCATGAGCATCGCCCGGTGCTGTCACCCCGCCGGGAGCCCCCTCGGCCTCTGGCGCCTCATGCCTCCCTGCTCCGCCACTTGAGGAAGAGTCGCCTTGGCTGACTGGAAGGGCAGTCACCGTCACTGGGTTCTCGCGAGACCCCCGGAGGCCGGCGGGGTGCGGCCCCCACTCATCGAAGATAGGCATCTGATTCACAAAATCACCCCTGTTCTAGCAGAGGTACAGCAAGGCCCCTCCCTGCTGGATGCTGCCAGGGTTGGGGTCCCCAGTCAGGATCAAGAGCACTGTCCTCAGCACTTCAGGCGTCAGGTTCTCTTCCTGGAGCCTCATACAATCATCATGCCCTCTGAAGGCCCACATCCGGCGGGAGTGGCGTTGGAGAGGAGCAATGCGACGAAGCAGGAACTCCTTCACCACCTTGGGCGTTGTCACGCCAAGCGACCTCAAGAACACGAAGCGGTGCCAAACGAAGACGAGTCGGGGGCTCTCAAGCGTCTCCTGGCCCCAGCCCGAATTGGGGACAGCAGGCGAAGTTGGCTCCGATAGCAGGGGGCTGGGCACCCCTGCATCCACATACAGCCACCGCTCGCGGAACCCAGCCGCGGGTAGAGGGAGCCTGAAGTCATTCCCTGAGGCCGCTATCTCAGACGCGGCAATGAAGCTCATGCACGCCCAGCATTGGGTAGGGTCGACAAGACGCAGAGAGAAGAAGTGGCGCAGCAAGGCAACCGAAGGAAGGATGCCCATCATTGCCTCGCAAACAAAGGCGAAGACCGAAAGAAGGATGATGGATTCAGGACCCAGATGCATCATGTGGATCTGATAGTGGGAAAGCACGGCATTGAAGAAATCAGAAATGGGGGGAACCAGACCCGCCCACAGGGTGTCGGCGAAATACTGGACCTCGGTGACTATCCTGTCGATGGAGAAGTGAGACGCGGGCCAGGCCGTCGTCCTCCCGCATTCGTTGAACATAGTGGCCAGAGCCGAGTTGACCTTGCCCAAGCCCTCGGCGGGGGCCGCCAACGGCGGCGAGCAAGGCGGAGGCATGGGTTTCTTCCCTCTTCCCTTCTTCGTCGGAGCCATGGCGATAGGAAGGGGGGGAAGGTTTGAAATTGGGTTGAAAACAGAAGCTGGAGTTCGAGCAGAGGAAGGACAGAGGGCGCTCGAGCAACAGAAAGGGGAGCGGCTATGTACGACTACGAGTCCGCCTAGCATGGCGCAAAATAAGGGGGGCATGGGGGAACAGTGCCGCCCACGCCCAATCAACCGCCACACGGCGCCCAAGGCCGTAGGCTGTTAGGGCCCGCGGCGCTTCGCCCTTGCCCTTTTGCCTCCCTGCACGGCCAAGTCCGGGCGCGCCTTGGGCCCGGGGGCTACTGTCGGCGTTCTGGGAACGGGGGTCCCCAGACTTGCCTGCCTACGGCCTACGGTGTGGCTCAAAGGGGGCCCAGCATGGCCCGTCTTCATCAACACAGACCCAAGACCCTCGCGAGGGGCCAAGCCTCGCGGGGCGGATGACACGGAGCTTCCTCAGGCACGGCCTCATCAGGCTGGCTCGCGAGGAGGCGGAGAGATCAAGGCGGGGTACCTCACGAGGTGCCCGTGACGCAAGCCATGACGACCAAGGGTGCCAGGCGAGCGCCAGCCTGCGCAGTGTCCTCCTTTCCTCTTTGGTGCAAAGGGAGCAAGCGCAGGCGAGAGCATCAAGCAAAGGCACCCGTTTCGGTGCAACGAGACCAAGACCGGCCCAACGGTAGGAAGGAAGTCATTGTGGAGCCCAAGCCAGCGTCACCACCAGAGCCTTTGGCAGGCGAGGACCAACTTTAGTCAGGATAAGTGTACCAGATGTTCCCCTTCAAAATGGCCAATTGTTGGCGCCCTTCCCGCTCAATATTTGGGAAGAGGCCCAGGGCCTTTGCCTATAAATAGGACTAGCCACCCACAGGGTAGAGGGATGGAAATCGGAGAAAGAATCGAGAAGAGAGAGAGAGAAGGGTGACTGAACTCCTCCTAGCAGTTCATCCCCCAGCCAAGAACAGGCCCTCGCGAGGCTGTTCTTCCTTGTATTGCTCATCATCATCAGCCCAAGAGGCAATCCACCACACCACACACTGGAGTAGGGTATTACACCACAACGGTGGCCCAAACCAGTATAAACCCTGTGTGTCTTGCGCTGTTCTTTCCATAGCTTAGATTTTAGCGAGGCGGAGGGGTGCAGGTACGTAGAAGGCGAAATCTCCACGCGCACCCCAGTGTTCGAACCTCAAGGGTCTGCCAGAACCCGAAATCCGACAACCGAGTGGGCCCAGAGATACCTCTCCGACAATCGGAGTGACAAATCCTAATCTCGAAATACGCCAACCCAACAAGTACCTTCGAAGACACCTGTAGAGCACCTTTATAATCACCCAGTTACGTTGTGACGTTTGGTAGCACACAAAGTGTTCCTCTGGTAAACGGGAGTTGCATAATCTCATGGTCATAGGAACATGTATAAGTCATGAAGAAAGCAATAGCAACAAACTAAACGATCAAGTGCTATGCTAACGGAATGGGTCAAGTCAATCACATCATTCTCTAATGATGTGACCCCGTTAATCAAATGACAACTCATGTCTATGGCTAGGAAACTTAACCATCTTTGATTCAACGAGCTAGTCAAGTAGAGGCATACTAGTGACATATTGTTTGTCTATGTATTCACACATGTATTATGTTTCCGGTTAATACAATTCTAGCATGAATAATAAACATTTATCATGATATAAGGAAATAAATAAAAACTTTATTATTGCCTCTAGGGCATATTTCCTTCAGTCTCCCACTTGCACTAGAGTCAATAATCTAGTTCACATCGCCATGTGATTTAACATCCATAGTTCACATTACCATTTGATTAACAACCATAGTTCACATCGTCATGTGAACAACACCCAAAGGGTTTACTAGAGTCAATAATCTATATCACATCGCTATGTGATTAATACCCAAAGAGTACTAAGGTGTGATCATGTTTTGCTTGTGAGGGAAGTTTAGTCAACGGGTCTGCCACATTCAAATCCGTATGTATTTTGCAAATTTCTATGTCAACAATGCTCTGCACGGAGCTACTCTAGCTAATTGCTCCCACTTTCAATATGTATCCAGATTGAGACTTTGAGTCATCTGGATCAATGTCAAAACTTGCATCGACATAACCCTTTACGACGAACCTTTTGTCACCTCCATAATCGAGAAACATATCCTTATTCCACTAAGGATAATTTTGACCAATGTCTAGTGATCTACTCCTAGATCACTATTCTACTCCCTTGCCAAACTCAGGGCAGGGTATACAATAGGTCTGGTACACAGCATGGCATGCTTTATAGAACCTATGGCTGAGGCATAGGGAATGACTTTCATTCTCTCTCTATCTTCTGCCGTGGTCGGGTTTTGAGTCTTACTCAACTTCACACCTTGTAACACAGGCAAGAACTCCTTCTTTGACTGTTCCATTTTGAACTATTTCAAAATCTTGTCAAGGTATGTACTCATTAAAAAACTTATCTAGCGTCTTGATCTATCTCTATAGATCTTGATGCTCAATATGTAAGCATCTTCACCGAGGTTTTTCTTTGAAAAACTCCTTTCAAACATTTCTTTATGCTTTGCAGAATAATTCTACATTATCTCCGATCAACAATATGTCATTCACATATACTTATCAGAAATGGTGTAGTTCTCCCACTCACTTTCTTGTAAATATAGGCTTCACCTCAAGTCTGTATAAAACTATATGCTTTGATCAACTTATCAAAGCGTATATTCCAACTCCGAGATGCTTGCATCAGTCCATAGATGGATCGCTTGAGCTTGCATATTTTGTTAGTACCTTTAGGATTGACAAAACCTTCTAGTTGCATCATATACAACTCTTCTTTAATAAATCCATTAAGGAATGCAGCTTTGTTTATCCATTTGCCAGATTTCATAAAATGCGGTAATTGCTAACATGATTTGGGCAGACTTAAGCATAGATACGAGTGAGAAACTCTCATCGTAGTCAACACCTTGAACTTGTCGAAAACCTTTTGCGACAATTCTAGCTTTGTAGATAGTAACACTACTATCAGCGTCCGTCTTCCTCTTGAAGATCCATTTAATCTCAATGGCTCGCCGATCAATGGGCTAGTCAATCAAAGTCCATACTTTGTTTTCATACATGGATCTCATCTCAGATTTCATGGCCTCAAGCCATTTCGCGGAATCTGGGCTCATCATCGCTTCCTCATAGTTCGTAGGCTTGTCATGGTCAAGTAACATGACCTCTAGAACATGATTACCGTACCACTCTGGTGCGGATCTCACTCTGGTTTACCTACGAGGTTTGGTAGTAACTTGATCTGAAGTTACATGATCATCATCATTAGCTTCCTCACTAATTGGTGTAGTAGTCACAGGAACAGATTTCTGTGATGAACTACTTTCCAATAAGGGAGCAGGTACAGTTACCTGATCAAGTTCTACTTTCCTCCCACTCACTTCTTTCGAGAGAAACTCCTTCTCTAGAAAGGATCCATTCTCAGCATTTAATATCTTGCCTTCGGATCTGTGATAGAAGGTGTACCCAACATTTTATTTTGGGTATCCTATGAAGATGCACTTCTCCGATTTGGGTTTGAGCTTATCAGGTGGAAACTTTTTCACATAAGCATTGCAACCTCAAATTTTAAGAAACGACAGCTTAGGTTTCTTGCCAAACCATAGTTCATACGGTGTCGTCTCAACAGATTTAGATGGTGCCCTATTTAACGTGAATGTAGCTGTCTCTAATGCATAACCCCAAAACTATAGTGGTTAATCGGTAAGAAATATCATAGATTGCACTATATCCAATAATAGTACGGTTATGACGTTCGGACACACCATTATGCTGTGGTGTTCCAGGTGGCACGATTTTGTGAAACTATTCCACATTGTTTTAATTGAAGACCAAACTTGTAACTCAAATATTTGTCTCCGCGATCAGATCATAGAAACTTTATTTTCTTGTCACGATGATTTTCCACTTCACTCTGAAGTTTTTGAACTTTTCAAATGTTTCAGACTTATGTTTCATCAAGTAGATATACCCATATCTGCTCAAATCATCTGTGAAGGTCAGAAAATAACGATACCCGCCGCGAGCCTCAACATTCATCGGACTGCATACATCAGTATGTATTATTTCCAATAAGTCAGTTGCTTGCTCCATTGTTCCAAAGAACGGAGTCTTAGTCATCTTGCCCATGAGGCATGGTTCGCAAGCATCAACTGATTCATAATCAAGTGATTCCAAAAGTCCATCAGCATGGATTTTCTTCATGCGCTTTACAGCAATATGACCTAAACGGCAGTGCCACAAATAAGTTGCACTATCATTATTAACTTTGCATCTTTTGGCTTCAATATTATGAGAATATGTATCACCACAATCGAGATCCAGCAAACCATTTTCATTGGGTGTATGACCATAGAAGGTTTTATTCATGTAAACAGAACAACAATTTTATTCTCTTACTTAAATGAATAACCGTATTGCAATAAACATGATCAAATCATATTCATGCTCAACGCAAACACCAAATAACACTTATTTAGGTTCAACACTAATCCCGAAAGTATAGGGAGTGTGCGATGATGATCATATCAATCTTGGAACCATTTCCAACACACATCGTCACTTCACCCTTAACTAGTCTTTGTTCATTCTGCAACTCTCGTTTCGAGTTACTACTCTTAGCAACTGAACCAGTATCAAATACCGAGGGGTTGCTACGAACACTAGTAAAATACACATCAATAATCTGTATATCAAATATACCTTTGTTCACTTTGCCATCCTTCTTATCCGCCAAATACTTGGGGCAGTTCCGCTTCCAGTGACTAGTCCCTTTGCAGTAGAAGCACTTAGTCTCAGGCTTAGGACCAGACTTGGGCTTCTTCACTTGAGCAGCAACTTGCTTGTCGTTCTTCTTGAAGTTCCCTTTCTTTCCCGTTGCCCTTTTCTTGAAACTAGTGGTCTTGTTAATCATCAACACTTGATGCTCTTTCTTGATTTCTACCTTCATCGATTTCATCATCATGAAAAGCTCGGGAATCGTTTTCATCATCCCTTGCATACTATAGTTCATCATGAAGTTCTACTAACTTGGTGATGGTGACTAGAGAATTCTGTCAATCACTATTTTATCTGGAAGATTAACTCCCACTTGATTCAAGCGATTGTAGTACCCAGACAATCTGAACACATGCTCACTGCTTGAGCTATTCTCCTCCATCTTTTAGCTATAGAACTTGTTGGAGACTTCATATCTCTCAACACGGGTATTTGCTTGAAATATTAACTTCAACTCCTGGAACATCCATATGATCCATGACGTTCAAAACGTCTTTGAAGTCCCGATTCTAAGCTGTTAAGCATGGTGCACTAAACTATCAAGTAGTCATCATATTGAGCTAGCCAAACGTTCATGACGTCTGCATCTGCTCCTACAATAGGTCTATCACCTAGCGGTGCATTAAGGACATAATTCTTCTGTGCAGCAATGAGGATAAACCTCAGATCACGGATCCAATCCGCATCATTTCTACTAACATCTTTCAACTTAGTTTTCTCAAGGAACATATCAAAAATAAAACAAGTGAGCTAAACGCAAGCTATTGATCTACAACATAGATATGTTAATACTACCAGGACTAAGTTCATGATAAATTTAAGTTCAATTAATCATATTACTTAAGAACTCCCACTTAGAAAGACATCCCTCTAATCTTCTAAGTGATCACGTGATCCAAATCAACTAAACCATAACCGATCATCACGTGAAATGGAGTAGTTTTCAATGGTGAACATCACTGTGTTGATCATATCTACTATATGATTAATGCTCGACCTTTCAGTCTCAGTGTTCCGAGGCCATATCTGCATATGCTAGGCTCGTCAAGTTTAACCTCAGTATTCTGCGTGTGCAAAACTAGCTTGCACCCGTTGTAGCTGGACGTAGAGCTTATCACACCCGATCATCACGTGGTGTCTGGGCACGACGAACTTTGGCAACGGTGCATACTCAGGGAGAACACTTTTATCTTGAAATTTAGTGAAAGATCATCTTATAATGCTACCGTCAATTAAAGCAAGATAAGATGCATAAAAGATAAACATCACATGCAATCAAAATATGTGACATGATATGGCCATCATCATCTTGTGCCTTTGATCTCCATCTCCAAAACATCGTCATGATTTCCATCGTCACCGGCATGACACCATGATCTCCATCATCTTGATCTATATCAATGTGTCGTCACATGGTCGTGTCGCCAACTATTGCTCTTGCAACTGTTGCTATCGCATAGCGATAATTGCAAAGCAATCATTTCGCGCTTGCATCTTATGCAATAAAGAGACAACCATAAGGCTTCTGCCAGTTGCCGATAACTTCAACAAAACATGATCATCTTATACAACAACTTATATCACGTCTTGACCATATCACATCACAACATGCCCTGCAAAAACAAGTTAGACATCCTCTACTTTGTTGTTGCAAGTTTTACGTGGCTGCTACGGGCTGAGCAAGAACCGTTCTTACCTACGCATCGAAAACCACAACGATAGTTTGTCAAGTTAGTGCTATTTTAACCTTCTCAAGGACCGGGCGTAGCCACACTCGGTTCAACTAAAGTTGGAGAAACTGACACCCGCTAGTCACCTATGTGCATAGCACGGCGGTAAAACCAGTCTCGCGTAAGCGTACGCGTAATGTCGGTCTGGGCCGCTTCATCCAACAATACCGCCGAACCAAAGTATGACATGTTGGTAAGCAGTATGACTTATATCACCCACAACTCACTTGTGTTCTAATCATGCATATAACATGAACGCATAAAACCTGGCTCGGATGCCACTGTTGGGGAACGTAGTAATTTCAAAAAAATTCCTACGCACACGCAGGATCATGGTGATGCATAGCAACTGTTGGGGAGAGTGTTGTCCACGTACCCTCGTAGACCGAAAGCAGAAGCGTTAGCACAACGCGGTTGATGTAGTCATACGTCTTCATTATCCGACCGATCAAGTACCGAACGTACGGCACCTCCGAGTTTTGCACATGTTCAACTAGATGACGTCTCTCGAATTCCGATCCAGCCGAGTGTTGAGGGAGAGTTTCGTCAGCACAACAGCGTGGTGATGATGATGATGTTCTACCGACGCAGGGCTTCGCCTAAGCACCGCTACGATATTATCGAGGTGGATTATGGTGGAGGGGGGCACCGCACACGGCTAAGAGATCAAGAGATCAATTGTTGTGTATTTGGGGTGCCCCCTGCCCCCGTATATAAAGGAGTGGAGGAGGGGGAGGGCCGGCCCTCTCTATGGCGCGCCCTAGGGGAGTCCTACTCCCACCGGGAGTAGGATTCCCCCTTTCCTAGTAGAACTAAGAGCCCTTCCAATTAGTAGGAGTAGGAGGGAAGGAAAGGGAAGGGAAAAGGAGAAGGAAGGAAGGGGGCGCCCCCCTCCCTAGTCCAATTCGGACCAGCCCATGGGGAGGGGTGCGGCCACCCTTTGAGGCCTTTCTCTCCTTTCCCGTATGGCCCATTAAGGCCCAATACGAATTCCCGTAACTCCCCGGTACTCCCAAAAATACCCGAATCACTCGGAACCTTTCCGATGTCCGAATATAGTCGTCCAATATATCGATCTTTACGTCTCGACCATTTCGAGACTCCTCGTCATGTCCCCGATCTCATCCGGGACTCCGAACTCCTTTGGTACATCAAAACACATAAACTCATAATATAACCGTCATCGAACTTTAAGCGTGCGGACCCTACGAGTTCGAGAACTATGTAGACATGACCGAGACACGTCTCCGGTCAATAACCAATAGCGGAACCTGGATGCTCATATTGGCTCCTACATATTCTACGAAGATCTTTATCGGTCAAACCGCATAACAACATACGTTGTTCCCTTTATCATCGGTATGTTACTTGCCCGAGATTCGATCGTCGGTATCTCAATACCTAGTTCAATATCGTTACCGCAAGTCTCTTTTCTCGTTCCGTAACACATCATCCCGCAACTAACTCATTAGTTGCAATGCTTGCAAGGCTTATAGTGATGTGCATTACCGAGTGGGCCCAGAGATACCTCTCCGACAATCGGAGTGACAAATCCTAATCTCAAAATACGCCAACCCAACAAGTACCTTCGAAGACACCTGTAGAGCACCTTTATAATCACCCAGTTACGTTGTGACGTTTGGTAGCACACAAAGTGTTCCTCCGGTAAACGGGAGTTGTATAATCTCATAGTCATAGGAAGATGTATAAGTCATGAAGAAAGCAATAGCAACAAACTAAACGATCAAGTGCTATGCTAACGGAATGGGTCAAGTCAATCACATCATTCTCTAATGATGTGACCCGGTTAATCAAATGACAACTCATGCCTATGGCTAGGAAACATAACCATCTTCAATTAACGAGCTAGTCAAGTAGAGGCATACTAGTGACACTCTGTTTGTCTATGTATTCACACATGTATTATGTTTCCGGTTAATACAATTCTAGCATGAATAATAAACATTTATCATGATATAAGGAAATAAATAAAAACTTTATTATTGCCTCTAGGGCATATTTCCTTCACTAAGATCATCTCCCTTAGAAACGATATTATGAATTTTAAGCAACTTGATCATGAACATGTTGCACAAGCTTGGGAGAGGATGAAATTAATGATACGTAATTGCCCTACTCATGGTTTGAATTTGTGGATGATTATACAAATTTTTTATGCTAGATTGAATTTTGCTTCTAGAAATCTTTTAGATTCGGCCGTGGGAGGCACTTTTATGGAGATCACTTTAGGAGAAGCTACTAAACTCGTAGATAATATTATGGTTAATTATTCTCAATGGCATACTAAAAGATATACTAATAAAAAGGTAGAAGAAATTAATGTTTTGAGAGGAAAGATGGATGAACTTATGAAATTATTTGCTAGTAAGAGTGTTTCTTCTGATCCTAGTGATATGCCCTTGTCTACTTTGATTGAGAACAATAATGAATCTATGGATGTGAATTTTGTTGGTAGGAATAATTTTGGTAACAACGCGTATGGAGGAAACTTTAATCCTAGGCCTTATCCTAGTAATCCCTCTAATAATTATGGTAATTCCTACAACAATTCTTATGGAACTTATAATAAGATGCCCTCTGATTTTGAATCTAATATTAAAGAATTTATTACTTCACAAAAGAATTTCAATGCTTTGATTGAAGAAAAATTGCTTAAGATTGATGGTTTGGCTAGGAACGTTGATAGAATTTCTCTTGATGTTGATTCTTTAAAGCTTAGATCTATTCCTCCTAAGCATGATATCAATGAGTCTCTCAAAGCCATGAGAATTTCCATTGATGAGTGCAAAGAAAGAACCGCTAGGATGCGTGCTGAGAAAGATGCCTTTATAAGAGCGTGTTCTTCTAGTTCCTATGAAAATAAAGATGAAGATCTAAAAGTTATTGATGTGTCCCCTATTAAATCTTTGTTTTGCAATATGAATCTTGATAATGATGGGACTGAATATGATCCACCTTTACCTAGAAGGCGTTCCAAAAATTCGGAGTTTTTAGATCTTGATGCTAAATTTGATGAAAGTGGGATTGAAGAAATTAAAACCCTAGATGTTGCTAAACCCACTATTTTGGATTTAAAGGAATTTAATTATTAAAATTGCTCTTTGATTGATTTTATTTCCTTGTTGCAATACGTGCTAAATTCTCCTCATGCTTATAGTCAAAATAAAGCGTTTACTAAACATATCGTTGATGCCTTGATGCAATCTTGTGAAGAAAAACTTGAGTTGGAAGTTTCTATCCCTAGAAAGCTTTATGATGAGTGGGAACCAACTATTAAAATTAAGATTAAAGATCATGAGTTCTATGCTTTATGTGATTCGGGTGCTAGTGTTTCCATGATTCCAAAGACTTTGTGTGATTTGTTAGGTTTCCGTGATTTTGATGATTGCTTTTTAAACTTGCACCTTGCGGATTCCACTATTAAGAAACCAATGGGAAGAATCAATGATGTTCTTATTGTCGCAAATAGGAATTATGTGCCCGTAGGTTTTATTTTTCTTGACATAGATTGCAATCCTTCATGTCCTATTATCCTTGGTAGAGCTTTCTTTAGAACGATTGGTGCAATTATTGATATGAAGGAAGGAAATATTAGATTCCAATTTCCGTTAAGGAAAGGCATGGAACACTTTCCTAGAAAGAAAATTAAATTACCTTATGAATCTATTATGAGAGCCACTTATGGATTGCCTACCAAAGATGGCAATACCTAGATCTATCATTGCTTTTTATGCCTAGCTAGGGGCGTTAAACGATAGCGCTTGTTGGGAGGCAACCCAATTTTATTTTTATTCCTTGATTTTTGTTCCTGTTTAGTAATAAATTATTTATCTAGCCTATGTTTTGGTTGTGTTTTTTGTGTTTAATTAGTGTTTGTGCCAAGTATAACCGTTGGGAAGACTTGGGGAAAGTCTTGATATCTTGCTGTAAAAAACAGAAACTTTAGCGCTCACGAGAACTGCAGCCATTTTTATTTGGAAAGTGATATTTAGTTCATTCTTCTTGAATATGATTAATAGATAAATTCCTCACTTCTGGCAATTTATTTTAGAATTTTTGGGGTTCCAGATCGTGCGCTAGTTACAGATTACTACAGACTGTTCTGTTTTTGACAGATTCTGTTTTCGTGTGTTGTTTGCTTATTTTGATGAATCTATGGCTAGTAAAATAGTTTATAAACCATAGAGAAGTTGGAATACAGTAGTTTTAATACCAATATAAATAAATAATGAGTTCATTACAGTACCTTGAAGTGGTCTTTTGTTTTCTTTCGCTAACGGAGCTCACGAGATTTTCTACTTTAAGTTTTGTGTTGTGAAGTTTTCAAGTTTTGGGTAAAGATTTGATGGATTATGGAACAAGGAGTGGAAGAGCCTAAGCTTGGGGATGCCCATGGCACCCCCAAGATAATCTAAGGACACCTAGAAGCCAAAGCTTGGGGATGCCCCAGAAGGCATCCCCTCTTTCGTCTACTTCCATCGGTAACTTTACTTGGAGCTATATTTTTATTCAA
Source organism: Triticum urartu (assembly GCF_003073215.2). Taxonomy (NCBI): domain Eukaryota; kingdom Viridiplantae; phylum Streptophyta; class Magnoliopsida; order Poales; family Poaceae; genus Triticum; species Triticum urartu. The sequence goes on along the minus strand of NC_053024.1, from coordinate 472,758,741 downwards.
CTCATGATATGTGTTTTGCTTGGAGCGTCTTGTATTATTTGAGTCTTTGTTTTTTTAGTTTACCACAATCATCCTTGCTGTACACACCTTTTGAGAGAGCCATACATGATTTGGAATTTGTTAGAATACTCTATGTGCTTCACTTATATCTTTTAGAGCACGGTGGTGGATTTGTTTTATAGAAACTATTGATCTCTCATGCTTCACTTAGATTATTTTGAGAGTCTTAAATAGCATGGTAATTTGCTTAAATCCTAATATGCTAGGTATTCAAGATTAGTAAAAAAAATCTTATGAGTGTTTTGAATACTAAGAGAAGTTTGATGCTTGATGATTGTTTTGAGATATGGAGGTAATGATATCAGTCGTGCTAGTTGAGTAGTTGTGAATTTGAGAAATGCTTGTGTTGAAGTTTGCAAGTCCCGTAGCATGCACGTATGGTAAATTTTATGTAACAAATTTGAAACATGAGGTGTTCTTTGATTGTCCTCCTTATGAGTGGCGGTCGGGGACGAGCGATGGTCTTTTCCTACTAATCTATCCCCCTAGGAGCATGCGCGTAGTGCTTGGTTTTTGATGACTTGTAGATTTTTGCAATAAGTATGTGAGTTCTTTATGACTAATGTTGAGTCCATGGATTATACGCACTCTCACCCTTCCATCATTGCTAGCCTCTTCGGTACAGTGCATTGCCCTTTCTCATATTGAGAGTTGGTGCAAACTTCGCCGGTGCATCCAAACCCCGTGATATGATACGATCTTTCACACATAAACCTCCTTATATATTCCTCAAAACAGCCACCATACCTACCTATTATGGCATTTCCATAGCCATTCTGAGATATATTGCCATGCAACATTCCATCATTCCGTTTATCATGACACATTCATCATTGTCATATTTCTTAGCATGATCATGTAGTTGACATAGTATATGTGGCAAAGCCACCATTCATAATTCTTTCATACATGTCACTCTTGGTTCATTGCATATCCCGGTACACCGCCGGAGGCATTCATATAGAGTCATCTTTTGTTCTAGCATCGATTTGTAATCATTGAGTTGTAAATAAATAGAAGTGTGATGATCATCATTTTCTAGAGCATTGTCCCAAGTGAGGAATTAAAAAAGGGAGAGAAAGGCCATAACAAAGAAGAAGAGAAGGCCCCCAAAAAAATGAGAGAAAAAGAGAGAAGGGACAATGCTACTATCCTTTGCCACACTTGTGCTTCAAAGTAGCACCATAATCTTCATGATAGAGAGTCTCTTGTTTTGTCACTTTCATATACTAGTGGGAATTTTTCATTGTAGAACTTGGCTTGTATATTCCAACAATGGGCCTCCTCAAGTGCCCTAGGTCTTCGTGAGCAAGCAAGTTGGATGCACACCCACTTAGTTTGTTTTGTTGAGCTTTCATACATTTATAGCTCTAGTGCATCCATTGCACGGCAATCCCTACTCCTTGCATTAACATCAATCGATGGGCATCTCCATAAGCCCATTGATTAGCCTCATTGAAGTGAGACTTTCTCCTTTTTTGTCTTCTCCACATAACCCCCATCATCATATTCTATTCCACCCATAGTGTTATGTCCATGGCTTGCGCTCATATATTGTGTGAAATTTTATAGGTTTGAGATTACTAAAGTGTGAAACAATTGCTTGGCTTGTCATCGGGGTTGTGCATGATGAGAGCATTCTTGTGTGATGAAAATGGAGCATGACTAAACTATATGATTTTGTAGGGATGAACTTTCTTTGGCCATGTTATTTTGAGAAGACATAATTGCTTAGTTAGTATGCTTGAAGTATTATTATTTTTATGTCAATATGAACTTTTATCTTGAATCTTTCGGATCTGAATATTCATACCACAATTAACAAGAATTACATTAAAATTATGCCAAGTAGCATTCCACATCAAAAATTCCGTTTTTATCATTTACCTACTCGAGGACGAGCAGGAATTAAGCTTGGGGATGCTTGATACGTCTCCAACGTATCTATAATTTTTGATTGATCCATGCTATATTATATACTGTTTTGGACATTATTGGGCTTTATTATCCACTTTTATATTATTTTTGGGACTAACCTATTAACCGGAGGCCCAGCCCAGAATTGTTGTTTTTTTTGCCTATTTTAGGGTTTCAAAGAAAAGGAATATCAAACGGAGTCCAAACAGAATGAAACCTTCGGGAACGTGATTTTCTCACCGAACAAGACCCAGGAGACTTGGACCCTACGTCAAGAAACCAACAGGGAAGCCACGAGGTAGGGGGGGCGCCCTCCCCCCTCGTGGGCCCCCTATTGCTCCACCGATGTACTCCTTCCTCCTATATATACCTACGTACCCCCAAACATCAACACCATAGCCTCTCCGATGAAGTGTGAGTAGTTTACCTCAAACCTTAGGGTCCATAGTTATTAGCTAGATGGCTTCTTCTCTCTTTTTGGATCTCAATACAATGTTCTCCCCCTCTCTTGTGGAGATATATTCGATGTAATCTTCTTTTTGCGGTGTGTTTGTTGAGACCGATGAATTGTGGGTTTATGATCAAGATTATCTATGAACAATATTTGAATCTTCTCTGAATTCTTTTATGTATGATTGGTTATCTTTGCAAGTCTCTTCGAATTATCAGTTTGGTTTGGTGTAACACCCCAAAATTCTAAATTTTGGAATGTTATAATAAATAGATATATTTGATGGATTGTTTGATTGATTGTCTGAAAGTGAGTGAATTTGAAACTTTTTGAAAGTTAAATGAGAGGGAATAAAAGGACTCTCCCAAACTTTCATATATGCTTTCTGATCTCCATGAATTCAAATTCTTTCAAATACAAAACCCTTGAGCGAAGATGATATGACTTCTTCCATTTAAATTAAATGAAAGGGTATTTGAAAATAATTGAATTTCATTTGGAAATATTTCAATTCATAAACTTCATGCAGCTCAATGATTTTCATGAGAGAAGATAAAATGACTTCTTCAAATTATATGAAATATGAGTTGGGAGTTTCAAAGAATTAAATTCAAAGTTCTTTTGAATTTATTTTCAATTTGGAGTTATTTGGGTTTTATTCAAATTATTTTTCTCCAAAAATAAAATATACGGAAAATAGGGTAACATGATTCCCTACATTAGAAAATTGGAGATAAATAAATTTGAATTAATTTTGGTATTTTTATAATAATTTTATTGGATTTTATTAGACCAGTAACACTCTTTGAATTATCTGAATTTTTGTAATTTTATTTGGCATTATAAAAATGTCCATGTTGTAGAAAATCTTTTTCTGCAAATTTTGGTATATTATATGCCTATATAAAAATTTTATTTATTTTGTTTTATTTATGTTTGTTGTCTGGAAATCTTTATTTTTTTTAAAAAAACTTTTTCCCTCCGCCGAACTGGGCCGGCACAGCTAGCCAGCCAAGCTGCGGCCCAGCCCAGCGCCGCGCCCCGCTCGTCCCCGAGCTCGGTCGGACTCCCGCACTCGCACGGCGACGCCGCCACCGTCCTGCACCAGGACTCCGCCGCCGCCTCGCTTTGCCCCTCCTCCACGCCACCTCCTCCCCTCCCTATAAATCCGGAGCCCCGGGCCCCGTTTCCCTCTCTGCCAGCGCCGCCTTCTCCCGCATCTCGCGCCGCCGACGAGATCCGCCGAGCTCCGCCCGAAGCCGCCTCTCTCGCCGCCGACGACCACCGTCGTCGCTACCACCGCACCCGCCGCCCAGCGCCGCCCCTGCCCGACGCCTTCGCCGCCTCCTGCGACGCCCGGAGCCACCGTCCCTGACTTCACCGGAGCCGCCCGCCGTCCGCCGTTCGCCGTCCCGTTTCACCGGCGGTTTTCTTCGCCTAAAACGCCGAGCCGGTATAACCCGTAAACCCGTCCGGTTTTTCTAGTTTAGATCGGTTAATTTTTTTAGGTTAAGTTATTTTGCGAACATTCACTGGTTAGGTATACTCAGTGAACGACTTTCGTTCTTTAGCGTTCTGTAACGAACGTTCACTTTTTAGTTTTTATTTTTCTGATATTTTTCAGCCAGGGACCTGTTAGTAGTTAGTTCTTTTACAGTTTAGTCCCTGTTCTTCAAACGGTCACAACTTTTTGTCCGTTTATCCAAATCGAACGAAACCAACGCCCACTTCTTTTTTACGATCTCCTCTATCCAGTAATCCAACTTAAACATGTTTTTGAAAAGTTTAAAATTTGAATTAGATCAGATTTGAATTCAAACTTCGTTTGATCATAACTTGAGTTTCGTAGCTCCGTTTGAGTTGATTCTTTTTGCAAATCGAAGCTCTTGACCTAAACTTTCTGATAAGGCCAAATTCACATAATTTTGGTAATGTTAGAAATTGTTTTATGTAGCAAGAGTTATCTTCTTGGTTTTGATGTTTTCTGAATCGTCTTCTTCGTTCTTTCTGATCTTTTGAGTGATTGCTTATGTGTGGTTACTATTGCTTGCTTACGATAGATTGACCGGAGTGTGACGAGTAGAACTATCAAGAGTTTTGAGTGCGAATCATCTTCATCAACATTGCAGGCAAGTTCACACTTTGATCATATTCCTTTCATACCCGGTTTTTATGCATTAGTTTCAACCTCAAACATTGCATGAATAGGATTGATAACATGTGGGTATTGGGAAGTAGTTGATGAGGTGAACCTATTGCCAATTTATTATCAAACCCTGGGAGTTACTTATACGTTATGCTTATATCGCTATGCTATGCACATAGACGTGGATTGGTTTGAGAGAATTCATGAAAGATGTGAGATATTATTGTTAACTAAGGTTTAACTTAAGGTGGCTACTTTAATACACATCTGGGTGGATTGGTTGGGGCACCCTGGGGATATACCAGTGGACTTGCCCGGACACCTAGGGATATACCAGTGTTGTCCTAGGAGATCCCGGGGTTACCGTGTGATCATCCTATGGTTCGCCACCCAGGCTCAAAGGGATCATAAGATTATTCATGCTAGAAACTTCCGTGTGCAGCCACAAGCTATTATGGGCTCTAGCATAGTTGAGTAAGTTACGTGAAGCTCTTGAAGAGGTGGATCAGCAGGTAGTGGGTTTTGTAGGTTTGGTATGGTCTACCCGGAGTAGAGAGTTAATGTTTCTGAAAGACTGTGTCTCGGTCATCCGTTTCTCAAACATCATGTAGTGCGAGAAATCCAACGGAGGCGATCGAGTCTTGTGGGGAAAAGTGCGCAAACCTCTGCAGAGTGTACAATCTAATCATGGTTAGCCGTGTCCCCGGTTATGGACAATCTTGAGTCTCTGGTACTTGGATTATCATATTGATCTCATCACGTTACTTAAATAATTTGTTGGGTTATTGATGTTAATTTGGGATTGAGTTGGAGGAAGCTTCTCAATATTTTCAACCAACTTTGTAGTTAAATAAAATATATTCCTTTGCAGTAGGGAAAAATTGGCTTTTCGCAAAAACGTTGTAACCATAGAGCTTTTCCACCAGCCAAATATGCATGTAGTGATAGCCATTATTCATCATTATCCTCTGGTGTGAATTTGCCAGTACATTCAATGTACTGACCCTTTGTGGCTGCAACGTCTCATGTTGCAGGAATCTTACGACGAGTAAGTGATACGTTAGGGTTACGATTTCTACACTCAACTTTGCCGTTGGTGTTACTTCCGCTATTTGGATTGAGGTAATAGTATTTACGTTACTTTTACATGTGATTTACCTCTGTTATAAATCCTCGAGTATTGTGTGTGTCAGCATACCGATCCAGGGATGACACGTAAGCACAGATACTTGACCGTCTGAGGTCGGGTCGCTACATTTGGCCTACTAGATTGATCTTTCTTGCAATGGGAGAAGTGCTTAGCTTTCGGTTCAATCTTCCGGTGTCCTTTCCCAGTGATAGTAGGGGCAGCAAGGCACGTATTGTATTGTTGCCATCGAGGATAACAAGATTGGGTTTTTATCATATTGCATGAATTTATCCCTCTACATCATGTCATCTTGCTTAAGGCGTTACTCTGTTTTCATGAACTTAATACTCTAGATGCATGCTGGATAGCGGTCGATGAGTGGAGTAATAGTAGTAGATGCAGGCAGGAGTCGGTCTACTTGTATCGAACGTGATGCCTATATACATGATCATACCTAGATATTCTCATAACTATGCTCAATTCTGTCAATTGCTCAACATTAATTCGTTCACCCATCATAAAATACTTATGCTCTTGAGAGAAGCCACTAGTGAAACCTATGGCCCCCGGGTCTATCTTCATCATATTAATATTCCAATACTTAGTTATTTCCTTTGCTTTTTTACTTTGCTTTTATTTTACTTTGCATCTTTATCACAAAAATACCAAAAATATTATCCTATCATATCTATCAGATCTCACTCTCATAAGTGACCGTGAAGGGATTGATAACCCCTTATCGCGTTGGTTGCGAGGAGTTATTTGTTTTGTGCAGGTACAAGGGACTCGCGCGCAGCCTCCTACTGGATTGATACCTTGGTTCTCAAAAACTGAGGGAAATACTTAAGCTACTTTGCTGCATCATCCTTTCCTCTTCAAGGAAATCCAACGCAGTGCTCAAGAGGTAGCACACTCCATGCATATGTCCATGTCGTGAGACCAATATGTTTGAAAATTCCTTCTAATTTTCTGCACAAGGAGTTAACTCGCACACAAGTACACAAATATGATTTTTCAAACTGTTATGGTTAGCCGTTGCATGTAGATGTAGTTCAAATTTGAATTACAGTCATTAAATGGCTAGAAAATCACTTAAATGTCTTTAAAAGGTCAAATAACACCTGAAATTCTCCAAATTTTCACATGACATTTGTATTAGTGCACGTTAAACATAGAAAAAAATTGAAGGCCGTAAGAGGAAGCTTTCTCCCGTCTGTCATCAAACATGCATTGTTCCCTCTCGGAACCACGAGCCTTGTAGTGAGTTGCTTTGGTTTGTGAGAGGGTGTCCAAACTTTCGTCAAACAGGCCAATTTTTTTACCACGTCATCTTGGTGGCATGACATTACATCAAGCAAGGTTTCATGTTTTTCTGATCATTTTTAAATTTTTTGGAATTAAAATGCCATGGCACTCCATGCATGTGTCCATGCCGTGAGACCAATATGCTTGCAAATTCCTTCTAATTTACTACACATGGAATTAACTCGCACATAAGTACACAAATATGATTTTTCAAACCGTTATGGTTTGCTGTTGCATGTAGATGTAGTTCAAATTTCAATTACGGTCATTAAATGGATAGAAAATCACATAAATGTCTTTAAAAGGTCAAATGACCCCTGATATTTTCTAAATTTTCACATGACAGTTCTATTAGTGCATGTTAAACATAGAAAAAAAATGAAGGCCGTAAGAGGAAGCTATCTCCCGTTCGTCATCAAACATGCATTGTTCCCTCTGGGAACCATGAGCCTTCTAGTGAGTTGCTCCGGTTTGTGAGGGGTGTGTGTCCAAACTTTCGTCAAAAAGGCCAATTTTTAAACCACATCGTCTTGGTGGCATGACATTACATCAAGCAAGGTTTCATGTTTTCTGATCATTTTTTAATTTTTTTTGGAATTAAAATGCCATGGCACTCCATGCATGTGTCCATGTCGTGAGATCAATATGTTTGAAAATTCTTTCTAATTTACTGCACATGGAACTAACTCGCACACAAGTACACAAATATAATTTTTTATAACCGTTGTGGTTAGCTGTTGCATGTACATGTAGTTCAAATTTGAATTATGATCATTAAATGGCTAGAAAATCACTTAAATGTCTTTAAAAGGACAAATGACCCCTGAAATTTTCCAACTTTTCAGATGACAGTTGTATTAGTGCATGTTAAATGTAAAAAAAATTGAAGTCCATAAGGGGAAGCTATCTCCCATTCATCATCAAACATGCATTGTTCCCTCTCGGAACCACGAGCCTTCTAGTGAGTTGCTTCGGTTTGTGAAGGGTGTGTGTCCAAACTTTCGCCAAACATGCCAAATTTTTTACTACATCATCTTGGTGGCATGATATTACATGAAGCAAGGTTTCATGTGTTTCTGATCTTTTTGTATTTTTTGGAATTTAAATGCCATGGCACTCCATGCTTAATTGTGTCATAGCCGTTTGAGCAATATGTTTGAAAATTCCTTCCAATTTACTGCACATGGAATTTAATCACACACAAGTACACAAAATATGACTTTTCAAACCATTATGGTTAGCTGTTGCATGTACATGTAGTTCAAATTTGAATTGCGGTCATTAAATGTCTAGAAAATCACTTAAATGTCTTAAAAGGTCAAATGACCCCTGAAACTTTCCAAAATTTGACATGATAGTTGTATTAGTACTACAAATTTTCTTGTACATTTAAAACACCGTCAGTTGCCACTTTACTCCAAATTCCTTTTTCACAGCTAATAAAAAATATCCACAACATCACACGCAGTTTTTTTGTAGGAACCGTTTGTGATGAAAATTTCTGGGTCTATTTAAGTCTTCCTCCTTAAGCTTCGCCAGCTCCTCTGCTCCAGTGCCGGCAACCCCCGAAATCACGGATCCCGATCCCCATTCCCACACCCCCTTCTTGCAAAGATGACGCCGTGGAAACGCTTCGTGAAGGCCCGTACGATGATCACGTCCTCCCCGAGTGCGGCCGCCTACGCCGAGTGCCGTCGCATCCGCATTGAGCGCGGTCGCATCCGCCAAGAGGGCATATGCGGCAGCCGACAGGGCAGCTGCATCAGCCGAGACGGCTGCAGCTGCTGCTGCGACGGCGGCTGCAAATGCCGAGAGCACTCGAGCTACCGTCCATGCCGTGATGTTGCCCTGGCCCGGGTCGAGGCCATCGACGCCAAGATTGAGGACGCACACGCCAAGATATTCCAGGACACCTCGGAATCTAGCATGCAACCCACGTCCTAAAAGGCGGCGGTGGCCATGGAGCACCTGCTTCGTCATGAGATCACCGAGCGGGAGCTGGAGATGCAGGAGGCGACGGAGATCGAGGAGCGCCGGGAGGAGGAGTTGCGCGTGGCCGAGGTCGAGGTAGAGAAGAGTTTGTCCGTCGAGGAATCAATGATGGAGTATCAACGCGAGCTTTGGCGCATCCACTACCACGAGTACTACAACCTTGAGGGCGGCGCCGAGGACGAGGATGCGGTCGACTTCAGCAGGGAGGCGTGGAGTCCACCAATGGCGGCATGTCGCCAGGACAAGTCATCGACGTCTTATCTCACACCGGCGATGCATAGGCCGGCGCGGCGCCGGATTTGTTAAAATTATGCATACTTAGGCTTTGTTTTTAATGCTGGTCTTTTGTTAGAGCAATGTTTAGGTCAACTAGCTCTATTTAATTACTAAAATTGCTCGATTTAGTGAGTATGGTCTGTGTGTTGTACGCTCTTTTGTGTGCCCAAATTAGCAAGCGATGTTAAATTATGCAATGACGTACCCGGGTAAATTTCCACCAAAATTTGAATTATCAAATTCATCCCATGCGCGTAAAGCAGAAGAATCATTTGCGATGCACACAATCGTTCAAAGTGAATGGTGTCCGGCAGCACCACGTGCAAAGTTTCCCTCCACATTTCGAAATTTTTGGCCTACCGCCGAAATATCTACCCCCTTTTCTCCCCGACCACAAGTCACATTTCCCCTATTTCCTCCTTCCTTCCTTCCTAAGCTATAGCCGCTTACTCGCTTGCTTCCTCGCTCTGGCTGTCTCGCATCCTACCGCCGGGGTCGCCATGGTCTTCTTCAAAGACCTCTCGAGTGATTCCTCCTCCGACGATGACTCCTTCACCACCCGGGTAAGCCTCCCTTCTCTCTCTCGGGCTATGACTTGGAATGAAGGATTTTTACCCGGCGGTCGATTTGAGTCATCTCTTCCTCTTGTAGCTCCCAAGGACCATCAGTTGCAACGAATGGAGCAGGGTGGCTGAAGATCTTTGTGCTTGTTGTCACCACCAATCTCCATGCGTGAAGCTAGTTGCGTTTGAATCTGTGGACAGTGGGAGGAATTTTCTGACATATGCAGAGAAGGTTAGACCCTATTTCGGTGTTACAAATCATTTGTTAGATGTGATTCATACACTGTCACGGTCCCAACCCATTCATACCACACCTTCACCCAAACGCATGCTAAGACAGTGTCACAGTTTGTACCTAGTATCCAAAAATGTTGCCATCTCATCAGCGGTGCCATTATAAAATTATTTGGCACCGCTTCAGCAGTTTGTGTAGCCAACTTTGGTCCACACATCCGAGCAGCCAAGTGATGCGTCTCCAACGTATCTATAATTTTTGATTGCTCCATGCTATATTATCTACTGTTTTGGACATTATTGGGCTTTATTATCCACATTTATATTATTTTTGGGACTAACCTACTAACCGGAGACCCAGCCCAGAATTGTTGTTTTTTGCCTATTTTAGGGTTTCGAAGAAAAGGAATATCAAACGGAGTACAAATGGAATGAAACTTTCGAGAACGTGATTTTCTCAACGAACAAGACCCAGGAGACTTGGACCCTACGTCAAGAAACAACAGACAAGGCCACGAGGTAGGGGCGCGCCTCCCCCCTCCCTAGGCCCGCCCTCCACCCTCGTGGGCCCCTGTTGCTCCACCGACGTACTCCTTCCTCCTATATATACCTACGTGCCCCCAAACGATGAGATACGGAGCCAAAACCCTAATTCCACCGCCACAACTTTCTGTATCCATGAGATCCCATCTTGGGGCCTGTTCCGGAGCTCCGCCGGAGGGGGCATCGGTCACAGAGGGCTTCTACATCATCACCATAGCCCCTCCGATGAAGTGTGAGTAGTTTACCTCAGACCTACGGGTCCATAGTTTTTAGCTAGATGGCTTCTTCTCTCTTTTTGGATCTCAATACAATGTTCTCCCCCTCTCTTGTGGAGATCTATTCGATGTAATCTTCTTTTTGCGGTGTGTTTGTTGAGATCGATGAATTGTGAGTTTATGATCAAGTCTATCTATGAACAATATTTGAATCTTCTCTCAATTCTTTTATGTATGATTGGTTATCTTTGCAAGTCTCTTCGAATTATAAGTTTGGTTTGGCCTACTAGATTGATCTTTCTTGCAATGGGAGAAGTGCTTAGCTTTGGGTTCAATCTTACGCTGTCCTTTCCAAGTGACAGTAGGGGAAGCAAGGCACATATTGTATTTTTGCCATCGAGGATAACAAGATGGGGTTTTCATCATATTGCATGAGTTTATCCCTCTACATCATGTCATCTTGCTTAAGGCGTTACTCTGTTTTCATTAACTTAATACTCTAGATGCATGCTGGATAGCGGTCGATGAGTGGAGTAATAGTAGTAGATGCAGGCAGGAATCGGTCTAATTGTCTCGGACGTGATGCCTATATCATGATCATACCTAGATATTCTCATAACTATGCTCAATTCTGTCAATTTCTCAACAGTAATTCGTTCACCCACCGTAAAATACTTATGCTCTTGAGAGAAGCCACTAGTGAAACCTATGGCCCCCGGGTCTATCTTAATCATATTAATCTTCCAATACTTAGTTATTTCCTTTGCTTTTATTTTACTTTGCATCTTTATCACAAAAATACCAAAAATATTATCCTATCATATCTATCAGATCTCACTCTCGTAAGTGACCGTGAAGGGATTGACAACCCCTTATCGCATTTGTTGCAAGGAGTTATTTGTTTTGTGCAGGTACAAGGGACTCACACGCAGCCTCCTACTGGATTGATACCTTGGTTCTCAAAAACTGAGGGAAATACTTACGCTACTTTGCTGCATCATCCTTTCCTCTTCAAGGAAATCCAACGCAGTGCTCAAGAGGTAGCAAGAAGGATTTCTGGCACCGTTGCCGGGGAGTCTATGCAAAATTCAATATACCAAGTACCCATCACAATCCCTATCTCCCGCATTACATTATTTTCCATTTGCCTCTCGTTTTCCTCTCCCCCACTTCACCCTTGCCGTTTTATTCGCCCTCTCTCTCTCTCTCTATCCTCCCTCTCTTTCTCTATTTGCCTCTTTTTGCCCGCTTGCTTTTTGTTTGCTTGTGTGTTAGTTTGCTTGCTTGTCATTATGGCTAGTCCCTTATCTTCTCCATTGTCTCCCGAGAATGAAATTCTAAATTTTAAGCAAAGGGAGGGAGAAAATCTAAAAGATGCTTGGTATAGAATTTGCAATGCTCAAAATAGATCTACCAGGATGCAATCTACTTTCGTTCTTCTTCGCAATTTTTATGTAGGCATAACTCCCTGGCACAGATATATCCTTGATACTATTACCGGAGGGAACTTCTTGGGTAGCCATACTTTTGATTCTTATAATGCTATGATAGATTTGTTTGGCTCACCCCCTCTTTTGGTTAACGGAACTGTATTAACTTTGGAGCATGTAATGCAAAGGCTCGAAATTATTGAAAATAAGGTTGCTACCGTAGAGTTAATTGAAAATTTGGATAAAAAGATCCACAACCGAATCTCTCAATATGGATCTAAAGTAGGAGTCACTTTGAAAAATATTAAAGAGAAGGAACCCATAGTTAATGAGAAATTAAATCACGATTCCACTAGGATCGATAAACTTGAGGATATTATTACCAACTTGGGAACTGATTTTCCTTCCGTAAAGAATACTCCAAGTCCTCCCACTAAAATTTCCAAGCTTATGTATGTTCCTAAAAATAAGGGTGAATCCTCTAGTAAGGAAACTACGGATATCAAATCTATAAGTATTCATCCCAATCTTTTTGCTATCATTAAGGAACCATTTGTTACAAATGAATTTTTTGATCTTGTGCCTAAAGGTTTGATAATCAATAAAAAGAAAGAAATACCTAAGGATGGTAGATGCCTCATTGAAGAATTACCTACCAAAGATGGCAATACCTAGATCTATCCTTGCTTTTTATGCCTAGCTAGGGGCGTTAAATGATAGCGCTTGTTGGGAGGCAACCCAATTTTATTTTTATTACTTGCTTTTTGCTCCTGTTTAGTAATAAATAATTTATCTAGCCTCTGTTTAGGTTGTGTTTTTTGTGTTTAATTAGTGTTTCTGCCAAGTAGAACCGTTGGGAAGACTTGGGGAAAGTCTTGTTAATCTTGCTGTAAAAAAGAGAAACTTTAGCGCTCACGAGAACTGCTGCCATTTTTATTTGGAAAGTGATATTTAGTTAATTATTTTGCAGATGATTAATATATAAATTCCTCACGTCCAGCAATTTATTTTAGAATTTTTGGGGTTCCAGATCGTGCGCTAGTTACAGATTACTACAGACTGTTCTGTTTTTGACAGATTCTATTTTTCGTGTGTTGTTTGCTTATTTTGATGAATCTATGGCTAGTAAAATAGTTTATAAACCATAGAGAAGTTGTAATAAAGTAGGTTTAACACCAATATAAATAAATAATGAGTTCATTACAGTACCTTGAAGTGGTCTTTTGTTTTCTTTCGCTAACGGAGCTCACGAGATTTTCTACTTTAAATTTTGTGTTGTGAAGTTTTCAAGTTTTGGGTAAAGATTTGATGGATTATGGAACAAGGAGTGGCAAGAGCCTAAGCTTGGGGATGCCCATGGCACCCCCAAGATAATCTAAGGACACCTAAAACCTAAAGCTTGGGGATGCCCCGGAAGGCATCCCCTCTTTTCGTCTACTTCTATCGGTAACTTTACTTGGAGCTATATTTTTATTCACCACACGATATGTGTTTTGCTTGGAGCGTCTTGTATTATTTGAGTCTTTATTTGTAAGTTTACCACAATAATCCTTGCTTTACACACGTTTTGAGAGAGCCATACATGATTTGGAATTTGTTAGAATACTCTATGTGCTTCACTTAAATCATTCGAGTTATATAGTTTTGCTCTAGTACTTCACTTATATCTTTTAGAGCACGGTGGTAGATTTGTTTTATAGAAACTATTGATCTCTCATGATTCACTTAGATTATTTTGAGAGTCTTAAATAGCATGGTAATTTGCTTAAATAATCCTAATATGCTTGGTATTCAAGAATAGTAAAAGAACTTCCTTATGAGTGTGTTGAATGCTATGAGAAGTTTGATGCTTGATAATTGTTTTGAGATATGAAGATGGTGATATTAGAGTTATGCTAGTTGAGTAGTTGTGAATTTGAGAAATACTTGTGTTAAAGTTTATGATTCCCGTAGCATGCACGTATGGTGAACCGTTATGTGATGAAGTCGGAGCATGATTTATTTTTTGATTGTCATCCTTACGAGTGGCGGTCGGGGACGAGCGATGGTCTTTTCCTACCAATCTATCCCCCTAGGAGCATGTGCGTAATAATTTGCTTTGATAACTTGTAGATTTTTGCAATAATTATATGAGTTCTTTATGACTAATGTTGATTCCATGGATTATACGCACTTTTCTCACCCTTCCACCTTTGGTAGCTTCTCTAATACCGCGCACCTTTCGCCGGTATCATACACCCACCATATACCTTCCTCAAAACAGCCACCATACCTACCTATTATGGCATTTCCATAGCCATTCCGAGATATATTTCCATGCAACTTTCCACCGTTCCGTTTATTATGACACACTTCATCATTGTCATATTGCTTAGCATGATCATGTAGTTGACATCGTATTTGTGGCAAAGCCACCATTCATAATTCTTTCATACGTGTCACTCTTGATTCATTGCATATCCTGGTACACCGCCGGAGGCATTCATATAGAGTCATATTTTGTTCTAAGTATCGAGTTGTAATTGTTGAGTTGTAAGAAAAATAAAAGTGTGATGATCATCATTATTAGAGCATTGTCCCAGTGAAGAAAGGATGGTGGAGACTATGATTCCCCCACAAGTCGGGATGAGACTCCGCACAAAAAAAGGGGAAGAGAAAGAAAAGAGGCCATAAAAAGGAGAAAAGGCCCAAATAAAAAAATGAGTGAAAAAGAGAGAAGGGACAATGTTACTATCCTTTTACCACACTTGTGCTTCAAAGTAGCACCATGATATTCATGATAGAGAGTCTCCTATGTTATCACTTTCAAATACTAGCGGGAATTTTTCATTATAGAACTTGGCTTGTATATTCCAATGATGGGCTTCCTCAAAATGCCCTAGGTCTTCATGAGCAAGCAAGTTGGATGCACACCTACTTAGTTTTTTTGTTGAGCTTTCATATACTTATAGCTCTAGTGCATCCGTTGCAGGGCAATCCCTACTCACTCACATTGATATCTATTGATGGGCATCTCCATAGCCCGTTGATACGCTTAGTTGATGTGAGACTATCCTTCTCCACAACCACCATTCTATTCCACTTATAGTGCTATATCCATGGCTCACACTCATGTATTGCGTGAAGATTGAAAAAGATTGAGAACACCAAAAGTATGAAACAATTGCTTGGCTTGTCATCGGGGTTGTGCATGATTTAAATATTTTGTGTGGTGAAGATGGAGCATAGCCAGACTATATGATTTTGTAGGGATAACTTTCTTTGGCCATGCTATTTTGAGAATACATGATTGCTTTGTTACTATGCTTGAAGTATTGTTATTCTTATGTCAATATTAAACTTTTATCTTGAATCTTTCGGATCTGAATATTCATACCACAATTAAGAAGAATTACATTGAAATTATGCCAAGTAGCACTCCGCCTCAAAAATTATGTTTTTATCATTTACCTACTCGACGATGAGCAGGAATTAAGCTTGGGGATGCTTGATACGTCTCCAACGTATCTATAATTTTTTATTGCTCCATGCTATATTATCTACTGTTTTGGAAATTATTGGGCTTTATTATCCACTTTTATATTATTTTTCGGACTAACCTACTAACCAGAGGCCCAGCCCAGAATTGCTATTTTTTTGCCTATTTTAGGGTTTCGAAGAAAAGGAATAGCAAATGGAGTCCAAACGCAATGAAACCTTCGGGAACGTGATTTTCTCAACGAACAAGACCCAGGAGACTTGGACCCTACGTCAAGAAACAACAGACAAGGCCACGAGGTAGGGGCGCGCCTCCCCCCTCCCTAGGCCCGCCCTCCACCCTCGTGGGCCCCTGTTGCTCCACCGACGTACTCCTTCCTCCTATATATACCTACGTACCCCCAAATGATCAGATACGGAGCCAAAACCCTAATTCCACCGCCGCAACTTTCTGTATCCACGAGATCCCATCTTGGGGCCTGTTCCGGAGCTCCGCCGGAGGGGCATCGATCACGAAGGGCTTCTACATCATCACCATAGCCCCTCCAATGAAGTGTGAGTAGTTTACCTCAGACCTACGGGTCCATAGTTATTAGCTAGATGGCTTCTTCTCTATTTTTGGATCTCAATACAATGTTCTCCCCCTCTCTTGTGGAGATCTATTCGATGTAATCTTGTTTTTGTGGTGTGTTTGTTGAGACCGATGAATTGTGAGTTTATGATCAAGTATATCTATGAATGATATTTGAATCTTCTCTGAATTCTTTTATGTATGATTGGTTATCTTTGCAAGTCTCTTCGAATTATCAGTTTGGTTTGGCCTACTAGATTGATCTTTCTTGCAATGGGAGAAGTGCTTAGCTTTGGGTTCAATCTTGCGGTGTCCTTTCCAAGTGACAGTAGGGGCAGCAAGGCACGTATTGTATCGTTGCCATCGAGGATAACAAGATGGGGTTTTCATCATATTACATGAGTTTATCCCTCTACATCATGTCATCGTGCTTAAGGCGTTACTCTGTTTTCATTAACTTAATACTCTAGATGCATGCTGGATAGCGGTCGATGAGTGGAGTAATAGTAGTAGATGCAGGCAGGAGTCGCTCTACTTGTCTCGGACGTGATGCCTATATACATGATCATACCTAGATATTCTCATAACTATGCTCAGTTCTGTCAATTGCTCAACAGTAATTCGTTCACCCACCGTAGAATACCTATGCTCTTGAGAGAAGCCACTAGTGAAACCTATGGCCCCCGGCTCTATCTTCATCATATTAATCTTCCAATACTTAGTAATTTCCTTTGCTTTTATTTTACTTTGCATCTTTATCATAAAAATACCAAAAATATTATCTTATCATATCTATCAGATCTCACTCTCGTAAGTGGCTGTGTAGGGATTGACAACCCCTTATCGCGTTGGTTGCGAGGATTTTTTTTTTGCAGGTATGAGGGACTCACGCGTAGCCTCCTACCGGATTGATACCTTGGTTCTCAAAAAACTGAGGGAAATACTTACGCTACTTTGCTGCTGTAGCGACCAGACCTCAAACAGTCTGATCCCTGTGCTTCAGTGTCATCCCTGGATCAGTAATGCTGACATGCACAGTACTTGAAGGATTTATAACAGAGTAGCAATCACACACTTATTACAACGAGTGTCTCAAAAGAGAACTTATTACAAATAATATGGCTTAAGGCCATCTAATAACGATAACAACGGAAGGCTTGGAAGATAAGTGAGTCCATCAACTCCAAAGGCATCATTGAGTATAGAACCACGACCTAAAGGCACCTTACTCGTTGTCTGAAAAGTCTGCAACATGAACGTTTGAAAGTGCGTTATATCGACTAAAGGGGGGGTGAATAGGCGATTTTTATGAGAGTCTTCAAAACGTGGAAGTTATGAAGACAAATAGCAGAGGTATGCCTATTTCTATGCAGCGGAAGGTAGACTACACTAGGCAAGCCATGGTAAAGTATCAACAGAGTGAAAGCACAGTGACAAATAGCTGCAGTGTAATAAGGATCAGGTAGGAAGATATTATGAAGCCAAACAGATCATACACTCACGTTGTGAAGACAAAAGATAGAACAGACATGCAATGACTTCACAATGAGTAATCAGTAAGTAAAAGGAAGTGAAGATGAAACCAGTGACTCGTTGAAGACAATGATGTGTTGGACCAGTTCCAGTTGCTGTGACAACTGTACGTCTGGTTGGAGCGGCTAGGTATTTAAACCTTAGGACACACAGTCCCGGACACCCAGTCCTGAACACGCAGCTCAGGACACCAAGTCCTCACCGTATTCTCCTTGAGCTAAGGTCACATAGTCCTCGCCCAATCACTCTGGTAAGTCTTCAAGGTAGACTCCCAAACCTTCACAGACTTCGTTCACTGGCAATCCACAATGTCTCTTGGATGCTCTGAACGCGACGCCTAACCGTCTGGAGGATGCACAGTCCTCAAGTGTAATAAGTCTTCAGATCACACAGACAAGAAGACTTAAGTGATGCCCAATTCTCTCTGGCTCTGGGTGGTTAGGGCTTTCTCCTCGCTTCGAGATGGGTTTCTCTCAAACGACAAAAGCCGTGCACTGAAATCTGAGCAGCCAACTGTTTATGGTTGTAGGGGGTGGGCTATTTATAGCCACTTGGCAACCCGACCTGATTTGTCCGAAATGACCCTGGGTCACTAAGGAACTGACACGTGTCCCAACGGTCAGATTTCAAACTCACATGGCAACTTTCCTTGGGCTACAAGCAAAGCTGACTTGTCCGGCTCTGGACAAGATTTGCTCTCATTGTCTTCACTCGAAGACATAGGTTTTGAATTAGGCATCACTTCAGTCATTCTGACTGGTTCTCTTAGACCCCACTTAACAGTACGGTGGTTCCTATGACTCAACACAAAATAAAAAGAACTACGAAAGATCTAAGTCTTCGAGCTCCATAGGCTTCATATCGTGTCTTCTCTTGTCATAGTCTTCAATGTGAATATCTTCATATACCACCTTTGACTTCAATGTCTTCATACATTTTTAGGGGTCATCTCTGGTAGTAAAACCGAATCAATGAGGGACTTCTACCTGTGTTATCCTGCAATTCTCACAAACACATTAGTCCCTCAACTAGGTTTGTCGTCAATACTCCAAAACCAACTAGGGGTGGCACTAGATGCACTTACAATCTCCCCCTTTTTGGTGATTGATGACAAACTAGTTGAAGTTTTCAACGGGGAATATAATCTGTGAAATTGTAAAGGATAAGGAATTGTCTTCATAAGTTGCAAGGGCTCCCCCTAAAGATGTGCATATAAGTTAATTTGCTTTTGGAATGCAAATGCACATGGCAGGTTGTACTTGTGGAGATCCACTTCAGCTTATGATGACAATCCACTATGCATGTGAAAGTATATGAAGATAATGACATGCATAATGGAAAATGGACGTCTGCAGAATGAGCTAAGTGCGGAATTTATCGTCGCACATGCGGAATTTATCTTCGCAAAACAAGGTGGCAAACAAGTAGCAGACGACCATCTGGTTTCAGTGTTACAACTCATAAGAACCAATTGTAGAAAAAACGAGAGTTGTAAGCACGAAGCAAAATATAAGGCACCCGCCCATATGAACCCGCTTGAAGACTATCAATATCTCATATGCTTCTCCCCCTTTTGTCAGTAATGACCAAAAAGGTTTGAAGACATAGAGTCTCTACTCGTTCCCATGAGGAGTAGGTGAAGTAGCAGGGTTGTTGGTGTTGGTTGGCGGTGCAGAAGAGCTTGGAGGTGCTGAAGCATATGGCGGTGAAGTAGCATCGTCTTCTTCCTCAATGATTCTGGCAGTGACTGTGGCAGCAAAGGAAGAGAACTCAGAATCTTCAAGGGATGGAGTTCCCAGCAGCACAGCTCTTCGAGGAGGTGTGGAGTCAAACTTGAATCTCTCAGTGAAGCCATCCTCTTGAAGATCAGCTTCAGAAAGCATCATCGTTAGCCCTTTCCATGTGCGGCGACAGGTTTCATGTGCAACGAATGCATTCTTGGTGGCAAGATTTCGGATGCGATTTACATCCACCAAGAGGCTTTTCATCTGTCTCTTCAACCAGTCATGATGCCTATCCTGCTTTTGATGAAGGGCCACAAGAAGCTCTCGGTCGTTGAGAACACGAGTGCGCTTCTTAGGTCTTGAAGCAGTGGCACTGTCAGTGGCTTTAGTTGAAGCAGGATGTGGTGCACGTGTAGTGCCAGCCAAAGGATACACCCTGGAGATGGCTTCAACACCTTCAACGTTTTGAGTGAAGCTCTGGTGTTCTGCATTCTGAAGACTCAGAGGTTGCTTGGCAGGTTCAGGATAGATGGCTTCAGCAGAGGTATCCACATCAGGCAAGAAGATCCGATGGTTGCGGGCTGAGGGCTGATACGAGATGGCAGAGTGAAGTTTGATCAGCCTCATTACCCAAGGAGCATAGAACTTTAAACCAAACAGATCTGATCCTGATGCAGCTAGTTGGCGTATGAAGAAATCTTGTGCGTTGAAGCATTTGCCATGAAGGATACAGAATATCAGAGTCTTCAGTGCACCCTCGATCTTGGCATTTGGAGAGTGTCCTTTAACGGGCCAGAGAGTCCACCGGATGATGTGATAGATGGTCCTGGGCAGGTACTCAAGGTCTTCAATGAAGAACTCTGTGGGATAAGGAGCATCGTGGGGCAATGGCTTCATCATGGAGAGCATCTGACTCATATTCGGTTCAGGCCTCTGAAATATGCTCTCAATAGCTTCAGTGTGTAGCCGACAGCCTTGCTCGAAGAATTCGCCTGGAGTGGGCAGGCCAGTGAGCTCAATGATATCAAATGCATTGGCTTCGTGATGAACGTTGCCGGTCATCCACTCCAGGACCCAAGTCTTAGGATCTCTGTTGTATCCTTTGATGTGCAGCGTGGCATAGAATTGTAGCAGGAGCTCTTCGTTCCAATGCTCTTCATCAGTGACAAACTGCAGCAGACCCACTTGTTTGAAGCAATCCAACGCTTCCTCTAGACAGGGCAGACCAGCTAAAGCTTCAACATCAAGGCGCTTGTGCAGGAAAATGCGACCTTGGTTGTACAGTATGCAAGAGTAGTAGCTGCACTGAGGATGGCTCCAGAACCTATCTGATGAAATCCTTTCCCTTGAATAGGGGTTCTTGGAGCTATTGAAGAAAGTATTATCTGTCCTGAAGCTATTGATGTTGAAGGAACCAGGTGCTGATGCAGGACCTGGGAACCTTGGCATTCTTGGGATTGGCTTCTGAACCTGAGGCCTGTGCTGAACATGGTAGTTGAATTGTGGACCGGCAGCAGACTCAGGAACAAAAGTGTCAGGATCAGTAGCTTTGCTGTCTTCTGAAGCTTTTGGTGGGGAGGGCTCCACATTAGCTTCGTTGTTGGTTGTGGCAGCCTCAAGATTTTCTTCCTCCACTCGACTAGCTGGAGGGTCGATCACAGGCACGTTCTCCAGGAGAACCGCTTCTTGGTGGAGCAGAGGAGTGGGCTCTTGTGGTACTTCTTCTGCGGCTGATGCAGCCGGAATGTCTTCACCATAGACTTGAGGCCTTGGACCTTTGTGAAGCCTGCGGAACGCAGACGACGCCTGTGGGGTTGGAGTGGGCTGGGCCTCATAGTCTTCTTCCTCTTGAGGGCGATCCGCCCATGAAGCATCCTGTGCAATTGGCGTCAGTGAACGACCAATGCTGATGAGTTCGCTGTGTTCTAACTGAGGAAGGGCTGCATCATCTTCTACATTGTCACGATGACCAATGTCTTCAGCAGCGATGGGATCAGCTGCTGGAATGTCTTCAGCTTCAGGAGCCTCTGTGGAAGCAGGCTCATGAACCGTCAGTTGACGTTCTGCGTCAGGGTGAACCATAGAAATTGGTTCAACTATCAAGGGCTCTGTGGGAGCAGCCCGGGCTTTCTTGGTCTTTCTCTTTTTCTTGCTGGGGGCAGTAGGAGAGGCTTCGGAGCTTTTCCTCTTCCTGGCTTCAGCCTCAGCAGTTCTCGTCTTCTTGAGCTCTGAAGCGGTTGACCGCCTCTTTGGCTTCGAGCCAGTCATTGCAGTTGGGAAGACAAGCGGAACTGCTTCCTGCCTTGGTGCCTCTGGTTCAGCTGGAACAGTCTTCTTCTTTTTCTTTGCGGCCATCTTGGGGTCGATGCCAGGATGCCCAAGTGCCTTGCGCTTCTCAGCCTCATTGTAGGCTTGCACACATTTGTCAGCCAGAGTCTTCATCCGCTCACGTGAACCCTGAGCTTCTGCACGCTTCTTTAGAAAGTTTTCCTTTAGCTCATGCAACATGATCTTGAAGCTCTTCACTTCTTGCACGCTAAGCTTGGCCATATGCTTCTTGAACTCAGCCTTTTCATGATCAATTTTCTGATTCAGTTCAACAATGTGCTGGGCAATAGCAAGTTCTGAAGCAATAGCGCCTTCGAAGGCGACGCTGAGGCCAACGGGCAGCTGTAGATCTTCAAAGCTGATGTTTGGCGTGTCAAACCACTCGTCAATGAAGCTGTGGATGATGGCGACATCAAAGAGAGGCAGATTATTGAAGATTTCAGCTTCTTCTTTGCTCTTGATGAGCTGCTCAAGAGCGTCATCTGCAAGATCTTCATCACTTGACAGATCAATGGCTTCACTGCGCAGGATGGCAGCAGCTGTGAGCTCTTTGCCAGTGTGAGACAGAGGCATCATGGCCTTTTGGTGCCTTGAGACGCATGATAGGTCTTCAGACTGCACACTGTCTTCAGGAGGTGCAGTCGCCAATGGCTTCGCCTTTGAGATTTTTGGTGAAGGGACCAGCTTTGAAGCTTTTGGCTTCTTCATCTGCTTTGGCTTCGGCACTGCAGGAGCTTCTTCTGATTCAGAGTCAGCTGGAGGCTCATTCACTGCGGTCCCTTGAACTAAGATGCGGGTGATGAGGCCTTCAAGGTTGGCATACAGACCGATGACATTGGGTTCTGCTTCTTGTGTGCCATCTGCCCTTGGTGCTGAGGGACCAGGGTTGAAGTCTAACCCAAATTTCTTCTTGTTCTGCTTCGCTGAGTTTTGGGCAAACTGGAAGTTGCGCTTGAACAGGTTGTCGTCACGACACCTGAGTAGTGACGACGGATGTGCATCATCAGGCTGTGGCCCACGAACCATGCATGGATAAAAGCTTTGGGCAATAGCTTCATCTCTTGACCTGGGTACAAGGTTCTTGTATAAGATGTCTCCCCATGGTCTTTTGATGGCACTTTTCTCAGCATACTCTTGGGTTGTGAAGCGGTATTTGAACCATTGTTCTGCCCAATAGCGTCGAATCCATTGAATTCGGGTCTTGCGCTGACCATAATTCTCTTCAGGATCTGTTTTATAGATTTCTGCCAGTTCATCAGGCAGATCTTTGGATGTTCCTCCACGTCGCTGTCTGCCCCCCTTCCTTGCTGCTGTTTCTGAAGCCATAAACCTTAACTTGGAAGGCTTCAAGACGTTCAAAGGCTTCAAAGGCTTTCTTTTGCTGGACCAACAGGAACTGGCTTCAGGAGAATTTATGTGATGCTGTAAGTATTCTGCAAATGAATGCAGACTATGAGAACCAAAGGATTCTCCCACGGACATGTACCTGTGACAGCATTATGGTGCGAGGGAAGGGGAAGAGGTCATATGCATTCTCAGAAGATTTTGAAGATAAATCAGTTTAGAAGACATTGACCTCATCGTGCGAAGACATTCACTCATAGATAAGAAGTTGGTTCCAGATTTGTACGAATCCACAGATCAGTACAAGTGAGGAATCTAACTACTTTGTGAAGCACAAGTGAATATAGTAGGCATGTTATGAGATGCAGTTTGAGAGAGATCTAGTTTGTGTGAACAGAAACTACTTGTGGTAGAAAGTGACAGATCAATAGGATCAACGGTGCTGTAGAAAGGGAGTTTTATTTACCACACTGAGAACTGCTAGACGGAGTGGGAGATGAGGCCGAGCAGTTCATTCGTTCGTGCCCTAACTTGGCGACGGAGGAGACCTACGGCGACGGCGGAGAGGATGATGTCCGCGGTCGGCGTGAAGACGGCGTCAGAGAGGTTGCAGCAGCGAAGCGCTTCGTCACCGGCGTCGTCGAGAGCTAGCGGTGGCGCTAGGGTTCGTGCGAGGGTGGAAGAAGAGATAGTTACCGCTGTGAGTGTGTATTTATAGGCACAGGGGCGGCACTGTGCTATTACACAGGTGCCCCTGGCGATTCACATCTGAGGAACGCGTGGCCAGTTTGCGGAAGTTTGCGGTTTGTTCCACGTCCCACGCACGCCTGGATTGTCGGGTGGTTGTTCCTACTTCTCCGGATTTTATGTGGAGGAATGAGCATTGAAAACGTACTTAATGGTTGTCTCTGTATCTTTTGCTGACAAGGATGCAGTGAAGACATTCGACAGTTTCAATAGAATGCATATGACTTGGAGAGATAGAATTTGAGATAGGAAGCATAGAGAAGTTGGGGTCCGATCACATTCACTTAGTTCAAAAGATTCAAACAAGAAGACATAGCTATAAGTGAATGTTGTAGAGGACAGAACACTAGCATATATATATATATATATAATCAACATAGTGAAGATAATCATGAAAATATGTTGAGTTCGAAGCCAAACCAAATGTGAAGACATTGCAAGGTAACGCCATGAGTGAAGTACTTCAAAATAGAACGTTTGGTGGTGGCGTTACCCACCGTAGAGGAAGTATTAGACCCAGACACGGCGCACAATTATCGTGGCGCTCCGAAGTCAAATTCCACATTAATGTATTCACACTTAGAATGTATGTCTTCATTGATTGAAGATATACTTCACTTCGTGTGTTGCACATCTAAGTCATCAATATGCATAAGGGTTAGGATGTGTGCCTGATCACAGGACATTTGAGGATTCCAGGATATTTAGCTCACATCGTAACTTGCAAAACCTCTTCTCATCCAAGGGCTTGGTGAAGATATCTGCCAATTGCTCTTCAGTGTTGACGTGTATGATATCAATGTCTTCCTTCACAACATGATCTCTGAGAAAGTGATGACGAATTTCAATGTGCTTTGTCTTCGAGTGCTGAACTGGGTTGTTGGCAATCTTGATGGCGCTTTCGTTGTTGCAGTAAAGTGGCACTTTCTTCAGATGAATGCCACAGTCCTTGAGTGTTTGCTTCATCCACAGAAGCTGAGCGCAGCAAGATCCAGCAGCAATGTATTCAGATTCAGCAGTGGAGAGAGATACACAGTTCTGCTTCCTTGAAGACCAACATACAAGTGATCGTCCCAGAAAGTGACAAGTGCCTGATGTAGACTTGCGATCAACTTTGTCACCAGCATAATCAGCATCCGAGAATCCAACCAAATCAAACTCTAAGCCCTTTGGATACCATAATCCTAGAGTTGGGGTGTGAGCCAAATATCGAAGAATTCGCTTCACAGCTAAGTGATGCGACTCCTTTGGTGCCGCTTGAAATCGAGCACACATGCAAACACTGAGCATAATATCTGGCCTAGATGCACATAGATAAAGTAAAGAACCAATCATGGAGCGGTATACCTTTTGATCGAACTCTTTACCATTGTCGTCAGGACCCAGATGATGTTTGGCTGGCATTGGTGTTGTGAAGCCTTTGCAGTCTTGCATACCGAACTTCTTCAGGCAATCTTTGAGATACTTCTCTTGAGATATGAAGATGCCATTGCGTTGTTGTCGTATTTGAAGACCAAGGAAGAACTTCAGCTCCCCCATCATGGGCATCTGATATTTCTCTTGCATCATATATCCAAACTCTTCACTGTACTTCTGATTGGTGCAGCCGAAGATAATGCCATCCACATATATTTGGCACACAAACAGTTCACCATCATATGTCTTCGTGAAAAGAGTGGGATCTAGGGAACCAGGTATGAAGCCTTTGCTCTTCAGGAAGTATTTGAGTGTGTCATACCAGGCCCTAGGGGCTTGTTTGAGGCCATACAGTGCCTTGTTGAGCTTGTATACCATGTCAGGATTTTGGATTTTCAAAGCCAGGCAGTTGTGCAACATACACTTCTTCTTCAATCTTTCCATTGAGAAAGGCACTCTTCACATCCATTTGATATAGAAGTATGTTATGATGATTTGCATAGGCCAGCAGTATGCGTATGGCTTCAAGCCTAGCCACAGGAGCAAATGTTTCATCGAAGTCAATGCCTTCCACTTGAGTATATCCTTGAGCAATGAGACGAGCTTTGTTTCTGACAACTTCACCATGCTCATCTTGCTTGTTGCGATATATCCATTTGGTGCCTATTATGTTGTGCTTCCGTGGATCAGGACGCTTAACTAGTTCCCATACATTATTCAGCTCAAACTGTTGAAGCTCTTCTTGCATAGCTTGAATCCATTTAGGTTCCATGAAGGCTTCTTCAACTTTCTTGGGTTCTGATATTGAGACGAATGCGAAGTGCCCATAGAAATTTGCTAGCTGAGTTGCCCTTAAACGAGTGAGTGGACCTGGTGCATTGATGCTGTCAATTATTCTATCAATCTGCACTTCATTGGCAACACGAGGATGTACAGGGCGAAGACTTTGCTCTTGCTGTTCATTGTTGTTGTTGGAAGGAGTGTCTTTAGGCTGAGCATTGTCTTCATGTTGATCAGGTGCTGAGATGATAAGTTCTTCTTCAGGATGAGTTTCAGAGGGTATAATCTCTCCAGTTCCCATAAGCTTGATTGATTCACTAGCTGGAACTTCATCTAGCACATTTGGCAGTTGCTCTCTTTGTGAACCATTGGTCTCATCGAACCGCACATCCACTGTTTCAACCACTTTGTAATGAAAGAGATTGAAGACTCTATAGGAGTGCGAATCCTTTCCATATCCAAGCATAAAACCCTCATGTGCTTTTGGTGCAAACTTTGAGGTATGGTGTGGGTCCTTGATCCAGCATCTTGCGCCAAATACTCTGAAGTAACTGACATTTGGCTTTCTTCCAGTAAGGAGCTCATAAGATGTCTTGTTCAGTAGCTTGTGAATATAAACACGATTTATTGTATGACATGCAGTATCAATGGCTTCGGGCCAGAATTTTCTTGGGGTCTTGTATTCATCTAGCATCGTTCTGGCCATCTCAATTAGTGTTCTGTTCTTGCGTTCGACGACGCCATTCTACTGTGGCGTGTACGGGGCTGAGAATTCATGTGTGATGCCCAAGGTATCAAGATATGTATCAAGGCCAGTGTTCTTGAATTCAGTGCCATTGTCACTTCTGATGTGCTTTATCTTGGCGCCATAGTTGTTCATTGCTCGATTGGCGAAGTGTCTGAAGACATCCTGCACTTCAGTCTTGTAGAGGATTATGTGCACCCAAGTATATCTAGAATAATCATCAACAATGACAAATCCATAGAGACAAGCAGTAGTAGTGAGAGTTGAGTAATGAGTGGGACCGAAAAGATCCATTTGGTGCAGTTCGAAGGGTCGAGTAGTTGTCATGATTGTCTTCGAGGGATGTTTGGCCCTCGTCATCTTCCCTGCTTCACAGGCACCGCATAAGTGATCTTTCTTGAACTTGACGCCCTCGATGCCTATGACATGCTTCTTCTTCGCAAGGGTGTGGAGGTTCCTCATGCCAGCATGTCCAAGCCTCCGATGCCATAGCCAGCATTCTGAAGCCTTTGCTAGAAGACATACTGCAAGCTGTGGCCCTGCTGAGAAATCTACCATGTACAAATCATCTTTTCGATACCCTTCAAACACTAGAGACTTGTCAGATTCCATTAGTACAAGGCAACGATATTTTCCAAACATTACAATCATGTTCAAATCGCAAAGCATTGAGACAGACATTAAGTTGAAGCCAAGGGATTCAACAAGCATGACTTTATCCATGTGTTGATCCCTTGAGATTGCAACTCTACCTAGACCCAATACCTTACTTTTACCAGTGTCAGCAAATGTGATGTGGCTCTTGTCGGATGGACGTAAAGTTGAGTCCATAAGAAGACTTCTTTTGCTAGTCATGTGATTTGTACATCCACTGTCAATAATCCATTCTGAAGACGCTGCTGTCGTACCCTATAGTGCAGTTAGGGGGATAGGCTTCACCAAGAGCATTGTGAAGCAAAAACATTTGACGAACCAGTGGCTTATGAAAGCTTAGATCCAGGTTAGGACTAATAGGGAGAGTAGCAAGCGATTCAGGTACGAAGTACATAGTAAGACCATTTGGGAATTTGATCTTGCGCCCTACAAGATGTTTAAGGTCCCCAGCAATAGCGTCAGACGATTTTGGTTTTCTGCTGGAGACCTTTCCCTGCAAAAGAGAGTTAAGCCTTCTTAACCACCCACATCTTCAAGGGTGGCTTAGAAGCAATAAGTCTAAGTGCAGCATCTAAGAATTTTGGCTTTGAAGCCTTAGCAAACAATCTTGCAGGTGGACAATAGTACTCATAAGAATAAGCAGAATAGTTCTTGGTCTTATGAACATGGCGGTTTGATGAACCGCTCTCATATTCATATGTCTGAGTATGGTTTCCCTGCAAAACATTTGCGTTAGTGCGACTCAGGTGAGTCCTCTGTTTGTATGAAGCCTTTGGACCGTACGAAGCCTTTGGTCTGAGGTTTGTCTTCCTCAAGTGAGGTGTCATGAAGACATTCACAGGAAGATTTTCCAGACACCTTTTCGGAACCCAGATCTTCTTCATAGGCGGTCCATTCCTGCAGTCAGTACCAATGTACCTGGCAAACACTTTACCATTCTGATTCTTAAACAGTTTATAGTTTGCATCAAAGGATTCATCAATGATAATGGGTTAGCACAAGTGAAGCCAGATAAATTGGATGGATCTGCTGAAGGTTCCTTTGCAGCAACCCATGTGGTTTTGGGGTACTGCTCAGGTTTCCAGTAAGAGCCATCTACATTTATTTTCCTTACGAACCCAACACCCTCTTTCCTAGGGTTTCGGTTCAGAATCTGCTTTTTGAGGACATCACATAGTGTCTGATGCCCTTGAAGACTTTTGTACATCCCTGTTTCAAGCAATGTCTTCAACCTAGCATTCTCATCAGCAATAGCGGTGGTATCCTCAACAGAGGGATTAGTTACCGCATTAACAGTTGAAGATATTGCAACAGCAGTAGCAGTAGAACATTCAGCAACAGAAGCAGCATTATCATGCTCAATGCATTTAAGACATGGTGGTTCAAATCCTTCCTGAGCGGGACTGATCTGTTTGGCGCGAAGTGACTCGTTTTCCGTTTGAAGATCTTCATGAACCGCTCTCAATTTCGCAAGATCTTGCTTCCTTTGAAGATAATCATAGGAAAGCTTTTCATGAGTTGTTGAGAGAGTTTCATGACGATTTTCATGTTCCTGATACTTAACGTGAAGATTCTTTATGTCTTCAATTAAGGATTCAGATCGAGTCATTTCAGCACCCAACAGATCATCGCTTCTGTCTAACAGTTTTTGAATATGTTCCATAGCTTTCTGTTGTTCAGTTGCAATTTTAGCAAGTGTTTTGTAGCTAGGTTTTGAAACACACTCAGAGTCATCGTCACTAGATATTTGATAGTGAGTAGTGCGTGTGTTTACCTTGGCACCGCGTGCCATGAAGCAGTAGGTAGAAGCGGAGCAGTCCTTGTCATTTGCATCGGTGTCGGTGATGAAGTCATTGTCTTCAGTGTTGAAGATGGACTTGGCAACGTATGCAGTAGCCAGACTTGCGACGCCTGAGTCGGATTCCTCTTCAGACTCCACCTCCGCCTCCTCAGAAGCAGACTCCTCCTCTGAATCCATTTCCTTGCCAACAAACGCACGTGCCTTGCCAGATGAGCTCTTCTTGTGTGATGAAGACTTTGAGGAAGACTTGGAAGAAGACTTTGAGTATTTCTTCTTCTTCTTCTTGTCGTCAGAGTCATATTCCTTGCTCTTCTTCTACTTCTTTTTGTTCTCATTGTCCCACTATGGACACTCAGAGATGAAGTGGCCAAGTTTCTTGCACTTGTGACATGTTTTCTTCTTGTAGTCATGAGCAGGAGCTTCATCATTCCTTGAACTTGATCGGGAAGACTTTCTGAAACCTTTCTTCTTCGTGAATTTTTCGAACTTCTTGACAAGCATAGCAAGTTCCCTTCCAATATCTTCAGGATCATCAGAACTGCTATCAGATTCTTCTTCAGATGAGGAGACATCTTTTGCCTTCAAGGCACGAGTTCGCCCATAGTTTGGACCGTAGATATCTCTTTTCTCCGAAAGCTGAAACTCATGTGTGTTGAGCCTCTCAAGTATGTCAGACGGATCGAGTGTCTTGAAATCAGGACGTTCTTGGATCATCAGGGCCAGGATGTCAAACGAACTATCAAGTGATCTCAGCAGCGTCTTGATGACTTCGTGTTTGGTAATCTCAGTGGCGCCGAGGGCTTGAAGCTCATTTGTGATGTCAGTGAGTCGGTCAAATGTGTGCTGGACATTCTCATTGTCATTTCGCTTGAAGCG
This sequence comes from Triticum urartu, assembly GCF_003073215.2. Classification (NCBI taxonomy): domain Eukaryota; kingdom Viridiplantae; phylum Streptophyta; class Magnoliopsida; order Poales; family Poaceae; genus Triticum; species Triticum urartu. The sequence goes on along the minus strand of NC_053024.1, from coordinate 472,728,484 downwards.
GTTGAAGAGGTTGCGAAGGACACTGATTCTTTGATCTCTCTGGGTTGAGATGCCTTCATTGACCTTTGAGAGCCAGTCCCAGACCAGCTTGGATGTCTTCAAAGCACTTACACGGCCATACTGTCCTTTGGTCAGATGACCACAGATGATGTTCTTGGCAGTAGAGTCTAGTTGAACGAATTTCTTGACATCAGCAGCAGTGACACCTTCTCCAGCCTTGGGAACGCCGTTCTCGACGACATACCATAGGTCGACGTCAATGGCTTCAAGATGCATACGCATCTTATTCTTCCAGTAGGGATATTCAGTTCCATCGAAGACGGGGCACGCAGCGGAGACTTTAATTATCCCTGCAGTCGACATAGCTAAAACTCCAGGTGGTTAAACCGAATCACACAGAACAAGGGAGCACTGAAATCAAACCGAACCGAATCACTCCAGGTGTTTAGGGCTTTCTCCTCACTAGGAATTTTCTCTCAAAGGCTTCGAGATGGGTTTCTCTCAAACGACAAAAGCCGTGCACTGAAATCTGAGCAGCCAACCGTTTATGGTTGTAGGGGTGGGCTATTTATAGCCACTTGGCAACCCGACCTGATTTGTCCGAAATGACCCTGGGTCACTAAGGAACTGACACGTGTCCCAACGGTCAGATTTCAAACTCACATGGCAACTTTACTTGGGCTACAAGCAAAGCTGACTTGTCCGGCTCTGGACAAGATTCACTCTCATTGTCTTCACTCGAAGACATAGGTTTTGAATTAGGCATCACTTCAGTCATTCTGACTGGTTCTCTTAGACCCCACTTAACAGTATGGTGGTTCCTATGACTCAACACAAAAGAAAAAGAACTACGAAAGATCTAAGTCTTCGAGCTCCATAGGCTTCATATCGTGTCTTCTCTTGTCATAGTCTTCAATGTGAATATCTTCATATACCACCTTTGACTTCAATGTCTTCATACATTTTTAGGGGTCATCTCTGGTAGTAAAACCGAATCAATGAGGGACTTCTACCTGTGTTATCCTGCAATTCTCACAAACACATTAGTCCCTCAACTAGGTTTGTCGCCAATACTCCAAAACCAACTAGGGGTGGCACTAGATGCACTTACAACGTTGTAGCCCGAAAACGGGTCAGCACATGGAATATGCTGGCAATGTAACACATAGAGAGTAATGAACAGAAATAGGCTATACTACATGCATATTTGGCTAGTGGAAAGCTCTATGGTTACAGTTTTGCGTAAAGTCAATTTTTACCTACTGCGAAGGAATAAATTTTATTTAACTATCATGGTAGTTGTTAAACATTGAGAGCGTAGACACCCTCTCAATCCCAATTAAACATCATCATTAAAACCCAACAAAATTAATTAAAGTCACATGATGAGATTCACTTGATAATCCAAGTACTAGATACTCAAGACGTCCATAACCGGGGACACGGCTAACCATGATTAGTTTATACACTCTGCAGAGGTTTGCGCACTTTTCCCCACAAGACTCGATATCCTCCGTTGGGATTCTCGCACTACATGGTGTTTGAGAAACGGATGACCGAGACATAGTCTTTCAGAAGCGCTAGCACCTTACGATCTGGTAGACCGTTACACCTACTTTCCCCTACATCTGCTAGTCTACCACTGTAAGAGTTCGCACGACTTAATCAACTATGCTAGAGCCCATAGTAGCTTGTGGCTGCACACGGAAGTTTCTAGTATGAAATAATCTCATGATCCCTTTGAGCCTGGGTGGCGGTGCATAAAGAAAAACAGGAAATCACTGGAATACCCAGGTGCCTCAATCCACCCAGATGTGTATTAAAGTTGCCAAATAAACCATTAATTAACAATCTCACATCTGTCATGGATACTGTCGGTGTCAAAACTGGCAGATCTCGGGTAGGGGGTCCTGAACTGTGCGTCTAAGGCGGATGGTAACAGGAGGCAAGGGACACGATGTTTTACCCAGGTTCGGGCCCTCTTGATGGAGGTAAAACCCTACGTCCTGCTTGATTATTCTTGATAATATGAGTAGTACAAGAGTAGATCTACCACGAGATCAGAGAGGCTAAACCCTAGAAGCTAGCATATGGTATGATTGTCTGTTGTCTGTCCTACGGACTAAACCCTCCGGTTTATATAGACACCCGAGGGGGCTAGGGTTACACAGAGTCGGTTACAAGGAAGGAGATCTACATATCCGTATTGCCAAGCTTGCCTTCCACGCCAAGGAGAGTCCCATCCGGACACGGGACGAAGTCTTCAATCTTGTATCTTCATAGTCCAACAGTCCGACCAAAGGATATAGTCCGGCTGTCCGGATACCCCCTAATCCAGGACTCCCTCAATAGCCCCTGAACCAGGCTTCAATGACGATGAGTCCGGCGCGCAGATTGTCTTCGGCATTGCAAGGCGGGTTCCTCCTCCGAATACTTCATAGAAGATTTTGAACACGAGGATCATGTCCGGCTCTGCAAAAGAAGTTCCACATACCACCGTAGAGAGAATAATATTTCCACAAATCTAATCTACTGACGTACCCCGTAGTGTGACATCACACAACAGCCAGGTCTTTATTCGAATCGTTTTTCATAACCCATGTCAGCGTATTTTGTGAGGCGGTTTCCTTGGCACGTCTTGTCAAAGCAGAGATCGTGTCCCCTTTATTACGGGATTCTCATCAATACGGATGTGGGTAACCCAACCATGCCTATTGGTAGGACTCCTAGATCTTAGGCAAGTCCCAAACGGCCACGAGGAGGACGCTTGATATTCACCCTCTTTATAAAGGGGACAAGGCTTTTTCTTTTTTCCCTCTCGTGCTCAATCAAATCCTTCCCCTGCCTCGAGTTCTAACACCCAAAGCTCAGGTCAGGCGCTTCGGACCTTCAATCATGTACGGATCCAGCCTTCAAGGCTGGTGGATGCCTTCCTCCGTTACAGAGGAGGACATCAAGAAGTTGAGGGAGGCCAGATATCTGACCGCTGAAATTTCGCATACGCTGCCCGCCCGAGGGCAGGTCGTCCTTACTCCCGAACCCGATGAGAGTGTCGTGTTCGTCGCCCACTTCCTCCGAGGACTAGGCCTCGCTCTGGATCCCTTTGTTAGGGGTCTTATGTTCTATTACGGGCTAGATTTTCATGATCTGGCCCCGGATTCCCTTCTTCACATTTCGTCATTTATTGTCGTATCTGAGGCCTTCCTCCGCATTACCCCTCACTTCGGCCTGTGGCTCAAGACCTTTGATGTGAAGCCGAAGATGATCAAGGGGCAGCACACAGCGTGCGGAGGCGCTTTAATAAGCAAAATTGCTGACGCTCCATGGCCTGAGGGTAACTTCCCAGAGGTGTCCGGATTGTGGCAGCGGGAGTGGTTCTACATCACGGCTCCCCGAAGTGCCAAGTGGGTAGCTGCCCCCACCTTTCGCTCAGGCCCCCCACCACAACTGATGTCATGGGTCAGCAGGGGGCTGAGCTGGGGTCCAGCCAAGGACGTGCCAATACTGCAAAGCCGTATCCGAGATCTCTTTGAGAGAGATTTCAGTCTAGTTATGGTAGTGCAAGTTATCCTAGTTCGTCGAATCCAGCCTTGCAAACGCTGGCCCCTTCGCATGTGGGAATTCAACCCGGAAGGACCGCGAGCTATTCAACACTTCCTCGGCATGACGCACAAAGAGATGTACAAATTGTTCTTCTGACCACAAATAATGTGTCCGGACATCACTAAGGATGCAGATCTGAGCTGCAATCGCCTGGATACCCAAGTAAGTAGCCCCGCATCCGAACACACTGCCCGTTTATTTATCGCAACGTTGCCCTAAAAAAAGCCGCTCTTTGACCAGGATTGGATAGCGAAGGCAAAGTTGATCAGGAGTCTGGCCCCCCTCCCTGAGACATCACCAAGTCCCGTGCTAACCAGGATGCTGGAGATCGCGCCTTATCAAGCGCCCTCAGGAGAAGATAAAGGGGGGAACAAGGAGGCTAGCGCCTCCGCGAAGGAGATCAGCTGGGGAGGAGGGACTGAAACTTCCTATCCCCAGGGAAGGAAGAGGACCACCTCCGAGGACCCGGAGACAATGGTCTCCAAACGGGGGAAGAAATCTTTGCCGGAGGGTCCTGCCCTGGGGGCTACCCCGGCCGCACTATGCCCTCAAGGGGATTAGCCCTCCACCGAGCTGTAAGTAAAAGGGTACTTAATAATGAAAATATCTCGCCTTACTTCTGAGGAAGATAACCGAAGCATTTATCTTGCAGTTTGGATCTTAGCCCTTCTCAGCAGAGCTCGTCTTCAGGGGATCTTCTTCCAGAGATGATGGAGAGCGAAACGCCTCCCCCTGCCATACCGCCTCATGAGGCGGGCGACCCCGAGGTGTCGTCGCGGAGGGTTTCTCCTGATCCGGCAAGGCCAGAAGGTAATCCTATGGCCGCCCGAAGTCCTCAGTATCCGGCTCTTGAAGAGAGCAATCGAAAGAGTCCGGCACCGTCTGGTGTGCGGTCGGACGTACTGAGGGATCTGCTAGAGCAGGCGGCTATCTCAGAAGAGCATTGCACGTTGATGGGTACGGTGATTGAAAGGATTTCGTCTGCCGAAAGCGGGTTGCATGAAGCCTTTATGAGTCTACTGACGGGTTTTGAGGTACGCAAAATGATGTACATATTTGATAGTACTGCACATTTTTAGATGTGCCCTGTGTAGATAGTAGCCCCTGAGACTCTGGTTTTCGTTGAAAACGGCGGCAAACAGAGGATCATAGTCCCATGTAATAACCAGACCGCCTTTATGTGCAGGTGATTGAAGCTCCAGTGGCTAGCCGGACTAATGGGTTTGCCGAACTAAGACGGCAACTGGATGCGGCAGATGCCGACATTGTGCTTGTTAACAAGCGGCTTGACGAGGCACAGGGTGAGTGATTTTTCTGGTGATTGTCACATAATAAGAGCAGCATGATGCCAGTATCTTTAATATGTTGTGACTGCAGATGGAGCTGCCACCGTGGAGACCCTTCGGGCGAAGCTTGCTCGAGCCAAGGAGCAAGCAAGGAGTAGTAATGCGGCCGCTTTAATGGCGGCCGATGAGTTAAGGGCCGAACAGGCCGCGCATTGCGAGAGCAAAGAAAAGATAGCCAAGATGGCTGTAGAGTTAAGAGATGCTGCTGACCATTACCGGCTTCTTGAAGAAGAAAACCGGGCGAAGGCGACAGACCTGGGAAAGGCCCGAGTGGCTGCCAAGGAAGCCCGCTCCAAAATTAGAGCGACGAAGGAGGAGCTGCATCAAGCTGCGGATATTGTATCTGGGAAGCCCTTCTTGTTGCGAACTAAGTTCGGGGATCCGAAGTATGCACCTCTAGACCAGCTATGGAGTTCTGCGGATGCATATCTGGACTTAGCGGTGAGTGCTGCCGATGAGGCCGAATACTTCCGAGATCAAAAAGATCAGGAAGTGGAAAAACTGTTTTGGTCACAGTTTCATGCTTCAGCCCGTCCGTTGCTGTTGAATGAGCAAATGGCCGAGTGGGCTGAGCTCCATAGATTATCCGGACTTGCCATGAGGTCCGTTGTGGATCATCTATGGCCGGGAGGGCCCAAGCCGAATAGCTAATTTAGCTTAGTGCAACAATTCCTTGGTGTTGTGCCACGCATCGATGCTGTAAAGAGGTCGGCATGCATATAAGGCTCGCGGATGGCCCTTGCCCGTGTCAAAACATACTGGGCGGAGATGGATGCCACCACTGTTGCGGCGCAGGGTTCGGCCATAGGCCGAGTGGTTGCCGAGCACTATTTTGAAGAAGTTCTTGAAGGTGCTCGTTCGATAGAGGCCCAGTGCTCGAAGAATATTATGTTTGAGTGACATTTATTCCCATTGTAAAAACAATGTTTTATTGAGTTTATCAAGGCTGTATTTATACTTTTGCCCGAAAGTACTGTGATGCCTCCTGTGCGGCCGTGTATGTATATATGTATATAACCTGAAAGATGGCAGTCGTCGACTTCAGCCCCCACGCATATAATGCAGGGGTGTTCACAGAAGACGCATGTTCACACTTGATCCAATGTCTTGGTCCATTAAGGAGGTGATAGCGCAGTGAACTAGGCAATCAGACTATAATGCTTTAACACTTTCACTTAGCCAGAGGAGTTTGACAGTGGGGCTACTATATAGCCCCTGGTGGCTTCGCACTCATCCGAATTCGGGGTGCGTACATGCCTGGCCAGGAAACGACCCTTCGTTAAGGCGGAGGAATCCCGAAGATTCCGCTAGGTCATCGAGTGGTTGACCAATCTCACGCTATATCATGACAGTCAGTTTTCGGCTTTCTCTACTAAGGTGCTCGTCCGGTTGAACCAGGGCACAAATGCAGTAGTTCTCCTGGTGCTGCCTTAGCCGATAGAGCGGAATGTAAGGCAGCAAAACACAGGAGCCGGGCAAACCCAACATTTGGCCAAAGACATGATTCGGAGCTGATGCATATAAGGCCAAACTCACGACGCCGAACACTCCCTAAGGTATTCGGTTTTTATGGTGTAAACCGGGCTTAAGCAATGCCCTTTGTAATAAGCCCCTGGTGTCCAAGTACGTGCAATATTCTGACGTGGCCACATGCCAATATGTCAGAATCCTTCTCAATTGTACTGATAATCCGGGGGATGTGTATCAACAAGAGATAGTAAAAAAGGTTTACGCAGGGTCTTAATCTAAAAAGAATCCTTGGAACGGGTCCCTGCTGCACGTCTGCGCCTGTGTCTCCATTGTGCCGTATCCTGGACGGGTGTAGCACGATGGTCATATGTATCAATTACGTATAGCTGCGCCAGACTCGTCTAACCGCGTCCATGGTCTTAACGACCTGTCAGATGCTTTAGTTGGTGAGGTCGTTTAGTGTGCGGCTGCCAAGGCAGCCGCACGGTCTTCCGCGCGCAAGGATCGCTCAATATTTCCATTTACTGTAATGATGCCGCGTGGACCGGGCATATTAAGCATGAGAGAAGCGTAATGTGGTATTGCGTTAAAGCGAGCGAAAGCTTCGCGTCCGAGTAGTGCTTGATAGCCACTTTGGAACGGGTCGATGTGGAAGGTTAACTTTTCGTTGCGGAAGTTATCGGGAAAGCCAAATATAACCTCTAGTAGCAGGGAGCCCGTGCAATGGGCCTCTTGGGCCTGGCGTTACTCCTTTAAAGGTAGTATTGCTGCGGCTAATTTTTGTTGGGTCTATCCCCATTTTGCGGACTGTGTCCTGATATATCAGGTTTAAACTGCTGCCGCCGTCCATTAGGACTCGTGTGAAGTGGTATCCGTCAATTATTGGGTCTAATACCAAGGCAGCCCATCCTGCACACCGGATACTTGTCGAGTAATTCCGATGGTCAAAGGTGATCGGTTGGGACGACCAGTGGCAGAACTCCGCAGTGATAGGACCTGGGGCATGTGTGTCTAGGAGTGCAGCTTTGTTTCTCCCCTTTGTCACGTGTAACACGTTTACTGTTTTGACTTATGGTGGGAATATCTTCTGTTCCCGAGTGTTTTTCTTGCGAGGCTCGTCCTCGTCTTCGCTTGGTGTATCATGCCCCTTATGTTCGACGTTGAGCTTGCCGGACTACTTGAAGACCCAACATTCTCTATGGGTATGATTTGCAGGTTTATCGGGGGTGCTGTGGATCTGACATATTTTATCCAGAATCTTGTTTAGGCTGGACAGTTCGTCTCTGTTGCCTTTGGAGGGCAGCTTTTGTTGACCTGGCCGAGAGCCTCTAAATCTGGCGTTTACCGCCGTGCTCTTCGTGCTGTCTTCTTTATTCCGGCGCTTGTTTTTGCTGCATCGTGGTTTCCCGTTTCCGTCCCTGACTTCGGATGTACTTGGGTCGCTGGTGCTGCATCGGGCTAACCAAATGTCCTCGCCCGCGCAAAAGCAGGCCATGAGGCTTCTTAATGCTGCCATTGTTCTCGGCTTTTCTTGGCCGAGGTGTCTGGCAAGCCATTCGTCTCGAACGCTATGCTTAAAAGCTGCTAAGGCTTCGGTGTCCGGGTAGTCGACTATTTGGTTCTTTTTAGTGAGAAACATGTTCCAAAGCTTTCAGGCTGACTCTCCGGGCTGTTGAGTTATATGACTCAAATCGTCTGCATCCGGTGGTCGGACATAAGTCCCTTGAAAATTTGCCCGAAAAGCGACTTCGAGCTCTTCCCAGCTTCCAATGGAGTTTTCGAGGAGGCTTTTAAGCCAGTGCCGAGCTGGCCCTTTGAGCTTGAGGGGTAAGTACTTGATGGCGTGGAGATCATCTCCTCGAGCCATATGGATATGGAGGATGTAGTCCTCAATCCAGACCCCAGGGTCTGTCGTTCCGTCGTACGCCTCTATGTTTACGGGTTTGAATCCGTCTGGAAATTCATGGTCCAGCACCTCATCGGTGAAACATAGGGGGTGTGCGGCACCCCTGTATTTGGGTGTACTGTGGTGTTGGGATGTTTTTTGTGTTGCATTGCATGCTGGAGCGCGCTTGCGTGGCCCGAAGATGGATCTGGTTGCGTCATCCTTTTGATGCGATCCCTCACGTGGATCGCGTACTGGATTATGTGCGGCGTCGTTTGCCGCTCTATGTTGACCATGAGGTCGTCTATCCGACCGGATGGCCGTTTTGTTTTTTAATTGCGGGGGATCTAAGGCATCCTCATCGAATTCAGGTAGCAACGTTCGCTTCGGGTAGCTCTTGGTGTGGCGATTACCGCCGTACTTCGCTGCAATGTTGAGTACTTCACTCCATCTGATTCTGAGTGTCTCTTGTGCATCCCTGAGCCTTTGCTTCTGCTTTTTCAGACTCCTCACAGTGGCAACAAGCCTTTGATGGGTATTCTGTTGCTCAGGGTGCCTGTCCGGTGTGATGTCATCCGGACTGTTATCTTTGACGGAGTCGGGTTGTTCGGTTTGATTCTCCGTTTTGCCATGGGCGGACGATGGTTCAGTGTCGTGTTTGTCGTCCGCTGGCTCGCCTTGCTTTATCGCTGGGTTTATATGATCGCTGCTTCTGCCGAGGCAGGGTTTGGAGCGGCGCTTACACCGCCGCTTTGATTGCTTCTCGAGGGAACAACCCTTCGTTGCGTCCTTTCGTTCTTCATCGTCGTTTTCTTTGGGTGTGTCCACCATGTATACATCATATGATGAAGTGGGCGTCCAGTGCCCTGTGGGCAGTGGTTCCTATTCGTCTCCTGCATCGTCTCCATACCGTTGATGTCTTCGGAGTCGAAGTCGAGCATGTCGGTCAAATCGTCGACAGTGGCTACTAAGTGGGTGGTGGGTGGGCAGCGAATTTCTTCGTCATCCGCATCCCAATCATGTCGAACATAGTTTGGCCAGGACTCTCCTGACAGGGAGAGAGACCTTAATGAGCTCAGTATGTCACCGAAGGGCGAGTGCTGGAAAATATCCGCGGAGGTGAACTCCATGATCGGCGCCCAGTCGGATCTGATAGGCACGGGCGCAGGCGGTTCGGAGTCCGTGGCCGGGGAAGAATCCGACAGTTTGGCGTCACGGCTCTCGTGAAGGGTAAGGTCGATACTCGGCTCGATCGCCGATGAAAATGCGGCCTCCATGGCGGGGTCTATCCACCCATCCTTGGATGGTGCAATTGGCTCCGAATTGAGGGTCAGAGCGGTCGCCGGTGCGATCTCCCAAACACTGTCTCATGGTAGAGCTAAATCATGCTCATCGTGACCGTGTGGCGCACTCGGCAAGGGCTCGAATCCGTCGAAGATCAAGTCTCTGTGGATGTCGGTTGTGTAGTTTAAGTTTCCAAATCTGACCTGATATCCAGGGGCATAGCTCTCGATCTGCTCCAGATGGCCAAGCGGGTTGGCCCACAGTGCGGAGCCGCCGAATACAAAGATCTGTCCGGGGAGAAAAGCATCACCCTGGACTGCATCGCTATCGATGATCGAAGGAGCCATCAAGCCTAATGATGACGACACAGAGGAACTCTCAATGAAAGCACCAATGTCGGTGTCAAAACCGGCGGATCTCGTGGTAGATCTACTCTTGTACTACTCATATTATCAAGAATAATCAAGCAGGACGTAGGGTTTTACCTCCATCAAGAGGGCCCGAACCTGGGTAAAATATCGTGTCCCCTGCCTCCTATTACCATCCGCCTTAGACGCACAGTTCGGGACCCCCTACCCGAGATCCGCCGGTTTTGACACCGACAGATACACTCACCCAATCCACGTCTACTAGCATAACATGGCAATATAAGCAAACGTAGAAGTAACTCCCAAGGGTTTGATAATAAAACAGGTAATAGGTACTACCCCATCTACTTTCTCAAAACCCACAATTTAATTAGATCCTAATTATGTAATGTTTGAGGATTGATCTAATGCAATAAAACTAGGTAGTAAGAGGTATGATCAAAGTGTTACTTGCCTTGCTGATGATCCGTGAAACCTAGAGATTCGAAGTAGCAAGCGGCGCACTCCAGGTACTCTATCGCAAACAAACAAGCACTCATCTAAAGCACAGGTAAAACTCGAATAAGAGATCTAACCAGAAAGTTCAACTTAAGAACTCCGGTTTGCAAAAAGAAACAAATCGAACAAAACAACGAAAATCAAACAGCGAAAGAACAAGCTTCGTTTACTAATCTAGATCTAAGTCAAATTTTACAGAAGCAAAAACTTGTTTGAGTTGGTTAAACGGAAAGAGGGTTTCGAGACGAAACTCTAGGCGCTTGAATCGCCTCATTCCGATACACGAGCGAAAAGTTAAACTAAAACGAAAATCGGATCAGAAATCGCGATCAGAAATAATCGCGGAAAATCCAAGAAAAATAAAAAACGACGAACAGGCTAACGAATGAACGTTCACTGTCTACGGCTAAACGACGAAAACCGTTCGTTAAAATGAACGTACGGACGAACGTCTGCTAAATAAACTAAACCGGGGAAAAAATAAACCGATCTAAATAAAGAAAACGACCGTGGTTTTTTTTAAAAACGGGCGGTTGACCGGTGAAGACCGGTGGTGGCGGCGGCTACCTCCGGCGGCGGCGAACTCCGGCGGGGCGGCGGCGGTCGGCGGCGAGGCAGCGGCAGCGGGCGGCGGCGGCGGCGGCTCGGGGCGGCGGCGACTAGGGTTAGGGCGGGGCTGGGTGGCTCGGTGTCACACCCTGATTTTCATGCCACAACACTTAAGCTAATAAATCATGATAAAATGTGGTTTGACAAAAACTTTTGAGTGTTTTGGACCTTGCCTTGTTTGGATTTTGTCTGTTGTTTGCAAGTGCTCTAAAAATCAAATAAATCCTCCAACTCCTATACTTCATCTCCTTGCTCCAAACTCTTGAACCAATGATCATGCCATGTGTATAGAGCAATATAGTATTTTCTTACAAAAATAATTTGGCCAAAAAGTATTTTCAAAAATTAGTTTTCCAAAAAAACCCTGAATTAAGATTGGTACTGCAAGTACTTAATTCAGGGCAGTAAAAATCTTTCCAAAAATATGTTTGACTCCTATTAGATATAGGATACCAAGAAACCACAAAAATATAATTTTAAAAGTTATTTTACTATTTTATTTAAAAGATTTTTCTTAAGGCCAGAAATGGTCTTTAATAGGAGAAAATTATTTTATTGTTTCAAAAATATTTGAAAAAAATCAGGGAAACTCAATGGACATATATTGTCCATATATAAGAGTTTCAACACATGGTCATGTTCAAAATATTGGTCAAATCCCTCAAAAACCATTTCTACCCATTTCAAGGATTTGAAATATTTCTACAGGAAATATTCCCCAGAAATTCCAAGAAAATTCTAGCATGTCACATATGACATGTTTGATGATCTTGCCAAGTATCATGTCATGGAGAATAGTATAACCCCATGAAATCTCGTCAAAACCATTTCTGTCCATTTTGAAGTTTGAGCAACTTTACACTGCCAAACATGTCCAAATGTTCTCAAACCTTGTGAACATGCTCAAGTGGTCTAATTATTCATCTAGACCAAATGGCACAAGTTGGAGAGAATGTTATCTTGCTTAAAGTGCCCCAAAACCCTTTCTGTCCAGAACCAAATTTGAACAACTCTACATTGCCAAGTGTGTCCTTTTGATCTGAATTTTTGTGGACATGTTCAAATCCTCAAATGATGACACTACACCAAGTGGTGCATCAAGGAGAATAGATTTGCATGACTAAATCTTGGTAAAGTCAATTTTGTTGATTTCTAGGGTTTACCAAAGTTACATTGGCTACTTTGCCCAAATGAGCTCAAACTTGGTGGAACATCCTACTTCTATGTGCCATTCCGTCCTGTTAATTCTCATGGCAAGTGGAATTAATTTTCTTGCCCAAACCAACAACAAACACCTTCTGCCATTTTCCCAAAATCATCATTTTGACCTCTTCCACTAATCTCCTTGAGCTCAACTTTTTAACACAGCTCCTCCTAGTCTTCTCCTACCTCCAGTAACTCTCCCCTAGTCATTGCTCAATTATTGGAGGGGTAAAACCCCATTTTCTCTCTCTGAACAGCCCATTTCCCTCTCTCCCTCAACCTCTCTCCTCTCCTACTGGCTGTCCAGGGCATCCAAGGCCCTCTCCCCTTTGTTTACTCCTCCCTAAACAACCTAGACACAAGTGGCCACGCCCTACAAGCCAAAGGCATGCCCTGACATGCAATTGGCGTGCTCCAGAGCGCGCTACAGTGCACACCCGCACTGTAGCCGCCCCCTTCCAACCGCCTCCGGCCACCTAGGGCCTCCCCCTCGTGTCCCCCGAGGTCACCTCGACGTCCGCAACATGCTACACTGTCGTCCCCCTCCTCTCTCCCTCTCCGGCTCTCCTCGCGTGCAGACAGAGCGCCACCTGAGCGCGCCAGTCGCTGGCCGCGGCGGGGACCCGCTTTGCCGCATTCCCCGCTCCCTCTCTTCTCCCCCTGGGCGTAGTCCACCTCCACGAACTCCCTAGACTCGGCGCAGCACCTTCCTGGGGCCCGTAGAGACGAGCACGAGCTCGCCGGCGCACGAGCCCACGGTGCACCATCGCCCCGCCATAAAAGGCCACCCCCGAGCCCTCTCTGGCCTCGGTTCACTCCCTCTTCCCCCAGCAACCTCCTCGAGCAGCCTGATCCTCCTCCTGCACCTTCCTTCTCCTCCAACCACCGCACGGCCGCCGCTTCGCCTCGCTCAAATTCGAGCAACACCGAGCTCACCTCCCTCCCTTTCCTCCACACAAAAGCTCCCCGTGGTCCGGCGAACCTCCCCACCTCATCGAACCATCGCAGGGATGCTCGAACGCCGAGAGCCACGGATGGCCGACGACCTCCCCCCGCCACCGTCAAAGCTGCGGTCACCTCGGCCCTCTCCGGCGGCCGTGACCTACACCAGCAGATGCCCCGCTCCGTGCTGAGCTCGCCCATAGGCGGAGCGCCGCGAGAGATGGCCGGAGGCGCCGGCTATCGTCGGACGACCGCCGGCGTGCGCTCTGCCTCCCCTACTCAGCCTCGAGCGGGAGGTAGAGGACGACCGCCCCGCCAGCTGGCAGGGGGCCGCCCGTCAGCGGCAGAGGCGACCGAGCCGGCCCACCAGTCGGGTTAAGTGGAAACGGCTTCGGTCCGATCCGCTTACCCCGCTGGGTCGCGCCCTCCCGCAGTACGCCTTCGGTGTCACCACCTCTTCCCGCGCCGCCGGGCCGGCCCAGTGGCGCCCTGCCACTATATCTCGCTCGGTGCGCCCAACCGCCGCCAGATCCAGCCCATTTAGGTAAATCCTTTGTCTTTTTCTTTTTCAAGTCAACTTCAAAATCCATAAATAATTCAACAGAGCTCCAAATCCAATGATTCAAATTTCTAGTAGCTCCATAAATCATGATCTATCACATGGTGCTATTTGCACATTTTTCCAGAAACTTTCTCTTCAGAAATATTTATCAAAATCCAATTTTTCTATTTCTGTCATAAACTTTAGAAAATCATAGAGGGCTCAAATTTGATCCAAATGCCATGATTCAAATTTCCAGATGCTCCTAAGTTCATAACTTAGTTTATGAACATTTTTATTAATACTTTCTATGCCACACAATATAATGAGCCATTTCTTCATATTTGTCAACTTTGCCAATTCATAGGGAATTCACTTGAACTCCAAAAAACCAACTCCTAGATGCTTCTAAAACCATCCTTTGTTAAATGGATGCCTTTGATCATTTTTCAAATAGTTCTTCTGTACACTTCTTACAAATCCATGAACCCCTTGATTCCATCATATCAAAATGTTTAGAAATGTCCACTGACCCAATTCAAATGAAACCACTCTGGTTATTTTTCATATAACCATAGATGTCCTAGAAAAGTCAAATCAATATTTTTAGAGCACTTTTATTTTCTGCCTTGTTGTGTTGCTTATTATGGTCGCTTTCGACGATAGTTGACGAAGTAGACGAAATGCTCGGAGTTGGACCAGAGATATTTGAAGACATCGAAGACTTTGTTAAAACAGGCAAGCAGCCCTTTGACCATGATGAACCATGTTTCATCATAATAGCATTTTCGTTGTTTCATCAAGTGCATGATATATATCTTGAATGGCAACCTTGCTAGGCTTGCCTCCGTTGCATACTCCATTGATACTTGCATTGATCATGACTCTACCCTTGCTTAGAGTTGTGTTGGTGGGTTGTAGAAATATGCTATAGTAGATGGCTACGCAAAGTGGGTCAGGGTTATGCATGGAAAGAAACAAGTGTGGTTTGACATACTTGCAAATAGCCCAGTGGGTGCCACTAATGCCCCTGGGAGATGATGATGAACTAGATCACTACTTGGTGGAGAAGTAGTGTACCGAGGCTCGATAAAAGTGTTGTTTACAGAGACGGATTAGATTTAAGATTTGTCGACTGTCCCAACCTTACATGCGCAACCACTCTACCCTTATATGGGAAAGGGCATTATTGATTACCTAGGCCGATACTAGCTTGGAGCCCGCATTACTAGTGATGGGGGAGAGTTGGTGCTCTCTCTCGGGACGGGGTCGTGCCAGGTAGGGCGGCCAAGAACATTTTTATGGGGCACCGGACACACCGTTGGTACCCCGTGCCAGTGATATGTGACAAATATGGGAGCGAGGCTCCACAATTTTAAGTTGTGAAATGTTGGGCACGGGGGTTACTACAAATCGAGTGGACTCCATGTTAGTGTCGTCTAGGGAAAGATAGTGATCGGGTGCTTACCCTGGGTACTTGAGGTACCGCGGGTCATGGATGACACGAAAGTTCCCCGGATCTTGTGGGTAAAGTGTGCAACCTCTGCAGAGTGTAAAACTATTCGAATAGCCGTGTCCACAGTCAAGGACAGTTGGGTGGTGCTGCTTAGACTACGTCCATATGTTTCTGACAAACAACACGGTTTGGTAAATCTATTGACGTGATTCGTGAGGAAGTCACGATGAGCTTGAGCATGAGTTGTTCATAACTCTCTCTTGATGTTGATGTCTGTAACCTCCTGATACTTGTTGCAGACGCATTCATATCCTTGATAAATGTTGATCATACTTGCATGAGAAAAACTAGCTTTCCGCAAAAATGCAAATTAGCAGTAGGGCCTTGCATAATTATTCTGTTATCACCCTTGGGATGCTTGCGAGTACATTCAAAGTACTCATTGTCTTGCCACTGGTTATTTTATTGGCCAGGCATGAAAGAGCACGGTATGAAGAAGAGTACTTCGGTGACGAGCATGCGAGCTAGGACGCTTCCCAGTCAGAATGCCTGTAGGGTTAAGGCAGATGGCATGGGTCCAAGTATCGACGAAGATTTCCGCTGCGATGTTATAATCAAGACTTGACCATAATGGTCCTACTTGTGTAATACGGTATGTATGGATGTAAGACTCTTGTTATTCAGCTTCTGTGTGTTCAGTGAGCATTGATCTCTGGGATCACTGTACACGTGCATACGGTGATCACGACTTATGAGTCAGGGTCCCCACACTCGGGGCTGGGCTCCCCCGGCTTATAAAGGCCGGCCGGGCTAGAGTCCGGGTTGGGTACGGCCCGGCTAGGTCGGTTCGTTTTTTTAAATAGTTTCGCGTAGAAAAACAAATAAAAGAAATACTAAACGGACTCCAAAAATCCTGAAATAAATTTTCCCCGACTTCTAAAATCAAGCCGGACAAGGTGAACATTTATTTGGGGCCTAAATGCAATTTTTTAAAAACGCGCATTTTCCTAAATTCAAATAAAACAGCGAAATACTCCAAAAATAAAATCTTATTTGATTTTTTATTAAATCCTCAATATTCTTTTAATTTGGGAAAGTCATTTTATTCCATCTAACTTATTTTTATAATTGGAATTATTGAAGATAAAATAATTAAATCAAATGATACTATTTTCAAAATTTGGGAAAACCCCAAATATGAAAATAACGAAATCCCCAACTCTCTCCATGGGTCCTTGAGTTGCATAGGATTTCTAGGATGAAGCCAAAATGCAAATAAAATATGATATGCAATGATGATCTATGTATAACATTCCAAATTGAAAATTTGGGATGTTACAAACCTACCCCCCTTAAGATGAATCTCGCCCTCGAGATTCGGGTTGGCTAGAAAATAGGTGAGGGTGGTCCTTCAGCAGATCTTCCTCTCGCTCCCAGGTGGCTTCATCCTCGGTGTGGTGGCTCCACTGAACTTTACAAAACCTGATAACCTTGTTGCGGGTGACTCGGCTGGCATATTCGAGAATCTTAACTGGTTTCTCCTCGTAGGTCAAATCACTATCCAACTGAATCGCTTCCAGCGGCACTGTATCTCTTAGTGGTGTATCAGCCATCTCTGCGTGGCACTTTTTCAACTGGGAAACGTGGAACACATCATGAACTCCTGACAATCCTTCGGGCAACTCCAACTTGTAAGCAACTTCTCCCATACACTCCAAAACTTTGTATGGTCCTACAAAACGTGGCGCTAATTTTCCCTTAACTCCAAAGCGCTTAAATCCTCGAAGCGGGATACATGAAGATAAACTCTATCTCCGACTTCGTAAACTGTTTCCTTGCGTTTAGAATCTGCATAGCTCTTCTGCCTGGACTGGGCTACCTTGAGCCTGTCGCGAATCAACTTCACTTTCTGTTCAGACTCCTTAATCACATCTGGTCCAAACAACTGGCGGTCTCCAACTTCATCCCACAACAATGGTGTTCCGCACCGTCTTCCGTACAAGGCTTCAAAAGGGGTCATCTTCAAACTAGATTGATAACTATTGTTGTAAGAGAACTCCGCATATGGAAAATTGTCATCCCAACTAGATCCATAATCTAGCGCACAAGCTCTCAGCATATCCTCCAAAATCTGATTGACTCTCTCGGTCTGTCCATCGGTCTGCAGATGAAAATTTGTACTGAACTCTAGCCTGGTACCCAAAGTTTCGTGCAACTGATTCCAGAACTTTGAGGTAAACTGGGTTCCTCTATCTGATACAATGCTCCTCGGAACTCCATGCAGACATACGATCCTGGTCATGTATATCTTTGCCAACTTAGCACTGGTGTAAGTGGTCTTTACTGGGATGAAATGAGCTACCTTCGTCAAGCGATCGACTACAACCCATATCGAGTCATAGCCTGAGTGGGTCCTGGGTAATCCCATCATAAAATCCATGCCTAGCTTATCCCACTTCCATTCGGGTATCGGCAATGGCTGTAGCAATCCTCTGCAATATCCTTCTTCATTCCGGTCCACCAAAAAGTGTCTTTCAAATCCAAAAAGTGTCTTTCAAAGGCGTCTTCTGAGCTTCTCTGGTCTTATCCATCAGAGTAGACTGAATCTCCAATGCTATTACATAGCCTCTCAGAACTATCTCCAAACATAGCTCACGAAGATTCTCGGCTAACTCGTTTGGTAACTCTCCGGTCATTAGTGTGTTGACATGGCTCTTGTGGCTCAACGCATCGGCTACTACGTTAACCTTTCTGGGGTGATAATGCAATCTCATGTCATAATCCTTGATGAGCTCCCACCATCTTCTTTGCTTGAGATTCAACTCCTTCTGCGTGAAGATGTACTTCAAACTCTTGTGATCCGTGTACACCTCACAATGGTTTCCAATGAGAAAATGTCTCCAAGTCTTCAATGTGTGCACTACGGCTGCTAACTCCAAATCATGTGTAGCATAATTCAAATCATAGGGCTTAAGCTCTCCTGAAGCATACGAAACAACTCTTCCCTCCTGCATAAGCACTGCTCCAAGTCCTCAACGTGAAGAGTCGCAATACACCTCATAATCCTTACACTGATCTGGCAGAATCAACACTGGCGAGGTAACCAAACGTTTCTTCAACTCCTAGAAACTGGCCTCACATTCCTCAGTACAATTGAACTTCGTATCCTTCTTCAACAACTCCATCATAGGTTTTGCAATCTTCGAGAAATTTTCAATGAATCTCCGGTAGTATCCCGCGAGTCCAAGAAAACTCCGGATCTCTCCAACTGTTGTTGGAGCTTCCCAATTTGTTACAGTGACAACTTTGGTGGGATCTACTGCTATTCCTTCTCCGGATATAACATGTCCGAGGAATCCAACTTCCTTCAACCAAAACTCACATTTGCTAAACTTGGCGTATAACTGATGTTCTCTGAGCTTACTAAGTACCAAACGTCTCCAGATATAACATGTCCGATGAATCCAACTTCCTTCAACCAAAACTCACATTTGCTAAACTTGGCGTATAACTGATGTTCTCTGAGCTTACTAAGTACCAAACGCAAATGTTCTTTATGTTCTTCTTCATTCTTCGAGTAAACCAGAATATCATCAATGAACACTACGACGAACTTATCCAAAAACTCCATAAACACTTTGTTCATCATGTTCATAAAATAAGCAGGTGTGTTAGTCAGACTGAGGGAGTACTGGATTACGGGGTGTTTGGATAGCCAGACTATACCTTCAGCCGGACTCCTGGACTATGAAGATACAAGATTGAAGACTCCGTCCCGTGTCCGGAAGGGACTTTCCTTGGCGTGGAAGGCAAGCTTGGCGATACGGATATGAAGATCTCCTACCATTGTGACCGACTTTGTGTAACCCTAACCCTCTCCAGTGTCTATATAAACCGGAGGGTTCTAGTTCGTAGAACAACATACACATCAACAATCATACCATAGGCTAGCTTCTAGGGTTTAGCCTCCTCGATCTCGTGGTAGATCTACTCTTGTACTACCCATATCATCAATATTAATCAAGCAGGACGTAGGGTTTTACCTCCATCGAGAGGGCCCGAACCTGGGTAAAACTTCGTGTCCCTTGCCTCCTGTTACCATCCGGCCTAGATGCACAGTTCGGGACCCCCTACCCGATATCCGCCGGTTTTGACACTGACATTGGTGCTTTCATTGAGAGTTCCTCTGTGTCGTCACCGTCAGGCTCGATGGCTCCTACGATCATCAATAGCGATGCAGTCCAGGGTGAGACCTTCCTCCCCGGACAGATCTTCGTCTTCGGCGGCTTCGCACTACGGGCCAATTCACTTGGCCGTCTGGAGCAGATAGAAAACTACGCCCCTGGCCGTCAGGTCAGATTTGGAAGTTTAAACTACACGGCTGACATCCGCGGGGACTTGATCTTCGACGGGTTCGAGCCACTGCCGAGCGCGCCGCACTGTCCTGACGAGCATGATCTAGCTCTGCCGCCGAACAGTGCCCTGGAGGCCGCACCCGCATCAGCTTCGACCCTTAATACGGAGCCAACTGTGTCGATCGAGGATGGGCGGTTGGACGCCACCTCGGGGGCTGCGATCCCAATGGCGATTGAGCCGAACACCAGCCCCGTACTCCACGAGACTCGTGACTCCAAGGAGCCAGACTCCTCTCCGGACTCCGAACCCTCCACGCCCCTGCCGATCGAATCCGATTGGGCGCCGATTATGGAGTTTACTACCGCGGACATCTTTCAGCACTCGCCTTTTGGCGACATTCTGAAGACACTGAAGTCTCTCTCTTTATCAGGAGAGCCCTGGCCGGACTACGGTCAGCAAGGTTGGAATTCGGACGATGAAGAAATTCAAAGCCCACTCACCACCCACTTTGTAGCCACTGTCGATGATTTAACCGACATGCTCGACTTCGACTCCGAAGACATCGACGGTATGGACGATGATGAAGGAGATGATGAAGAACCAGCGCCTATTGGGACCTGGAACGCCACCTGGTCATATGACGTATACATGGTGGACGCACCAAAAGATGATGACGAGGAGCGGAAGGACGCACCGAAAGCTTGTTCCCTCGAAAAGCAGTCAAAGCGGCGACGCAAGCGCCGCCCCAAATCCCGCCTCGACGGGAATAGCAATCATACAGACCCAGCGCTGGAGCAGGGCGAACCGCTGCCGGACAACGGCAATCCGGATAATCAAACCAAACAAACAAATCCTATCAAGGCTAATGGTCCGAACGACATAACGCCGGACAGGCACCCGGAGCAGCAGACTGCCCGTAAAAGGCTTGTTGCCACCGCGAGGAATCTGAAAAAGCAGAAGCAAAGGATCAAAGCCACGCAAGACACACTCCAAATCAGATGGAGTAAAATACTCAACACTGCAGCAAGGTATGGCGACAATCGCCCCTCCAAGAGCTACCCAAAGCGGAAGCTGCTACCCGAATTCGATGAGGAGGCCTCAGAACCCCCACAAACAAATATCAAAGCAGCCACCTGGTCGGATAGACGACCCCTCTACCAACACAGATCGGCATACAACGCTGCTCACAATACAATACGCGACCCATGCGAGGGCTCGCACCCAAAGGACGGTGCAACAAGATCCATCTATAGACCACGCAAGCGCGCCCCAGCATACAATGCAACACAACAAGCATCCGAACAACGCGGTACACCCAGCTACAGGGGTGCCGCACACCCCCTATGTTTCACCGACGAGGTGCTGGACCACGAATTTCCAGAAGGATTGAAGCCCGTAAACATAGAGGCATACAACGGAACAACAGACCCTGGGGTCTGGATTGAGGACTACATCCTTCATATCCATATGGCTCGAGGAGATGATCTCCACGCCATCAAGTACCTACCCCTCAAGCTCAAAGGGCCATCTCGTCACTGGCTCAAAGGCCTACCGAAAGCTCCATTGGAAGTTGGGAAGAGCTCGAAGACGCCTTTTGGGCAAATTTTCAAGGGACTTATGTCCGACCTCCGGATGCGGACGATTCGAGTCATATAATTCAACAGCCCGAAGAGTCAGCCCGAAAGCTTTGTAATAGGTTTCTTACTAAAAAGAACCAGATTGTCGACTGTCCGGACGCCGAAGCCTTGGCTGCTTTCAAGCATAGCATCCGTGACGAATGGCTCGCCAAACACCTTGGCCAAAATAAGCCGAGAACGATGGCCGCACTAACAAACCTCATGACCCGCTTTTGCGTGGGTGAGGACAGCTGGCTAGCCAAATGCAGCACCAGCGACCCCAGCACATCTGAAGTTAGAGATGGAAACGGGAAATCACGGCGCAACAGCAATAACAAATGTCGGAATAAAAAAGACATCACGAAGGACACGGCAGTAAATGCCGGATTCAAAAGCTCTCGGCCAGGTCAAAAGCCGCCCCCTAAAGGCACCAGGGATGAATTGTCCAGCCTCAACAAAATTCTGGACCAAGTATGTCAGATTCATAGTATGTAACACCCTCGATGCGACTATATCTCCCACGTGTCGAGGCACGACTTAGAGGCATAATCGCATTGAAGGCATATGTCGCAAGTTAGGCAATCTTCACAACATCCCATGTAATATAAATCATAAAGGGGAGAAAACATAGTTGGCTTACACTCGCCACGTCAATCAAGTACATAAATAACATTACATCATCCAAACACTCATGGCCCGACTACGGCGCCAAAATAAAAGATAACCCACCATGCGACACGGTCCCGATCACCCCCAACTGGGCACTACTACTGATCATCAGGAAAGGAAACATAGTAATGTTGAGAGTCTTCGTCGAACTCCCACTTGAGCTCAAGCGCGTCACCTGGAGCGGAATCATCAGGCCCTGCATCTGGTGTAATAGTAATCTGTGAGCCACAGGGAATCAGCAATCTCTCACCCTCGCGATCAAGACTATTTAAGCTTAAAGGTAAGGCAAGGTAAATATAGGTGGAGCTGCAGCAAGCGACTAGCAAATATGGTGGCTAACTTATTCGCAAAAGAGAGCGAGAAGACGAGGCAAAGCGCGAGCGAGAAACTAGAGAACAACCTGCGCAAGCATTACTCCAACACTGTGTCCACTTCCTGGACTCCGCCAAGAAGAGGCCATCACGGTAACACACTCAGTTGATTCATTTTAATTAAGTTAAGGTTCAAGTTATCTACAACCGGACATTAACAAATTCCCATCTGCCCATAACCGCGGGCACGGCTTTCGAAAGTTCAAATCCCTGTAGGGGAGTCCCAACTTAGCCATGACAAGCTCTCACGGTCAACGAAGGAATAGACCTCCTCCCAAGACGTTCCGATCAGACTCGGTATCTCGGTTCTTCAAGACACTTCGACAGGTTAAAACAAGACCAGCAACACCGCCCGAATGTGCCGACAAATCCCGATAGGAGCTGCACATATCTCGTTCTCAGGGCACACTCAGATGAGACATCCTACGAGTAAAACCAACCCTCAAGTTGCCCCGAGGTGGCCCCGCAGTCTACTCGGTCGGACCAACACTCAGAGGAGCACGGGGGGGGTTAAATAAGATGACCCTCGGGCTCCGGAAACCCAAGGGAAAAGAGGCTAGGTGGCAAATGGTAAAACCAAGGTTGGGCATTGCTGGAAAAGCTTTAATCAAGGCGAACTATCAAGGGGTTCCCATTATAACCCAACCGCGTAAGGAACGCAAAATCTGGGAACATAACACCGATATGACGAAAACTAGGGCGGCAAGAGTGGAACAAAACACTAGGCGAGAGGCCGAGCCTTCCACCCTTTACCAAGTATATAGATGCATTAAGATAACATGGCAATATAATGATATCCCAACAAGTAAATAAATGTTCCAACAAGGAACGGCCTCCGATCTTCACCTGCAACTAGCAACGCTATAAGAGGGGCTGAGCAAAGCGGTAACATAGCCAATCAACGGTTTGCTAGGACATGGTGGGTTAGAGGTTTAACATGGCAATTTAGGAGGCTTGAAAGCAAGTGGTAGGCATCGTAGCATTGGCATAGCAAAAGAGCGAGCATCTAGCAAAGCAAAGATAGTAGTGATTTCGAGGGTATGATCATCTTGCCTGCAAAGTTGTCAGAGTTGACTGGATCCTCGAAAACAAACTCAACGGGCTCCTCGTTAGCGAACTCGTCTCCCGGATCTACCCAAACAAGACAAACAAGCAACAAGGACACAATCAACCACGTGCAACTCAAACAACATGATGCGAAGATGGTATGCTATGCGGGATGCGATGCGGGATGCATATGCAAGATATGACAGGAAATGCAAGAACCTGGCCTCAAATTGGGAATCCAAGTGTGCCACTGGAAATATGAGATGAAATCGCTTGAAAACGATATAAAGAACGCCGGAATCAGAGTTACGGTTTGGAAATGGCAAGCAATTCAAATATGACACCGGTCTGCGATTTACAGCAAGTAGCCATCTAAATGCAATGAAATGAACATGCTACAGCACCCAAACATGACAACAAAATACATGGCAGGGATGCATTCAAGATGCTTAACAAAAGTCTAGCACTGAGCTATGGCCAAATCATCCATTAACAGATTCAAACAAGCATGGCAAAAAGGCATATGACAAACAGATCTCAGACTTAGTGAAATTAACACTTGTCTGGAATTTCAGGTCAGGTAGCACTCTTCGGAGCAACAAAACTACATGCTATAGGCCCTGAACATGGCAAAGTAAAGCATGGCATGGAGCTACTCAAAGAGCTTAACAAAAGTCCCTTAGTGACCTTGAGCCAAAAGGGATCAGAAAATACAATTGCAAGCATGTGAACATAGCAAAAACATAATCAGATCAACTACAGCATCATCGGCAAGAACAATAGCATAACGAATACACCCATAACGAATACACAAAATGCAAGCTAGACATGGCAAGAACAATAGCATAGCATGCACGGATCAACTACAACATCATCGGCAAAATTGCAAACAAGTTGACAATCTGCCCAGATTCACAAAGTAGCAAAAGTAGAGCTCAATTGACTCAAGCTAGGGTGCTCCATAATTGCAAACAAAGACATGGATGGATAGAGCACTACAAGATTAACAAAACAAACTTACTGATCATCCTCAAAAGAGGCACGGATCACTAGGAAACAATATGAACATATGGCAACATGAGATAAACAGCTCAAGGACTTAGTGGAATTGCTAAGTCCCTGAAAACAGAATTAACAAGTGCACCACTTTGCAAGCTTGTGCTAGTCACCACACACATCACAAAAATACATGGGTTGCACCTCTGGAAAGATGACAAAACCCTTAACAAAACATATGTAGAGCATCAGGGCATATCATACACACAATAATCATGGCAAAAATGACAAAAAGCTAAATGGAGCAGCAGATCTGACAATTATCTCAAGTAGCCCTCTTCTAACAGCATTTCGGGCATCAAGATGAACTCAAATGAAAATGATTCAATGGAATGAAATGATGTACTCTGTGAGATGAACATTTTGATATGCTTTATGCATGAATCGGAGCTACGGATGCAAAGTTACGAGGCCATGAACAGGAGCATATGGATCTGAGAATTCGGGGACTTAGACGAATTTTAACCTCCGGATCTAGGGTTTGACCCGGGCACGCAAAACGAGGTTCGTCGCTGGGGCTTCACCGGAGTTCGCCGGAGTTGGGGTCGGAGAAGACGTGGAGGAGGCCGGCCGGGGCGAGGTCGTCGGCGGGGCGGCTTCCACGGCGCGGGGCGCCGGCGGGCGCGGGCGGCGGGCGGCGAGCGGCGGCGTGGAGGCGGCGGCGAGCTCCGGCCGGGCGGGGTCGGGCGGCCGCGGGCGCGAGGAGGCGGGGCAAGTGTCCGGCGGCGCGCGAGGGGTGGATCTAGGGTTTTCGGGGGGAAGGAGAAGGACATTTTCGGGGGATCTTTAAATAGGCATAGGAGGAGCTAGGAGAGTCCAAATGAGGTGCGGTTTTTGGCCACGTGATCATGATCGAACGCTCTAGATGATGGAGCAGGTTTAGGTGGGTTTTGGGCCAAATTGGAGGGGTGTTGGGCTGCAACACACACGAGGCCTTTTCGGTCCCTCGGTTAACCGTTGGAGTATCAAACGAAGTCCAAATGATACGAAACTTGACAGGCGGTCTACCGGTAGTAAACCAAGGCCTCTTGGCAAGTCTCGGTCCAATCCGGAAATGTTTAACCCCCACACACGAAAGAAAGCTAGAAATGCCCACCGGAAGAGAACGAAGCGCCGGAATGCAAAACGGACAACGGGGAAAATGCTCGAATGCATGAGATGAACACGTATGCAAATGCAATGCACATGATGACATGATATGAGATGCACGACAACGATCACAACACACAGAGACAAAGACCCGAACCCGAGAAAATAAATAACTTAACGCCGGGACGGCAAGAGTTGGAGTACGAATTGGGAAAGTTACATCTGGGGTGTTACAACAACAAAGACATGGATGGATAGAGCACTACAATATTAACAAAACATCCTTACTGATCATCCTCAAAAGAGGCACGGATCACTAGGAAACAACATGAACATATGGCATCATGAGATAAACAGATCAAGGATTTAGTGGAATTGCTAAGTCCCTGAAAACAGAATTAACAAGTGCACCACTTTGCAAGCTTGTGCTAGTCACCACACACATCACAAAAATACATGGGTTGCACCTCTGAAAAGATGACAAAACCCTTAACAAAACATATGTAGAGCATCAGGGCATATCATGCACACAATAATCATGGCAAAAATGACAAAAAGCTAAATGGAGCAGCAGATCTGACAATTATCTCAAGTAGCCCTCTTCTAATAGCATTTCGGGCATCAAGATGAACTCAAATGAAAATGATGCAATGGAATGAAATGATGTACTCTCTGAGATGAACATTTTGATATGCTATATGCATGAATCGGAGCTACGAATGCAAAGTTACGAGGCCATGAACAAGAGCATATGGATCTGAGAATTCGGGGACAAGTGTTAATTTCACTAAGTCTAAGATCTGTTTGCCATATGCATTTTTTCCATGCTTGCTTGAACCTGTTAATGGATGAATTGGCCGTAGCTCAGTGCTAGACTTTTGTTAAGCATCTTGAATGCATCCCTACCATGTATTTTGTTGTCATGTTTGGGTGCTGTAGCATGTTCATCTCATTGCATTTAGATGGCTACTTGCTGTAAATCGCAGACCGGTGTCATATTTGAATTGCTTGCCATTTCCAAACCGTAACTCCGACTCCGGCGTTCTTTATATCGTTTTCAAGCGATTTCATCTCATATTTACAGTGGCACACTTGGATTCCCAAGTTGAGGCCAGGTTCTTGCATTTCCTGTCATATCTTGCATATGCATCCCGCATCGCATCCCGCATAGCATACCATCTTCGCATCATGTTGTTTGAGTTGCACGTGGTTGATTGTGTCCTTGTTGCTTGTTTGTCTTGTTTGGGTAGATCCGGGAGACGAGTTCGCTAACGAGGAGCCCGTTGAGTTTGCTTTCGAGGATCCAGTCAACTCTGACAACTTTGCAGGCAAGATGATCATACCCTCGAAATCACTACTATCTTTGCTTTGCTAGATGCTCGCTCTTTTGCTATGCCAATGCTACGATGCCTACCACTTGCTTTCAAGCCTCCTAAATTGCCATGTTAAACCTCTAACCCACCATGTCCTAGCAAACCGTTGATTGGCTATGTTACCGCTTTGCTCAGCCCCTCTTATAGCGTTGCTAGTTGCAGGTGAAGATCGGAGGCCGTTCCTTGTTGGAACATTTATTTACTTGTTGGGATATCATTATATTGCCATGTTATCTTAATGCATCTATATACTTGGTAAAGGGTGGAAGGCTCGGCCTCTCGCCTAGTGTTTTGTTCCACTCTTGCCGCCCTAGTTTCCGTCATATCGGTGTTATGTTCCCGGATTTTGCGTTCCTTACGCGGTTGGGTTATAATGGGAACCCCTTGATAGTTTGCCTTGATTAAAGCTTTTCCAGCAATGCCCAACCTTGGTTTTACCATTTGCCACCTAGCCTCTTTTCCCTTGGGTTTCCGGAGCCCGAGGGTCATCTTATTTAACCCCCCCCGTGCTCCTCTGAGTGTTGGTCCGACCGAGTAGACTGCGGGGCCACCTCGGGGCAACTTGAGGGTTGGTTTTACTCGTAGGATGTCTCATCTGAGTGTGCCCTGAGAACGAGATATGTGCAGCTCCTATCGGGATTTGTCGGCACATTCGGGCGGTGTTGCTGGTCTTGTTTTAACCTGTCGAAATGTCTTGAAGAACCGAGATACCGAGTCTGATCGGAACATCTTGGGAGGAGGTCTATTACTTCGTTGACCGTGAGAGCTTGTCATGGGCTAAGTTGGGACTCCCCTGCAGGGATTTGAACTTTCGAAAGCTGTGCCCGCGGTTATGGGCAGAGGGGAATTTGTTAATGTCCGGTTGTAGATAACTTTAACCTTAACATAATTAAAAGGAATCAACTGAGTGTGTTACCGTGATGGCCTCTTCTCGGCGGAGTCCGGGAAGTGGACACGGTGTTGGAGTAATGTTTGCGCAGGTTGCTCTCTAGTTTCTCACTCGCGCTTTGCCTCCTCTTCTCGCTCTCTTTTGCGAATAAGTTAGCCACCATATTTGCTAGTCGCTTGCTGCAGCTCCACCTATATTTACCTTGCCTTACCTTTAAGCTTAAATAGTCTTGATCGCGAGGGTGCGAGATTGCTGAGTCCCTGTGGCTCACAGATTACTATTACACCAGATGCAGGGCCTAATGATTCCGCTCCAGGTGACGTGCTTGAGCTCAAGTGGGAGTTCGACGAAGACTCTCAACGTTACTATGTTTCCTTTCCTGATGATCAGTAGTGGTGCCCAGTTGGGGGTGATCGGGACCGTGTCGCATGTTGGGTTATCTTTTATTTTGGCGCCGTAGTCGGGCCATGAGTGTTTGGATGATGTAATGTTATTTATGTACTTGATTGACGTGGCGAGTGTAAGCCAACTATGTTTTCTCCCCTTTTATTATCTATATTACATGGGATGTTGTGAAGATTGCCTAACTTGCGACATATGCCTTCAATGCGATTATGCCTCTAAGTCGTGCCTCGCCACGTGGGAGTTATAGTCGCATCGAGGGTGTTACATAGTACCCCTGGCAAACCTGCTAATCATACCCATAGAGAATGTTGGGTCTTCAAGCAGTCCGGCAAGCTCAACGCCGTACACAAGGGGGGGGATACACCAAGTGAAGACGAGGACGAGCCCCCCAAGCAAGACACAGGGGAGCAAAAGAAATTTCCACCAGAAGTCAAAACGGTAAACGTGTTACACGTAATCAAGGGAAAAAACAACGCGGCACTCCCAGGAAAATATACCCAAGTGCCTGTCACCATGAAGTCCTGCCACTGGTCATCTCAACCGATCACTTTCGACCATCGTGGTTACTCAGCAAGTATTCGACGCACAGGATGGGCTGCCCTGGTATTAGACCCAGTAATTGGCGGATATCACTTCACAAGAGTCTTGATGGACGGCGGCAGTAGCCTAAACCTAATATATCAGGATACAATCTGCGGGATGGGGTTAGACCCAACACAAATTCGCCATAGCAATACTACCTTTAAAGGAGTAACGCCAGGCCCAGGGGCTCGTTGTACGGGCTCCCTCCTACTACAAGTTATATTCGGCTCCCCTGATAACTTCCGTCGCGAGCATTTAACTTTCCACATCGCTCCGTTTCAAAGTGGCTATAAAGCACTGCTCGGACGCCAAGCTTTCGCTCTCTTTAATGCAATACCACACTACGCCTCCCTCACACTCAAGATGCCCGGTCCACGTGGCATCATTACAGTGCACGGAAATATCAAGCGATCTCTGCGCGCCGAAGAAAGTGAGGCTGCCTTGGCAGCCGCACACTAAAGGTGCCCGGACAAGCGAAAGCATCCAATAGGTCGTCAAGACCTCAGATACAACTAATCAAGTCCGGCGCCGCTATTTATACGGAACAAGTGGTCACACCCCCCCCCCATTTGTCAATACAAGGGGCTCAACGCGCGTAGACAAGTGGCAACTTCTTATCATCTTGAAATATACATGGTTTCTTTAAAAACTATCTTTTTGCACGACAACTTTTTCACTTAACTTCCTCTCTTTTACAGACGATCATCGTGCCACACCCGTCCAGGATACGACACAACAGAGACACAGGCGCAGACGTGCAGCAGGGACCCGCTCCAAGGATTCTTTTTAGATTAAGACCCTGTGTAAACCTTTTTTACTGTCTCTTGTTGAATATATCCACCGTTGAGAAGGATGCTGGCGTCTTGGCATGTGGCCACGCCAGAACAATGCGCGTACCTGGACACAAGGGGCTTCTTACAAAGGCCACTATTTAGGCCCGGTTTATACCACAAAGACCGAATACCTTAGGGAGTGTTCGGCGTCGCGAGTTTGGCCCTATATGCATCAGCTCCGAATCATTGTCTTTGGTCAAATGTTGGGTTTGCCCGGCTCCTGTGTTTTGGTGCCTTACGTTCCGCCTTGCCGGCTAAGGTAGCACCAGGAGAACTACTACGATTGTGCCCTGGTTCATCCGGACGATCACCTTAGTAGAGAAAGCCGAAAACTGACTGTCATGATATAGCGTGAGACTAGTCAACCACTCGATGACCTGTGGGAATGTTAGAATTCCTCCGCCTTAACGAAGGGCCGTTTTCCGGCCAGGCATGTACGCACCCCGGAATCGGGAGAGTGCGGAGCCACCAGGGGCTATCTAGTAGCCCCATTGTCAAACTCCTATGGCTAAGTGAAAGTGCTAAAGCATTATAGTCCGGTTGCCTCGCTCGCTCCGCTATCACCTCCTTAATAGGACCAAGACGTTGGGTTAAGTGTGAACGCGTGTTTTTGCGAGCACCTCCGCATTATATGCGTGGGGGTTGAAGCCGACGACTGCAATCTTTCAGGTTATACGCATGTATACATAAAAGGCCGCCCAGGAGGCATCATATTACTTTCAGGCAAAAGTATAAAAATAGCCTTATAAAAATTCATAAAAGCATTTCACTTACAATGAGATTAAATATCACTCAAACATAATATTTTTTGAGCACTGGGTCTCTATCAAACGGGCACCCTCAAGAACTTCTTCAAAGTAGTGCTCAGCAGCCTTTCGACCTATAGCCGAATCCCGCGCTGCAACATTGGTAGCATCCATCTCCGCCTAGTATGCCTTAACACGGGCAAAGGCCATCCGTGCGCCCTCTATGCACGCCGACCTCCTCATCGCATCAATGCGCGGCACCACGTCAAGGACATGCTGCACCAAGCCAAAATAGCTGCTCGGTTTTGACCTTTCCAGCCAGAGCTGATCCACAATAGACCTCATGGAGAGTCCGGACAACCTATTTAGTTCGGCCCATTCGGCTAATTGGCCAGTCAATGAAAGTGGACGCTCGGGAGAATGGAATTGTCTCCAAAACAGCTGGTCTACTTCACGGTCCGTCTGACCCTGGAAGTACTTGGCCGCATCGGCAGCGCTCGCCGCCAAATCCATATACACATCCTCCGAACTCCACAGCCGATCCAGAGGGGCATACCGTGGATCTCCAAATTTCCTCCACAACATAAAGGATTTCCCAGCTACAATATCACCGGCTTCCCGCAGCTCCTCCTTCTTTGCCCTCATAGCAGAGCGGAGATCCTTTTTTGTCGCAGCAGCCTTCTCAAGGTCCGATGCCTTCGCTTGGTTTTCCTTTTCAAGAACCCGGCAACGGTCGGCGGCGGCTTTTAATTCTATAGCCATCTTGGCCATCTTGTCTCGGGTCTCACCATGCGCGGCCTTCTCGGCTTGCAACTCTTCGGCCGCCTTCACAACAGCCGCATTACCCAACCTCGCTTGTTCCTTGGCTCGGGCAAGTTCTGCCCGTAAGGCTTCTACAGTGGCAGCTCCATCTACAGTCACAACATATTAAAGATACTGGCATCATGCTGCTCTTCCTATGTGAAGTTTACCAGATAATGACACTTACCCTGCGCCTCATCAAGCCTTTTGTTAACAAGCTCGATGTCGGCGTCTGCCGCATCCAACTGCCGTTCTAAATGGGCAAACTCGCTAGTCCGGCTAGCCACCGGAGCTTCCATCACCTGCACATAGAGGCAGTATGGTTATTACCTGGGAATATGATCCTCTGTTCGTCGTCATTTCCGACGACAACCAGAGTCTCAGGGGCTACTATCTACACAGGGCACACCTAGCATGTGCAGGACTATCATACATTCTTTTACGTACCTCAAAGCCTGTCAATAGACTCATAAAAGCTTCATGCAATCCGCTTTCGGCGGACGATATTCTCTCCATCACCGTGTTCATCAGCACACGGTGTTCATCTGAGATGGCCGCTCGCCCCACCAACTCCCTCAGAACATCCGATCGCACACCAGACGGCGCCGGACTCTTTTGTCTGCTCCCTTCGAGAGCCGGACACTAGGAGCTTCGGGGGTCAATGGGATTATCTTATGGCCTCACAGGACTCGGAGAGGCCCTCCGCGACGACACTTCAGGGTCGCCCGCTTCTGGAGCGGAGGAATCTGGAGGAGGCGTTTCGCTCTCCATCATCTCTGGAAGAAGATCCCCCGAAGACGAGCTCATTTGAGAGGGGCTAAGGCCCGAACTGCAAAAATATATGCGGTG
Source organism: Triticum urartu (assembly GCF_003073215.2). Lineage (NCBI taxonomy): Eukaryota > Viridiplantae > Streptophyta > Magnoliopsida > Poales > Poaceae > Triticum > Triticum urartu. The sequence continues at coordinate 472,696,597 of NC_053024.1, read as the reverse complement.
GTTATTTTCTCAGAAGAAAAAGATGGCATATCTGTACTATTAAAAGTATTTCGGGTCACTTACGACTCACGGGAGAATTGATCCCCCGCGGACTTTGTGCGGCAATGGCGCCCCCCGAGGTAGGACCCTCTGTGGGAGACTTCTTCTCCCATTTGGAAGCTTCGGCTTCCGAATCCCTGGGTGCAGTCCTTTTCCTCTTCTGGTCGTCTTCCTTCATGGAGACGCTCGCTCCCTCGGCTAGAATGGGCAGCGTTGGGGGCCCGCGTCCGCCCACATTATCCTCCACAGTGTCTTCCTTCAAGGGCTCCAGGCAGGGTGCGGTCTGGAGCATCTTTTCCAATACCGGATTTTCCAAACCCTCGGGAAGGGGGGCCGAACACCGAATCAACTTCGCCTTTGTTAGCCAGTCCTGGTCAAAAAGCGAACTTTCAGAAATAACTTCGTAACAAAGAGAGATAGTATGATCGGCCAGACGATGCCTTACCTGTTCGGCGGCGCGGTTACTACTCAGGCCCATGTCCGCGGTGATTTCCGGACACTCCACTTGAGGTCTGAAGAATGACTTGTATATCTCCTCGTGCGTCAGACCGAGGAAATTTTGAATGGCACGCGGTCCCTCGGGATTGAACTCCCACAGGCGAAGAGGCCGGCGTTTGCAAGGCTGGACTTGACGAACCGGCATAACCTGTATTACCGCAACCAAACTGAAATCTCCATTAAGGAGGTCTCGAATGCGGCTTTGCAGTATAGGCACGTCCTTGGCTGGCCGCCCAGCTCAGACCTCTGCTGATCCATGACATCAGCTGTGGTGGGGGCCCGAGCGGAAAGCAGGGGGAGCCACCCACTTGGCACTTCTAGGAGCCGTGACATAGAACCACTCTTGTTGCCACAATTTGGACACCTCTGGGATGGAACCTTTGGGACACGGAGCTCCCGTCATCTTGCGTATTGAGGCACCTCCACACGTTGCATGTTGCCCCTCGATCATCTTCAGCTTCACTTCAAAGGTCTTGAGCCATAGGCTAAAGTGAGGGGTAACCCGGAGGAAGGCCTCGCACACGACAATAAATGTCGTGATATGAAGAAAGGAGTCCGGAGCTAGATCATGAAAGTCTAGACTATAGTAAAACATCAAACCCCTTACGAAAGGATCCAGAGCAAGGCCTAGACCTCGGAGGAAGTGGGAGATGAACACGACGTTCTCGTTACATTCGGGGGTGGGGACAGCCTGCCCTCGGGGAGGCAGCCGAGGCAAAATCTCGGCGGTCAGATATCTGGCCTCCCTCAACTTCTTGATGTCTTCTTCCGTGACGGTGGAAGGCATCCATCGGCCTTGAAGGCTAGATCCGGACATGACTGAAGGTTCGGGGCGCCTGACCTAAACTTCGGGCGTTTGAGCTTGAGGTGGGGGAAGGATTCGATTGAGCACGGGAGGGAAAAATAAAAGCCTTGTCCCCTTTATAAAGAGGGTGAATATCAAGCGTCCTCTCCGTGTCCGTTTGGACTTGCCTATAATCCAGGAGTCCTAGAAGCGGTTGGGTTACCCACGCCCGTATTGATGAGAATCCCGGGATAAGGGGACACGATCTCTGCTTTAACAAGACGTGCCAAGGAAACCGCCTCGCATGACGCGCTGAGGTGGGATAATGAAACAACTTGGATAAAGGCTTGGCCGTGGTGTGACACGCTACGGAATACATCAGCAGCTTAGATTGATGTAAATATTATTCTCTCTATGGCAATATGTGGAAACTTATTTTGCAGAGCCGGACACTATCTTCGTGTTCAAAATCTTCTATGAAGTACTTGGAGGAGGAACCCACCTTGCAATGCCGAAGACAATCTGCACGCCGGACTCGTCGTCATTGAAGCCTGGTTCAGGGGCTACTGAGGGAGTCCTGGATTAGGGGGTGTTCGGATAGCCGGACTATACCTTCAGCCGGACTCCTGGACTATGAAGATACAAGATTGAAGACTCCGTCCCGTGTCCGGAAGGGACTATCCTTGGCGTGGAAGGCAAGCTTGGCGATACGGATATGAAGATCTCCTACCATTGTAACCGACTTTGTGTAACCCTAACCCTCTCCGGTGTCTATATAAAGCGGAGGGTTTTAGTCCGTAGAACAACATACACATCAACAATCATACCATAGGCTAGCTTCTAGGGTTTAGCCTCCTCGATCTCGTGGTAGGCCTACTCTTGTACTACCCATATCATCAATATTAATCAAGCAGGACATAGGGTTTTACCTCCATCGAGAGGGCCCGAACCTGGGTAAAACTTCGTGTCCCTTGCCTCCTGTTACCATCCGGCCTAAACGCACAGTTCGGGACCCCCTAACCGAGATCCTCCGGTTTTGATACCGACACAGACCAAATTACATAACGGTATACTCATACAGCCCATACCTTGTGGTAAAAGCTGTCTTAGGTATGTCCTGCTCTTGAATCTTCAATTGGTGGTATCCTGATCGCAAATCGATCTTGGAAAATACCTTAGCTCCTTGCAATTGGTCAAACAAATCATTGATCATCGGTAGTGGGTACTTATTCTTGATTGTCACTTCATTCAATCCTCGATAATCAACAACCATCCTTAACGATCCATCCTTCTTTTCCACTATAAGTACTGGTGATCCCCAAGGTGACGAACTTGGGCGAATATATCCCTTATCCAGTAACTCCTTAATCTGCTTCTTAATCTCCTCCAAATCCTTTGCAGGCATTCTATACGGTCTCTTAGATATTGGTCCTATGCCTGGCAAAAGCTCAAGCAAAAACTCAATGTCTCTATCCGGTGGCATGTCGGGCAATTCTTCTAGAAATACATCCGGAAAATCCTTTACCACCGGTACTTCCTCCTGTACAACTCCTGTTAGGGAATTCACTTGTGTCCTCTTCAGCTCATGCCGTGACACATACTTGATCCTTCTTCCTTCTGGGGTGGTAAGCAAAATCGACTTACTGGCGCAATCGATGTTTCCTCCATACATCAATAGCCAATCCATACCCAGAATTACATCCAAACCTTGCGATTCCAAAATGATTAAATCCGAGGGAAACACATGCCTACCTATACTCAATGGCACTTGAAAACATCCTTTACTAGCCATATACTCCGCTCCTGGTGAGCTTACTAACATAGGTGTTCTAAGAACCTTGGTGGGCAGTTTATACTTATCCACGAATCCCCTTGATATGTGATACGTCTCCAACGTATCTACAATTTTTGATTGCTCCATGCTATATTATCTACTGTTTTGGACTATATTGGGCTTTATTTTCCACTTTTATATTACTTTTGGGACTAACCTATTAACCGGAGGCCCAGCCCAGAATTGTTGTTTTTTGCCTATTTCAGTGTTTCGAAGAAACGGAATATCAAACGGAGTCCAAATGGAATAAAACTTTCGGGAACGTGATTTTCTCACCGAACGTGATCCAGGAGACTTGGACCCTGCTCCAAGGAACAAAAGAGGCGGTCACGAGGGTGGGGGCGCCCCCCCTAGGGCGCGCCCCCGGCCTCGTGGGCCCCTCGGAGCTCCACCGATGTACTCCTTCCTCCTATATATACCTACGTACCCCCAAACGAACAGAGACGGAGCCAAAAACCTAATTCCACCGCCGCAACTTTCTGTATCGACGAGATCCCATCTTGGGGCTTGCTTCGGAGCTCCGCCGGAAGAGGGCCGTCATCACGTACGGCTTCTACATCATCATAGCCTCTCCGATGAAGTGTGAGTAGTTTACCTCAGACCTTCGGGTCCATAGTTAGTAGCTAGATGGCTTCTTCTCTCTCTTTGAATCTCAATACAATGTTCTCCCCCTCTCTTGTGGAGATCTATTCGATGTAATCTTCTTTTTGCGGTGTGTTTGTTGAGACCGATGAATTGTGGGTTTATGATCAAGTCTATCTATGAATAATATTTGAATCTTCTCTGAATTCTTTTATGTATGATTGGTTATCTTTGCAAGTCTCTTCGAATTATCCGTTTGGTTTGGCCAACTAGATTGGTAGTTCTTGCCATGGGAGAAGTGCTTAGCTTTGGGTTCGATCTTGCGGTGTCCTTTCACAGTGACAGAAGGGGCAGCAAGGCACATATTGCATCGTTGCCATTGAGGATAACAAGATGGGGTTTATTTCATATTGCATGAATTTATCTCTCTACATCATGTCATCTTGCTTAAAGCGTTACTCTGTTTTTAACTTAATACTCTAGATGCATGCCGGATAGCGGTCGATGAGTGGAGTAATAGTAGTAGATGCAGAATCGTTTTGGTCTACTTGTCACGAACGTGATGCCTATATACATGATCATGCCTAGATATTCTCATAACTATGCTCAATTCTGTCAATTGCTCAACAGTAATTTGTTCACCCACCGTATAATACTTATGCTCTTGAGAGAAGCCACTAGTGAAACCTATGGCCCCCGGGTCTATTCTCATCATATCAATCTCCATCACTTAAATCTTGCTTTGCTTTTTACTTTACTTTTACTTTTCACTTTGCATCTTTATACCAAAAATACCAAAAATATTATATCTATCAGATCTCACTCTCGTAAGTGACCGTGAAGGGATTGACAACCCCTAATCGCGTTGGTTGCGAGTAGCTATCGTTTTGTGCAGGTACGAGGGACTTGAGCGTGGCCTCCTACTGGATTGATACCTTGGTTCTCAAAAACTGAGGGAAATACTTACGCTACTCTGTTGCATCATCCTTTCCTCTTCGGGGAAATCCAACGCAAGCTCAAGACATAGCAAGAAGAATTTCTGGCGCCGTTGCCGGGGAGTCTACGCAAAAAGTCAACATACCAAGTACCCATCACAATCCCTATCTCTCGCATTACATTATTTGCCATTTGCCTAGCGTTTTCCTCTCCCCCACTTCACCCTTGCCATTTTATTCGCCCTCTCTCTCTATCCTCCCTCTCTATTTGCCTCTTTTGCCTGTTTGCTCTTGTTTGCTCATGTGCTAGTTTGTTTGCTTGTCATTATGTCTAGTCCTTTAGCCTCTGCCTCTATGTCTGAAATTGGGTAAATTATTGTCAATATGGACAATAATAATATCATGAAAAATTCTGATGCTCCTACTAAAGAACCTACCATCTTTCATACAAAAAAATTCCGTGTTGGTAGTGGTAATATTATTGGAAAAGGAGTTATTCAAGATTTCTTTACTTGTGCCGGTGCTTTACCTTCTATGGGTAGTTCTATCCTTCACAGAACTAGTAGTCTTGCGGGCGCTATTGCCATGCTTGTAGTTGAACTTGAAAGACAATTCATGCACATGCATCCTTCCATACAAAGGATTTTTCTGGAATTTTCTAATATTGAGCATTCCTCTGTTGAGCGTGCCACTACTATCTTTTTGGCTCATGAGTTTATATTCATAATAAAAGAGGCCAAAGAAATCTTTGTGCATTATAGGGTGGACGCTTGCCGTCCTCCCATAGAGACTATCCTCTTTGATCAGGAAGAAATAATGCGTTTTCAATCTCTAGACTATGTTGCTTTCAATGAAAATCTTAGAAAAAGGGTTCCTACCAATGTTTTAGTTGATAGAATTTCTGAACTTAATGATGATTTGGCTATTTGAAATAATGAACTAGGATATTCTCTTGAATATAGGCTCACAAAGTTCTGTCAAAAGAATGCTTATAATGATGAATTGGTTGTGCATTATGAAGGACCAAAGGAGGAACCTATACCTCCCGAGGTTGATCTTGGGGACTTTTGCCCCGTTAAATTTAGCCCTTTTGATTAATTTTGCTTGCCTCAAATAAAACTTGCTGCCGAACGTAGAGAATATGAAATGAATTTTAATAATCTATCTTACTATTATGGCAATACCTAGATCTATCCTCGATATTATGCCTAGCTAGGGGCGTTAAACGATAGCGCTTGTTGGGAGGCAACCCAATTTTATTTTTATTCCTTGATTTTTGCTCCTGTTTAGTAATAAATAAATTATTTAGCCTTTTTTTGGGTTGTATTTTTGTGTTTAATTAGTGTTTGTGCCAAGTAGAACCGTTGGGAAGACTTGGGGAAAGTCTTGTTGAACTTGCTGTAAAAACAGAAACTTTAGCGCTCACGAGAACTGCTGTCATTTTTTGGAGAGTGCTATTTAGTTAATTATTTTTGCAGATGATTAATAAATAAATTCCTCACGTCCAGCAATTTATTTTAGAATTTTTGGGGTTCCAGATCTTGCGCTAGCTACAGATTACTACAGACTGTTCTGTTTTTGACAGATTCTGTTTTTCGTGTGTTGTTTGCTTATTTTGATGAATCTATGGTTAGTAAAATAGTTTATAATCCATAGAGAAGTTGTAATACAGTAGGTTTAACACCAATATAAATAAATAATGAGTTCGTTACAGTACCTTGAAGTGGTCTTTTCTTTTCTTTCGCTAACGGAGCTCACGAGTTTTCTGCCTTAAGTTTTGTGTTGTGAAGTTTTCAAGTTTTGGGTAAGGATTTGATGGATTATGGAACAAGGAGTGGCAAGAGCCTAAGCTTGGGGATGACCATGTCACCCCCAAGATAATCTAAGGACACCTAAAAGCCAAAGCTTGGGGATGCCCCGGAAGGCATCCCCTCTTTCGTCTACTTCTATCGGTAACTTTACTTGGAGCTATATTTTTATTCACCAACATGATATGTGTTTTTCTCGGAGCGTATTGTATTATTTGTGTCTTTTATTGTTAGTATGCCACAATCATCCTTGCCGTACACACCTTTTGAGAGAGCCATACATGAATTAGAATTTGATAGAATACTCTATGTGCTTCACTTATATCTTTTGAGCTAAGTAGTTTTGCTCTATGTGCTTCACTTATATCTTTTGAGCTAAGTAGTTTTGCTCTATGTGCTTCACTTACATATTTTGAGCTATGTAATTTTGCTCTATATGCTTCACTTATATATTTTAGAGCACAATGGTGGATTTGTTTTAAAGAAACTATTGATCTCTCATGATTCACTTAAATTATTTTGAGAGTCTCTTAATAGCATGGTAATTTGCTTAATAATGAAACTTTCTTTTGAGTGTGTTGAATACTAAGAAAAGATTGAAGCATGATAATTGTTTTGAGATATGGAGGTGATAATATTAAAGTCATGCTAGTTGAGTAGTTGTGAATTTAAAGAATACTTGTGTTGAAGCTTGTGATTCCCATAGCATGCACGTATGGTGAACCGTTATGTGATGAAGTCGGAGCATGATTTATTTATTGATTGTCTTCCTTATGAGTGGCGGTCGGGGATGAGCGATGGTATTTTCCTATCAATCTATCCCCCTAGGAGCATGCACGTAATACTTTGCTATGATAACTTCTAGATTTTTGCAATAAGTATATGAGTTCTTTATGACTAATGTTGAGTCCATGGATTATACGCACTCTCACCCTTCCACCTTTTCTAGCCTCTCTAATACCGTGCACCTTTCGCCGGTATCATACACCCACCATATACCTTCCTCAAAACAGCCACCATACCTACCTATTATGGCATTTCCATAGCCATTCCGAGATATATTGCCATGCAACTTTCCACCGTTCCGTTTATTATGACACACTCCATCACTGTCATATTGCTAGCATGATCATGTAGTTGACATCGTATTTGTGGCAAAGCCACCGTTCATAATTCTTTCATACATGTCACTCTTGATTCATTACATATCCCGGTACACCTCCGGAGGCATTCCTATAGAGTCATATTTTGTTCTAAGTATCGAGTTGTAATTGTTGAGTTGTAAGAAAAATAGAAGTGTGATGATCATCATTATTAGAGCATTGTCCCAGTGAGGAAAGAATGATGGAGACTATGATTCCCCACAAGTCGGGATGAGACTCCGGACGAAAAATAAATAAAAGAGGCCAAAGAAGCCCAAATAAAAAAAGAGGCCATAAAAAAAGAGAAAAGGCCCAAATAAAAAAATAAAAATAAAAAAATGAGAGAAAAAGAGAGAAGGGACAATGTTACTATCCTTTTACCACACTTGTGCTTCAAAGTAGCACCATGATCTTCATAGTAGAGAGTCTCTCATGTTATCACTTTCATATACTAGTGGGAATCTTTCATTATAGAACTTGGCTTGTATATTCCAATGATGGGCTTCCTCAAATTTCCCTAGGTCTTCATGAGCAAGCAAGTTCGATGCACACTCACTTAGTTTCTTTTTGAGCTTTCATATACTTATAGCTCTAGTGCATCCGTTGCACGGCAATCCCTACTCACTCACATTGATATCTATTGATGGGCATCTCCATAGCCCGTTGATATGCCTAGTTGATGTGAGACTATCTTCTCCTTTTTGTCTTCTCCACAACCACCATTCTATTCCACCTATAGTGCTATGTCCATGGCTCACGCTCATGTATTGCGTGAAGATTGAAAAAGTTTTGAAAAAGTTAGAGTATGAAACAATTGCTTGGCTTGTCATCGGGGTTGTGCATGATTTAAATATTTTGTGTGGTGAAGATAGAGCATAGCCAGACTATATGATTTTGTAGGGATAACTTTCTTTGGCCATGTTATTTTGAGAAGACATAATTGCTTTGTTAGTATGCTTGAAGTATTATTATTTTTATGTCAATATGAACTTTTGTTTTTGAATCTTTCTAATATGAATATTCATATCACAATTAAGAAGATTTACATTGAAACTATGCCAAGTAGCACTCCGCATCAAAAATTCTCCTTTTATCATTTACCTACTCGAGGACGAGCAGGAATTAAGCTTGGGGATGCCTGATACGTCCCCAACGTATCTATAATTTTTGATTGCTCCATGCTATATTATCTAATGTTTTGGACTATATTGGGCTTTATTTTCCACTTTTATATTACTTTTGGGACTAACCTATTAACCGGAGGCCCAGCCCAGAATTGTTGTTTTTTGCCTATTTCAGTGTTTCGAAGAAACGGAATATCAAACGGAGTCCAAACGGAATACAACTTTCGGGAACGTGATTTTCTCACCGAATGTGATCCAGGAGACTTGGACCCTGCTCAAGGAACAAAAGAGGCGGTCACGAGGGTGGGGGCGCCCCCCCTAGGGCGCCCCCCCTACCTCGTGGGCCCCTCGGAGCTCCACCGACATACTCCTTCCTCCTATATATACCTACGTACCCCCAAACGAACAGAGAGGGAGCCAAAAACCTAATTCCACCGCTGCAACTTTCTGTATCCATGAGATCCCATCTTGGGGCATGTTCCGGAGCTCCGCCGGAAGAGGGTCGTCTTCACGGAGGGCTTCTACATCATCATAGCCTCTCCAATGAAGTGTGAGTAGTTTACCTCAGATCTTCGGCTCTATAGTTAGTAGCTAATGGCTTCTTCTCTCTCTTTGAATCTCAATACAAAGTTCTCCCCCTCTCTTGTGGAGATCTATTCGATGTAATCTTCTTTTTGCGGTGTGTTTGTTGAGACCGATGAATTGTGGGTTTATGATCAAGTCTATCTATGAATAATATTTGAATCTTCTCTGAATTCTTTTATGTATGATTGGTTATCTTTGCAAGTCTCTTCGAATTATCCATTTGATTTGGCCAACTAGATTGGTAGTTCTTGCCATGGGAGAAGTGCTTAGCTTTGGGTTCGATCTTGCGGTGTCCTTTCCCAGTGAAAGAAGGGGTAGCAAGGCACGTATTGCATCGTTGCCATCGAGGATAACAAGATGGGGTTTATTTCATATTGCATGAATTTATCTCTCTACATCATGTCATCTTGCTTAAAGTGTTACTCTGTTTTTAACTTAATACTCCAGATGCATGCTGGATAGCAATCGATGAGTGGAGTAATAGTAGTAGATGCAGAATTGTTTCGGTCTACTTTTCACGGACGTGATGCCTATATACATGATCATGCCTAGATATTCTCATAACTATGCTCAATTCTGTCAATTGCTCAACAGTAATTTGTTCACCCACCGTAGAATACTTATGCTCTTAAGAGAAGCCACTAGTGAAACCTATGGCCCCCGGGTCTATTCTCATCATATCAATCTCCATCACTTAAATCTTGCTTTGCTTTTTTACTTTGCTTTTACTTTTCACTTTGCATCTTTATACCAAAAATATTATATCTATCAGATCTCACTCTCGTAAGTGACCGTGAAGGGATTGACAACCCCTAATCACGTTGGTTGCGAGTAGCTATCGTTTTGTGCAGGTACGAGGGACTTGAGCGTGGCCTCCTACTAGATTGATACCTTGGTTCTCAAAACTGAGGGAAATACTTACGCTACTCTGCTGCATCATCCTTTCCTCTTCGGGGAAATCCAACGCAAGCTCAAGATGTAGCAATATGTATGAATGTGATGCACCAGTATCAAAAAGAACGATTGGAGTAAATGACTTAACCAAAAACTTACCTATTACTGCATCTGGCTGGGCTTCAACCTCCTCCACGTTAACGTGGTTCACCTATCCCCTGTTGAAAGGGTTCGGCTTCTTCCCAGAGCTTCCATTGCCATTTCTATTCTGGGTTTCAGGACATTCATTAGCATAATGTTCGGTCTTCTGGCACTTATAACAAGTGACTTGGCTTAGGTCTCTCTTGGCTGGGGTTGATGGGTTGGTACGGTTCTGACCATTGCTTCCCCCATTCCCATTACCATTCTTGGGGCCATTATGATTATGCGAACTTCCTCCTCCATGGGTATGCTGAAAATGTCCTCCCGATTTCGGGGTAAAACGTGGCTTCTGCTGAGCTCCTAAATTGTACTTCCCTTGTCCATACTTCCTCTTGCGATTCTCAATCTGCTGCTGCTTCCCTTCAATCATAAGAGCACGATCTACCAGTTCCTGGTAGTTGTTGAAAGTTGCTACCATCAACTGCATGCTCAACTCATCATTCAGTCCTTCTAGAAACTTCTCCTGCTTAGCTGCATCCGTAGCAACGTCATCCGGGGCATAACGTGCTAACTTACTAAAGTCATCCACGTATTGGCCAACTGTCTATCCTCCTTGGCGCAAGTTGCGAAACTCACGCTTCTTCATGGCCATAGCTCCTGCTGAAACATGGCTTGTACGGAAAGCCTGCTGAAATTGGTCCCGTGTCACTGTGGCTATAGGGTAGGTGACAGTGTAATTCTCCCACCATGATGCTGCTGGTCCATCCAACTGGTGTGCGGCAAAACGCACCTTCTCAGTGTCAGTACATCCTATAGTGGTTAACTCCCTTCCAATCTTGCGGAGCCAATCATCTGCTACTATAGGCTCGGTGCTACTAGAGAACACCGGTGGATTCAGTTTAAGGAAACGGGTTAAGTGATCAACAGGTGGTGGTGGTGGTGGTGGGTTGTTGTTATTGTTCCCCTGATTATGATTCTGTACTAGCAACTGCATCAACGCATTCTGCTATTGGATCAACTGAGTGAGCTTCGGTGGAAAGGCAAATCCATTGTCACATCTCAGAGGCATCTGACGGGTTTAGACTGCAACGTTCATGTTGCAGACTTTTCAGACGATGAGTAAGGTGCCTTTAGGTCGTTGTTCTATACTCAGTGATGCCATTGGAGTTGATGGACTCACTTATCTTCCAAGCCTTCTGCTGTTATCGTTAGTAGATGGCCTTAAGCCATATTTATTGTAATAAGTTCTCTTTTGAGACACTCGATGTAATAAGTGTGTGATTGCTGCTCTGTTATAAATCCTTCAAGTACTGTGTGGTGTCAGCATTACTGATCCAAGGATGACACCGGAGCACAGAGATTGGACCGTTTGATCTCTGGTCGCTACAAGATGGTATCAGAGCACACGCTGACTGTAGGACATGACCACTAAGCTAAAGCCCTAGATCACTACTCACTCTTCCCATTCTAACTCCTCATCTTTTCTACTCTTTTAGGATGGCGGATGCAAGGAACAAGTTCACGCAACCGGATGAAGATACACCCTTTGGACGCCACTTAAAGGAAGTCACTAGATACCTGAACATCGGAGTACCAAGCTTCACCGGAACCTACAATGCCACTTTACCTGAAGAGGAGCACTGCATGATTCAAGTCCAGGTTCCAGGGAGGACGTTCATGCCAGTCACCTAGCCCATAGAGTTTTCCTTTGATGCACCAACCTGGAGTCTAGGAAAGAGCATGGCAGCTCACATCACCATGGGACGTATTGGAGAAGTTTACCGCAATGATCTCAAGGATACTATCTACCAAATTTGTGGGTGCTGAGATGAGCACTGGGAGATGGTCAGTACCAAGAAGGATAGATCAATTGCAGCTTTTATCCAGGAGTTAAACCAGCACATTCGACGTCAGGAGAATCAGATGTGCGCAGATATGATAGATCTAAAGAAGGCAAGAACAAGAATCAAGGAACTGGAGGAAGAACTCAAGGCTACACGAGAAGATTATGAAGAGGAAATCGAAGTACTAGTGGACAAGAATGCCGACCTAACAATGAAGATCAGAATATTTATGGGAGGCCCTACACCAGTAGAGGAAGATGAAGAACCCAAGGAAATTCACCCGGAAGACTACATCATCATCGACGACACCGACTCGGATCCAGATGATAGAGATGATGACTATGTTGATGAAGCTGGAGCAGATATCATGGAGTCTGCAACCGAAGAATATTTCTAGTAGACCACCCCAACCGTAGTAGTAGTCCACCATGTAAATATAGTAGTTCGAGCACTTTTACGATAGTTAGATCGATTGTATGCCCTTGTTTGATTGATTGAATGAAGTGAATTGTTTGCTTTTGCCTCATGTGCATATGGGTAGTGTTTTCTCTCTAGACCCCCTCTATTCTTAAATCTCATCTTTTCTAAACCCCTCAGATGCCTCCGAGACGTGACCCGGATTTACCTTCCCACCGGAGCTCACTCAGTTGATCCAGCAGGAGAACACATTGATGCAGTTGCTAGTCCAGAATCAGAATCAGGGGAACAACAACCCACCACCACCACCACCTGTTGACCACTTAGCCCGTTTTCTTAGGCTGAATCCGCCGGTGTTCTCTAGTAGCACCAAGCCGATAGTAGCAGATGATTGGCTCCGCAAGATAGCTAGGGAGTTGACCACGGCAGGATGCATAGATGCGGAAAAGGTGAAGTTTGCTGCACATCAGCTTGACGGACCCGCAGCATCATGGACGGAGAATTTCACAGCCACTTTCCCTATCAACACTATTACATGGGACCAGTTTCAGTAGGCATTCCGTACTGCCCATGTTTCAGCAGGAGCTATGGCCATGAACAAGCGTGAGTTTCGCAATTTGCGCCAAGGAGGACGGACAGTTGGCCAGTATGTAGAGGACTTTAGTAAGTTAGCACGTTATGCCCCAGATGACGTTGCTACAGATGCAGCTAAACAGGAGAAGTTTCTAGAAGGAATGAATGATGAGTTGAGCATGCAGTTGATGGTAGCAACCTTCAACAACTACCAGGAGTTGGTAGATCAAGCTCTTATGATTGAAGGGAAGCAGCAGCAGATCGAGAACCGCAAGGGGAAGTATGGACAAGGGAAGTACAATTCTGGAGCTCAGCAGAAGCCCCGTTTCACCCCTAGACCGGGAGGACATTTTCAGCATACCCATGGAGGAGGTAGCTCGCACAATCATAATGGCCCCAAGAATGGTAATGGGAATGGAGGAAGCAACGGCCAGAACCGTACCAACCCATCAACCCCAGCCAAGAGAGACCTGAGCCAAGTCACTTGCTTTAAGTGCCAGAAGACCGGACATTATGCCAATGAATGTCATGAATCTCAGAATGGAAATGGAAATGGAAATGGAAGCTCTGGGAAGAAGCCGAACCCTTTCAATAGGGGACAGGTGAACCACATTAATGTGGAGGTGGTTGAAGAGCAGCCCGATGCAGTAATCGGTAAGTTTTTGGTTAAGTCATTTACTGCACTCGTTCTTTTTGATATTGGTGCATCGCATTCATACATCTCAAGGGGATTTGTGGATAAGTATGAATTGCCAACCCAAGCCCTTAGGTCACCCATGTTAGTAACCTCACCTGGAGCCGAGTATATGGCTAGTCTATGGTGTGATCAGTTACCATTGAGGATTGGTAACTACGTATTTCCATCAGACCTAATAGTATTGGAATCTCAAGGATTGGATGTGATATTAGGCATGGATTGGTTATCGAAGTATGAAGGGAATATTGAATGCGCCAGTAAGTCAATTTTGCTTACAACGCCAGAAGGAAGAAGGATCAAGTATGTATCCCAGCATGTCCTAAAAGGACTCAAGTAAATTCCCTAACATGAGTTGTGCAGGAGGAAGTACCAGTAGTGAAGGATTTCCCTGACGTATTTTTAGAGGAGTTGCCAGGCATGCCACCGGATAGAGATATTGAGATTTTGATTGAGCTTTTGCCAGGCATAGGGCCAATATCTAAGAGACCATACAGGATGCCCACAAAGGATTTGGAGGAGATTAAGAAGCAGATTAAGGAGTTACTGGATAAAGGATATATTCGCCCAAGTTCTTCACCTTGGGGATCGCCGGTACTTCTAGTGGAGAAGAAGGATGGATCGTTAAGGATGGTTGTTGATTATCGAGGATTGAATGAAGTAACCATCAAGAACAAGTACCCACTACCGATGATCAATGATCTGTTTGATCGATTGCAAGGAGCTAAGGTATTTTCCAAAATTGATCTGCGATCAGGATACCATCAGTTGAAGATTCGAGAATAGGATATACCTAAGACGTCTTTTACCACCAGGTATGGGTTGTACGAGTATACCGTTATGTCATTTGGTCTGACTAACGCACCTGCATATTTTATGAACATGATGAACAAAGTGTTTATGGAGTTTTTGGATAAGTTCGTCGTAGTGTTCATTGATGATATCCTAGTTTACTCGAAGAATGAAGAGGAGCATAAGGAGCATTTGCGTTTGGTACTTGGTAAGCTCAGAGAACATCAGTTATATGCCAAGTTTAGCAAATGTGAGTTTTGGTTCAAGGAAGTTGGATTCCTTGGACACGTTATATCCGGAGAAGGTATAGCAGTAGATCCCACCAAGGTTGACACTGTGACAAATTGGGAAGCCCCAACAACAGTTGGAGAGATCCGGAGTTTTCTTGGACTTGCAGGATACTACCGAAGATTCATTGAAAATTTCTCGAAGATTGCGAAGCCTATCACAGAGTTGTTGAAGAAGGATACCAAGTTCAAATGGACTGAAGAGTGTGAGGCCAGTTTCCAGGAGTTGAAGAAACGTCTGGTTACATCACTAGTGTTGATTTTGCCAGATCAGACCAAGGATTATGAGGTGTATTGTGACGCTTCAAGTCGAAGACTTTGAGCAGTGCTTATGTAGGAAGGAAAAGTTGTTTCATATGCCTCGCGACAGCTTAAGCCTCATGAGTTGAATTATGCCACGCATGATTTGGAGTTAGCAGCTGTAGTGCATGCGTTGAAGACTTGGAGACATTTTCTCATTGTAAACCATTGTGAGGTGTACACGGATCACAAGAGTCTGAAGTACATTTTCACGCAAAAGGAGTTAAATCTCAGGCAGAGGAGATGGTTGGAGCTCATCAAGGATTATGATATGAGATTGCATTATCATTCCGGAAAGGCTAACATAGTAGCTGACGCATTGAGCCGTAAAAGCCATGTCAACACCTTAATAACGGGAGATTTACCAAGAGAGTTAGCCAAAAATCTTCGTGAGCTATGTTTGGAGATAGCTCCGAGAGGCTATGTAGCAGCATTGGAGATTCAGTCTACTTTGATGGATAATATAAGAGAAGCTCAAAGAACTGACAAGGAGATCGTTTCTATTAAGGAGAAAATGAGCAAAGGAAAAGCTAAAGGATTTCGTGAGGATGAGCACGATACCTTATGGTTTGAAGACCGTGTTTATGTGCCCAATGACCCAGAGATCAGGAAGTTGATTCTGCAAGAGGCCCATGATTCACCATATTCGATTCACCCAGGAAATACCAAGATGTATCTGGATTTGAAGGATATTTTCTGGTGGACCGGAATGAAGAAGGATATTGCGGAGTATGTAGTAGTTTGTGATGTATGTCAGAGAGTAAAGGCAGAGCATCAGAAGCCAGCCGGATTACTACAGCCATTGCCAATACCCGAATGGAAGTGGGATAAGCTAGGCATGGATTTTATTACGGGATTGCCCAGAACTCGTTCAGGCTATGACTTGATTTGGGTAGTAGTCGATCGTTTGACGAAGGTAGCTCATTTCATCCCAGTGAAGACTACCTATACTAGTGCCAAGTTGGCAAAGATATACATGACCAGGATCGTATGTCTGCATGGAGTTCCAAGGAGTATTGTATCAGGTAGAGGAATCCAGTTTACCTCAAAGTTCTGGAATCAGTTGCACGAAACTTTGGGTACCAGGCTAGAGTTCAGTACAACTTTCCATCCGCAGACAGATGGACAGACCGAGAGAGTCAATCAGATTTTGGAGGATATGCTGAGAGCTTGTGCGCTAGATTATGGATCTAGTTGGGACGAGAATTTGCCATATGCAGAGTTCTCTTACAATAACAGATATCAGTCCAGTTTGAAGATGACCCCTTTCGAAGCCTTGTATGGAAGGAGGTGCAGGACCCCATTGTCGTGGGATGAAGTTGGAGACCGCCAGTTGTTTGGACCGAATCTGATTAAGGGGTCTGAACAGAAAGTGAAATTGATTCGCGATAGGCTCAAGGTAGACCAGTCCAGGTAGAAGAGCTATGCAGATTCTAAACGCAAGGAGACAATCTACGAAGTCCGAGACCGAGTCTATCTTCGAGTATCTCCACTTCGAGGAGTTAAGCGCTTTGGAGTTAAGGGAAAGTTAGCGCCACGTTTTGTAGGACCATACAAGGTTTTGGAGCGTATGGGAGAAGTAGCTTATAAGTTGGAATTGCGTGAAGGATTGTCAGGAGTTCACGATGTATTCCATGTTTCCCAGTTGAAGAAGTGCCACGCGGAGATGGCTGATATACCGTTGAGAGATACAGTGCCGCTGGAAGCGATTCAGTTGGACAGTGATTTGACCTACGAGGAGAAACCAGTCAAAATTCTTGAGTATGCCAGCCGAGTAACCCGCAGCAAGGTTATCAAGTTATGCAAAGTTTAGTGGAGCCACCACACGGAGGATGAAGCCACCTGGGAACGAGAGGAAGATTTGCTGAAGCACCACCTCACCTATTTTCTAGCCAACCCGAATCTCGAGGGCAAGATTCATCTTATGGGGGGTAGGTTTGTAACATCCCAAATTTTCAATTTGGAATGTTATACAATAGATCATCATTGCATATCATATTTTATTGCATTTTGGCTGATCCTAGAAATTTCACGCAACTCAAGGACCCTCGGAGAGAGTTGGGGATTTCGTTATTTTCATATTTGAGTTTTCTCAAATTTTGAAAATAGGATCATTTGATTTTATTTATTTTATCTTCAATTATTTCTAATATCAAAATATGCGAGAGGGAATAAAATGACTTTCCCAAAATAAAGAAATATTGAGGATTTAATAAAAAAATCAAATAGGGTTTTATTCTGGAGTTTTTCGTGGTTTTGTTTGAATTTAGGAAAAATTGCACGTTTTCAAAAATTGCATTTAGGGCCAAGAAAATGTTCATCCTGTTCTAAATATTTTATTTAGACGGTGAAAATTTGTTTTGGCAATTTTAGATTTTTATTTATTTTTCTAGAATTTTTTTTGTTTCGGGGAAATTGTTTTTTTAACCCCGCGCCCGACTGGGCCAAAGGCCCAGCCGAGCCAGGCCGGCCCGCCAGGCCACCACCTCCCTCGCCGAGCTGCCGCCGGACTCGGGGAGAACGAGCCGGGCACGCCTCCGCCGCCGACCCCCTCCCCAAGCAAGGCCGCCCCCCCCCTTCTCTTAAATAACCACCCTGGGGGGCCCTGGGAGCCTCGAGTCGCCACCCGCCGCCGCTGCTGCCGCCGCCCCGCCGCCGCTGCTGCCCACCGCCGCCGCCCGGAAGCCCCGCCGGACCGAGCCGAGGTAGCCGCCACAAAAAACCCTAGTTTTCATTTTTTTAAATAGATCGGTTTTTTCGGATTATTTATTTAGCGAGCGTTCGCTCGTTCATTTGTTTTAACGAACGCTTTCATCGTTTAGTTCCAGAAAACGAACGTTCGTTCGTTATCTGTTCGTCGTTTTCTTTTTCTCGGATTTATTCCACGATTATTTCTGATCGCGATTTCCGATCCGATTTTCGTTTTAGTTTAACTTTTCGCTCGTTTATCGGAATCAGGCGATTCAAGTGCCTGGAGTTTCGTCTAGAAACCCTCTTTCCGTTTAACCAACTCAAACAAGCTTTTGCATCTGCAAAATTTGACCTAGATCTAGAATAGTAAATGAAGCTTTTTTCTTTTGCCGTTTGTCTTTCGTTGCTTCGTTCGATTTGATTTTTTTGCCAACCGGAGTTCTTAAGTTGAACTATCTGGTTAGATCTCTTATTTGAGTTTTACCTGTGCATTAGATGAGTACTTGTTGTATGCTTGTTTGTTTGCGATAGAGTACCCGGAGTGCGCCGCTTGCTACTTTGAATCGCTAGGTTTTGCGGATCATCAGCAAGGCAAGTAACACTTTGATCATACTTCCTATTACCCAGTTTTTATTGCACTAGATCAATCCTCACACATTGCATGATTAGGATCTAACTAAATTGTGGGTTTTAGGAAGTAGATGAGGTAGCACCTATTACCTGTTTTATATTCAAACCTTTGGGAGTTGCTTCTACGTTTGCTTATTATGCCATGCTATGCTAGTAGACGTGGATTGGGTGAGTGTATCCATGACAGATGTGAGATTGTTAAATTAATGGTTTATCTAAGGTGGCTACTTAAACACACATCTGGGTGGATTGAGGCACCTGGGTATTCCAGTGATTGCCTGTTTTTCTTTTGGACCGCCACCCAGGCTCAAAGGGATCACGAGATTATTCATACTAGAAACTTCTGTGTGCAGCCACAAGCTACTATGGGCTCTAGCATAGTTGACTAAGTCGTGCGAACTCTTATAGTGGTAGACTAGCAGATGTAGAGGATGTAGGTTGGTACGGTCTACCCGTTCGTAAGGTGCAAGCGCTTCTGAAAGACTATGTCTCGGTCATCCGTTTCTCAAACATCTTGTAGTGCGAGAATCCCAACGGAGGAGATCGAGTCTTGTGGGGAAAAGTGCGCAAACCTCTGCAGAGTGTATAAACTAATCATGGTTAGCCGTGTCCCCGATTATGGACATCTTGAGTATCTAGTACTTGGATTATCATGTGAATCTCATCATGTTACTCTAAATTAATTTTGTTGGGTTTTAATGATGAAGCTTAATTAGGATTGAGAGGGTGTCTACACTCTCAATGTTTAACAACTACCATGATAGTTAAATAAAATTTATTCCTTTGCAGTAGGGAAAAATTGGCTTTATGCAAAACTGTAACCATAGAGCTTTCCACCAGCCAAATATGCATGTAGTATAGTCTTATTCTTTCATTGCTCTCTATGTGTTACATTGCCAGCATATTCCATGTGCTGACCCGTTTCGGGCTGCAACGTTCATGTTGCAGACTTTTCAGACGATGAGTAAGGTGCCTTTAGGTCGTGGTTCTATACTCAGTGATGCCGTTGGAGTTGATGGACTCACTTATCTTCCAAGCCTTCCGCTGTTATCGTTAGTAGATGGCCTTAAGCCATATTTATTGTAATAAGTTCTCTTTTGAGACACTCGATGTAATAAGTGTGTGATTGCTACTTTGTTATAAATCCTTCAAGTAATGTGTGGTGTCAGCATTACTGATCCAAGGATGACACCGGAGCACAGAGATTGGACCGTTTGAGGTCTGGTCGCTACACGGTGCGAGATGTAGCAACATGTCTTTACATCGGTTTTGGCATACATAGTGGACGACCTTACTGCTATTAGTTCTATGTTACTAAATTTGTGCATGTACACACCTGTTAGTATCAATTTGCTGTCATCCAAACACTATCACTATGCTGTTGCAGTTATATTTACCTTCCTCATAAAATGTTCAATTTGTTATTTATAGTACATCAGTACGAACTTGTAGCGTTGTTGTAGTTAATTATAGCTTCTGATGTTTCAGAATTTGGTTGTTGTCTCAGTAGCAATTAATTCATTTGCACATTGATCTTTTTGAGAAGATATGTCATAATTAATATGTTTCATCAGTTTTTCAAAATAAGCATTGGTGATTTTCTATGTTGCTATAAACCCATTTCCCCTACAATTGTTACTAATCTAGTTTTAAATATTCTAGGATGAACGGAAGTATTCTTACTTGGAGTGGGTTGATCAAGAGTGGCCACAACCTTTGAAGATGTGCCTAGCAAAGCTCTGGATCATGTATGAGGAAGAGAACAGTGGTTGGCTTAGAGGAAGTGTTGTCAACACTGAAGAATATTTGAAGATGCGGGATAAAAAGAGGAAGGTGGAGAATGAGCTCAAATTTTTTAAGTCGGACTTTGCTAAGATTGTGTTGGCAAAGGAGGAGGCACTTTCCCAGTTGGCCAGTGCAAAACAGGTTCTTACTAAACTGAAAGCAGAGGTGCATAAGACGAGCTTGGATGATCTCGATTAGGGAAATGAATATATTGTTCTAATATTGTTCTTATGAAGTTGAACTAGCTATATGTTGTACTGTGCTATTTTCAGGTAGCTATCATACTGTGATGTTAAAATATATTTATATGCCTGATATGAAATTGGAAAACAGATGTTCAATATGAAATGTGAATTTGCGTAATACTGGAATTATTAATTGTAAACTAATAAACCTGCTAAATGTGTCATGGAACTTTGCAAACGTTCTATTAGTAAAAGCGCTTGTGATGGATAGCCCAATGCCACACGGTGTTCTTCATCAAATTGTGTGTGATGTAGTTGATAAAAGCAAACGGTTAACCAAGGCACAGTGTGTGTGATAGTTACACCTATCACACACGAGCCTATACATAAACCCGTGTGGGATGTACATACTAGCGGAAACGTTTTCCCTGGATTGACCGTGTGGGATGTACATACAAACGAAAACATTTTCCCTAGATTGACTGTGTGGGATGTACATACGAACGGAAACGTTTTCCCTGGATTGACTGTGTGGGATGTACATAAGAACGAAAACATATTCCTTGGATTGACTATATGTGATATACATACGAACGGAAATGTTTTTCTGGGATTCACCGTGTGGGATGTACATACGAACGAAAATGATTGGGTTTCGATGCCTTGCCCGATCGCACACGAGCTCATTTTGCCCTAGCCTGTGTGCCAAGAGGGCCTATCCCCGACGGTTTCTAGGTCGTGCGGGAAGGACCCCCCTATCGCCCACACTCACTTAGGGACGGTTCCAAATGTCATCACGAAAAGGGGTTAAAAACCGTGTGTATAGCACCTCGCTGTACTAGTGCTAGTTCATCTCTTGTATTCAATATTTGTCTCAAAATCTCAGATTGGTACCCGTGGTTTGCTAGTAGTGTTGATTACTCCTTGTAGTTGATGCTAGTTGGTTTATTTGGTGGAAGATCATATGTTCGGATCCTTGATGCTACTCAATAGCCCTCTGATTATGAACATGAATATGCTTTGTGAGTAGTTACGTTTGTTCCTGAGGATATGGGAGAAGTCTTGTTATAAGTAATCATGTGGATTTGGTATTTGTTCGATATTTTGATGGGATGTATGTTGTCTTTCCTCTAGTGGTGTTATGTGAATGTCAACTACATGACACTTGATACGTCTCCATCGTATCTACTTTTCCAAACACTTTTGCCCTTGTTTTGGACTCTAACTTGTATGATTTGAATGGAACTAACCCGGACTGACACTGTTTTCAGCAGAATTGCCATGATGTTGTTTTATGTGAAGAAAACAAATATTCTCGAAATGACCTGAAACTCCACGGAACATCTTAGAAAAAAAACAATAAAAAATCCTCGCCAGAGATGAAGACCAGGGGGCCCACACCCTTCTCACGAGGGTGGGGGGGCGCCCCCCCCCTAGGGTGCCCCCCTACCTCGTGGGCCCCTGGAAACCCTCCGACGCCAACTCCAACTCTATATATTCGCTTTCGGAGAGAAAAAAATAGGAGAGAAGAAATCATCGCGTTTTACGATACGAAACCGCCGCCAAGCCCTAAAACCTCTCGGGAGGGCTGATCTGGAGTCCGTTCGGGGCTCCGGAGAGGGGGATTCGTCGCTGTCGTCATCATCAACCATCCTCCATCACCAATTTCATGATGCTCACCGCCGTGCGTGAGTAATTCCATCATAGGCTTGCTGGACGGTGATGGGTTGGATGAGATTTATCATGTAATCGAGTTAGTTTTGTTAGGGTTTGATCCCTAGTATCCATTATGTTCTGAGATTGATGTTGCTATGACTTTGCTATGCTTAATGCTTGTCACTAGGGCCCGAGTGCCATGATTTCAGATCTGAACCTATTATGTTTTCATGAATATATGTGAGTTCTTGATCCTATCTTGCAAGTCTATAGTCACCTACTATGTGTTATGATCCGGCAACCCCGAAGTGACAATAATCGGGACCACTCCCGGTGATGACCATAGTTTGAGGAGTTCATGTATTCACTATGTGCTAATGCTTTGTTCTGGTTCTCTATTAAAAGGAGGCCTTAATATCCCTCAGTTTCCAATAGGACCCCGCTGCCACGGGAGGGTAGGACAAAAGATGTCATGCAAGTTCTTTTTCCATAAGCACGTATGACTACGAAATACATGCCTACATTACATTGATGAATTGGAGCTAGTTCTGTGTCACCCTAGGCTATGACTGTTACATGATGAACCGCATCCGGCATAATTATCCATCATTGATCCGGTGCCTACGAGTTTTCCATATACTAGTTTACGCTTATTTACTTTTCCGCTTCTACTGTTACAATCACTACAAAATACCAAAAACATTACTTTTGTTGTCTTTACTGTTGGGGAACGTAGTAATTTCAAAAAAATTCCTACGCACACGCAAGATCATGGTGATGCATAGCAACGAGAGGGGAGAGTGTTGTCTACGTACCCTCGTAGACCGGTAACGGAAGCGTTGACACAACATAGAGGAAGTAGTCATACGTCTTCCCGATCCGACTGATCCAAGTACCGAACGTACGGCACCTCCGAGTTCTGCACACGTTCAACTCGGTGACGTCCCTCCAGCTCCGATCCAGCAAAACGTTGAGGGAGAGTTTCGTCAGCACGACGGCGTGATGACGGTGATGATGTTCTACCGACGCAGGGCTTCGCCTAAGCAACGCTATGATATGACCGAGGTGGAATATGGTGGAAGGGGGCACCGCACACGGCTAAGGAACGATCACGAGGATCAACTTGTGTGTCATGGGGTGCCCCCTTGCCTCGGTATATAAAGGGGGGGAGGAGGAGGTGCGGCCGGCCCTATAGGTGCGCCTGGAGGAGTCCTACTCCAACCGGGAGTAGGACTCCCCCCTCTTGCCTTGTTGGAAAAGGAAGGAGGAAGGGAGAAAGAGGAAAGGGGGGCACCACCCCCCTTCCTTGTCCTATTCGTACTAAGGGGGAGGGGGCGCGCGGCCTGCCCTGGCCGGCCCTCCTCTTCTTCCTTTATGGCCCATGTAGGCCCAATAACCCCCAGGGGGGTTCCGGTAACTCCTCGGTACTCCGGCAAAATCCCGATTTGTAACATCCCAAAATTCTAAATTTTGGAATGTTATAATAAATAGATAGATTTGATTGATTGTCTGAAAGTGAGTGAATTCGAAACTTTTGAAAGTTAAATGAGAGGGAATAAAAGGACTTTTCCCAAACTTTCCTATTTGCTTTTATGATCTCCATGAATTCAAATTCTTTTCAACACAAAACCCTAGAGAGAAGATGACATGACTTCTTCCATTTAAAAATGAAAAGGGTGTTTGAAAAATATTTGAATTCCATTGGGAAATATTTTCCACTTCAGAAACTTTATGCAACTCAATGATTTTCACGAGAGAAGATAAAATGACTTCTTCAAATTATGAAATATGAGCTGGGAGTTTCAAAGGATCAATTTCAAGTCCTTTTGGAATTAATTTTCAATTTGGATTTATTTGAGTTTTATTCAAATTATTTTTCTCCAAAAATAAAATATATGGAAATTAGGGTAACATGATTCCCTACATTAGAAAATTGGAGAAAAATTAATTTGAAATCATTTTGGTATTTTTAAAATGATTTTTGTTGAATTTTAATAGACCAGTAGCACTCTTTAATTTATTTGATTTTGTGTGGATCTTATTTGACTTTACTAAAATGTCCACGTTGTAGATAATGTTTTTCTGAAAATTTTGATATATTATATGCCTATATAATATTTTAGTTATTTTGTTTTTATTATTTTAGTTCTCTGGAAAAAATGTTTAAAAAAATCACTCGCCAACTGGGCCGGCCTAGCTCCTGCCAGGCCGCGGCCCGGCCCAGCTCCCCAGCCGCCTCCCTCCACCCGAGCGGGAGACCGTCGCCGCCACGACTACCGCCACCGACCTCGGCGTCCGTGCCAAGGTCGGGCACCGCTGCCCCCTCGCCCAAGGCGCTCCGCCCCGCCCAATAAATAGGTCGCCGCCGCCTCTCTCTCCACGCCGCCCCGCGCCGCATCTCGCGCTGCCGCCACCGCATCACGCCGCCCGCGCCGCCGGAGCTCGCCGCTGCTGCTACCTCGCCGCGCGCCGTCTCGCCTCGCCGCCCCGCCTCTGCTGCTCGCCGCCGCCGCCCCGCGCCACCCTGCCCCGCCGCGCTCGCCGGAGCTGCCTCGCCTCGCTCGCCGGAGTTCATCGGCGCCGCCATCGGTTTTCATGCCAAAAACCGCACAAATCGATCGAACCGGTAAGAACCGCCCGGTCCGGTTTTTTTTTAGGTTTTTCTTTTAAAACCCCGATTAGTATATTTAGAGAACGCTCGCTGGTTTAGCCTCTGGAGCGAATGAGTTCATAGTTTAGGGTTCAGGAGTGAACGTTCGTAAATTAGTATTTTTCTTTTTCTATTTAATTTCCGGCCAGGGACCTATATGTGAGGTTTTTTCTTTACAGTTTAGTCCCTGTTCTTCAAACGATCATTACTTTTTACTCGTTAGTCCAAATCCAACGAAACCAACGCTCACATCTTCGTTATGATCTCCTCTATCGGATAAACAACTTAAACATGTTTTTGAAAAGTTTAAAATTTGAATTAGATCAGA